>NW_023596545.1:43290236-43339535 GCF_011947565.3 Pollicipes pollicipes | reverse complement strand
ATCCCGAGCATGAGGGAGCACAGGGACAGGTACATCTGAGGATGACGGCACAGGGACAGGTACATCCCGCCGACGAGGGGGCACAGGACAGGTGCACCCCGCGGATGAGGGAGCACAAGGACAGGTGCATCCCGAGGATGGCGGACAGGGACAGGTACATCCCGCGTGATGAGGGAGCACAGGGACAGGAACATCCCGAGGATGGCGGAGCGCAGGGACAGGTACAGCCGGTGGTGCGCATTTCGGCCGAAGTACGCTGACACTTAGCTGCAAACTGGCGACACTGCACGAGCGGGTGGACAACTGGTAGCGGGTGGCCACAGCGAGGATACGAATAGGAGTGACACAATCTTCTGTCGAGAATAATACGCAAGAACTTCAGTGTCGGGGAATGGTAAAACCGCCTATAAAACTTCAGCGCGTTAGTTTGTCGAGGCATATTTGAATATTTCGTTCAGTCAAAATTGACAAGGACCTCGAGAGCCAAATGACGAAATCGTCAATGAAAGGCGTGCGACTCGTTGACGATAAGTCAAAGGACACAGCCTTGACGTTTTGACGACTGTTAAATTATTTTTTATGACTGGTTCGAACACAACCAGGTGGTCTAGTGGGCTTCGGTTTTTCCTAAAACCTCACCGAGAGCTGAAACGCACGTTGTTAGCCTCTAAAAACCGCATAAGTCGCGTACCGGTCGTCATTTTCTAACAGTTGACAAACAGGATGTCAGTGGAACGGGCTGATAGTTGAGGGAGTCCGTACCATCTCTGCCAGCCTTTAGGACAGCCACGAATATTGCTTCCCTCCATTACTTCGGAAACGTGTCACTGTCCCAGATCAAGCCAAATTTCGATAACGACTCAAGTGGCGCGTTGCTGAGGTTCTTTAGCAGTTCATTTGTGACGTCCTCCCATCCAGGTGCAACATTCCGCGTGCCGCGCAGCACTGCCCTGAACTCTTCTATCGAAAATCGGGAATTAGATGGCTTGAGGTTCTCAGAGCCAAAATCCGCGGCACGGATTGGGGCCGATGGGATGTTGTGCTGCCTGCCTGTGGCAGACCCGACGCGGCCTGAAGCTTGCGAGGTGCTGTGCTGCCTGCCTGTGGCAGACCCGCCGCGGCCTCAAGCTTGCGATGTGCTGTGCTGCCTGCCTACGCCTGAGGCTAGCAGGGTGTTGTGCTGCCTGCCTGTGCCTGACCCTCCGGCGCTGTGTGTGTACAGCTTCTCCCCTGGCCACGGACCGGCGAGCGCAGCACCGCTGGCCCTGGCCGTCGGCCGGGCGCGAGACTGAGCTCGAATGTCGCCCGCTGGGAGTCAGCTGGGCACGTACGGAGGGGTGACGCTCACCGGGGAAGTAAGAGCGGTCAGGCGCGCCTGCCGACGCTCCACCTTGGTGAAGTCCGGCTCCGAGGCGAGCGTCACGTCCAGCCGCACGCGGCCCTTCTCACGCCGATCACCTGGCGGTGGCAGGAGTGTCAATTCGAGTGCCAGATAGCCGCGCGAGGAATGATGAAACCGCCTAGTAGTGAGGCCCGGGTTCGAATCCCAGTTTCCCCATAGCCCCCGAGCACTTCTACGGCCAATGCAGCCGCTGCCGCCCCATACAAGGGGCGTGACGCGTCATGATCCCTTAATAAAAAGATGTCACGCAGATGTGCCGTCCCTTGGACCGACCCACGCGGCTACCCCAGCACTGCGCCGTTTCGCGGGGAGACTACAGCGCTGGACCAGCAGCGCGCCACGGCCGCTCCAGCACGACACCGCGGGAGGGGCACTACAGCTGACCGGATCATCACGACGGCTCGCCCCAGCACCTGGTCACCACACGGGCACCGGACACCAGCAGCACGCCACACATCGTGACCACACACCGCATGGGACTAAACCCCGCGTGGACCATCCACGTCGCTCCGGAAGCGCCATATACCACACCGGAGAGCCCAGCAGCGGCGAGGCCGGTGGGCGCGGACACGCCACCATACCACGCCGGAGAGCCCAGCAGCGGCGAGGCCGGTGGGCGCGGACACACCACTATAACACACCGGAGAGCCCAGCAGCGGCGAGGCCGGTGGGCGCGGACACGCCACCATACCACGCCGGAGAGCCCAGCAGCGGCGAGGCCGGCGGGCGCGGACACACCACTATGCCACGCCGGAGAGCCCAGCAGCGGCGAGGCTGGCGGGCGCGGACACACCACTATAACACACCGGAGAGCCCAGCAGCGGCGAGGCTGGCGGGCGCGGACACACCACTATAACACACGGAGAGCCCAGCAGCGGCGAGGCCCGTGGGCGCGGACACACCACTATGCCACGCCGGAGAGCCCAGCAGCGGCGAGGCTGGCGGGCGCGGACACACCACTATGCCACGCCGGAGAGCCCAGAAGCGGCGAGGCTGGCGGGCGCGGACACACCACTTTACCACATCGGAGGGCCCAGCAGCGAGGCCGGCGGGCGCGGACACACCGCACGCGGACCATCCACGTCGCTCGGGAAGCGCCATATACCACACCGGAGAGCCCAGCAGCGGCGAGGCCGGCGGGCGCGGACACACCACCCGCTGGCTTGCTCGCGGACATCGGCTCCCACTCGCCTTGCCCATCGCTCCGTACGAATCGGCCTTCAGCACGAAGCAGGTGGAGCCGGCGCTGAACAGCTCGTCCAGCGTTCCGTACTGGGAGAACGTCTGGTCCAGCGTGTCCAGATCACGGACGCACGTCTGTAGCGCGAACGGCTTCGGCGTCGGCGACCACTGAAGCGGGGCACCGGCGCGTCGTGAGAAAAGTGCCGGGCGCGGACCGGCCATGCGGGACGCTGTCGTCATCATAACCATCACCATCACAACCACCACCAGCATCATTGTGATCATCATCCTCTGCGTTTGGTATAAGTCACGAGTAACACGAGAGCGAGGGGCTACCCCTCGCTCTGCACACTTTTTCTTCCAGGCTTGAGTACTTGAGCACCGCCGGAGGGGATGCTCCGCTCGTTGCGAAGCGGCGGACGGCATCGCCCACCACGGCAGCAGGTGGGGAAGGTGCCGGAGAACGACTCCGGCCACGGCACAGAGCTGCGCGTCTCGGGAGCAGACCAGCGGCACACAGCGAGCAAGGCTGCGCCACACGGCAGCCGATCCGGTCCGCCGCGACAACAGCTGCGCATATCCGACGGGACCGCGAACCGCCCGCCACGCGCGCCCCGTGCGGGGGTCCGGGGGCCGGCCGTCGAGGCGCGGCCGGCGGGCGACATCCGAAGCCGGTGAGCTCACCTGCTTCTCGAGCGTGACGCTGCCGGCGCTGGTGGCGATGTACCTGCGCCCAGTCATCGGACGCCCGTACACCAGCAGCGGCACGTCGCCCGTCAGGATGCCGAACCGGCTCTCATACCTGTCAACATGGCGGCTGAGGAGCTCGGGACCTGCACGGCGGCTGAGGCGCCGGGGACCTGCACGGCGGCTGAAGCGCTAGAGACCTGCACGATGCCTGAGACGCTGGGACCTGCACGGCGTGGCCGTAGCGCGCGTGCATCACACGGTGGGGGGCGTCGGTAGGTGTCGTGAGAGACGGCACGCGCAAAAGACCGGCACACCATCGTTTTTTCGAGCACGTCGCTCTAACATGGCAGCGGTGCAGCTGATGGAGACCGCACCACGCGCCGTCGACAATGCCGAGCCGCCTGCAGTCGTTCTCTCGGCGACGGCTGTGCATGCGACAGATAGCATTCCCGGTGGTGCAACGAATGAGATGACGCCGGACAGTGCGGACGACACAAACCGGCGATCCTCACCTACCACCCGGTCACACCCCGCCACACACGCCGCCGTCGCCACCGCCGACGGGGGCGGCACGGCCCGGGCCGCCGGCGCGCCGCACTTACCCGTTTTTGATGTCATGCATCTGGCCGATCCAAACGGTCCGGTCGGCGTCGGTGAGCTTCTCCACCACCAGCTGGTCGGAGCCGGGCTTTAGCGTGTAGCGCCTCTCGATCGACGAGACTGCCGCCACCCTGTCGGAGGCGGCCGCAGGCAGCGTCAGCCCGACACACGCGCGAGGAACACCGGGGCTTCAGGCGGCCAGGGACGACGGAGGGTATCAGCCTGACACGCTGGGGAACACCGGGGCTTCAGGCGGCCAGGGACGACGGGGGTTATCAGCCTGACACGCTGGGGAACACCGGGGCTTCAGGCGGCCAGGGAGGACGGGGGTTATCAGCCTAACACGCTGGGGAACACCGGGGCTTCAGGCGGCCAGGAAGGACGGAGGGTATCAGCCTAACACGCTGGGAAACACCGGGGCTTCAGGCGGCCAGGGAGGACGGAGGGTATCAGCCTAACACGCAGGGAGGAACACCGGGCGTCAGGCGGCCAGGAAGGACGGAGAGCACCAGGCTGACGCGCACGGGGGTCTACGTGATGAGCCCGATATGGTAGCTAAAATAGATGGCCTCAGGCTGGGATAGAGTGGGACGGAGGCATACACCCACGCAAATGCAAAAACGTGATGAGAAACGGGGCATCAGCCCGACACGCACATTGAGAAACGTGATGAGCTTGATAAGAGCATAGAGCCTGTGCCATCCTGCCAAGAACGGGCCGAAGAGAGCGCGTGGGCGTGATACCGACAGGGAGATGTTATCAGTCAGACACGATCAAGAACACAATCCGTCGCTTAACAGATATATAAAGAGGCGTCACAATCCTAACTCGACATACAGGGCCCATCTGGACGTCATTCTGACGCTGGCGCGCGGAACAGACAAAAAAAACGACAGTTTTGGCGACTCACTTGGCCTCTGTGAGATGCGGCCACTGGACGAACACGGCGCGACCCAGCCGTCTGGCCTCGGCCGGCGCGTCCGGCTCGCTACCCTCCCAGCGGTCCTTCACCGTCAGAATCACACTCTCCCCGTTCGACGGCTGGCTGAACACCTTCACCTTCTGGCGCGACAGGTGGAACTGGAGGCAGACGCTCAGCGTCATTGGCGTCGTCAAGCTGCTGTCGAGAAATTCGCATGCCATCACCACTGTCATTAACACAATTCATAGTCAACATTCACTGGCACACATGCACTCATCGTGGATGTATCCCTGCCACGCCGAGCACGCCGCTGGCGCTGCTGGATGCCCGCTGTCATCCAGGTCAATGTCAAGCGACGTCCACCCCGGTTGACGCGCCGCGAAAAAAAATCAGATGCATTGCGAATCACGGGCTGGTTGAGTCGACAGCTCTCTTGTTGATGTTCCGCAGCTGAACAGCCTGGCCTGCCCCATCAGCAGCTGAACAGCTTGACCTGCCCCATCAGCAGCTGAACAGCCTGGTCTGCCTCATCAGCAGCTGAACAGCCTGGCCCCCCTATCAGCAAATGAACAGCCTGGCCTGCCCCATCAGCAGCTGAACAGCCTGGCCTGCCCCATCAGCAGCTGAACAGCCTGGCCTGCCCATCAGCAGCTGAACAGTCTGGTCTGCCCATCAGCAGCTGAACAGTCTGGTCTGCCCCATCAGCAGCTGAACAGCCTGGCCTGCCCCATCAGCAGCTGAACAGTCTGGTCTGCCCCATCAGCAGCTGAACAGCCTGGCCTGCCCCATCAGCAGCTGAACAGCCTGGCCTGCCCAATCAGCAGCTGAACAGCTTGACCTGCCCCATCAGCAGCTGAACGGCCTGGCCTGCCCCATCAGCAGCTGAACAGCCTGGCCTGCCCTATCAAGCTGAACAGCTTGACCTGCCCCATCAGCAGCTGAACGGCCTGGCCCGCCCCATCAGCAGCTGAACAGTCTGGTCTGCCCCATCAGCAGCTGAACAGTCTGGCCTGCCCCCTCAGCAGCTGAACAGCCTGGTCTGCCCCATCAGCAGCTGAACAGTCTGGCCTGCTCCCTCAGCAGCTGAACAGCCTTGTGTGTCTCATCAGCAACACACCACCACTCGGCCACCGAGTATTTGTAAACATGGGACATCAGATCTCTTGAATCCAAAGGGGCGCCACCGACATAAGGTTCGCAACGTACAATACCCCTCCGTCACATGACATCAACGATCGGCTTCGGCAGCGACCGAGCCGGCGCGCGCCGCCCGCCTCCCGTCCGCCGCGTCGCCGGCCCTCACCGAGTGCGCCACGTGCTTGAGCGTGGGGAAGCCGACGAACAGCAGGTCGAGCCGAGCGTTGGGCACAGGCCCTTGCGCAGCGCCGAACGGGCGGCGATGAATGGCTCGCGCGGGCGCACCGAGACGCGCGCGTACGTCCGCTCCAGCGCCGGGAAGTAGCCGGGCGAGGCGGTGGGCCCTGTGGACGGCGGCGGTGATCAGTCCCGGTCAGAGGGGCGGCCGCGCCCGGAGCAGCAGGCCACGCACGGCGCGGCCAGCAGCACCAAGACGCGACACGACGGCCAGCCCGCGCCCGCCGACGCCGTCACCTGCAGGCTCCGGCCACCTTCGGTCACCTCAGCGCGTGCACGGCTTCGGCGCCGACAGAAGGGCGCGCGCATGCTTCCGATTCCCGGCGCACTAGTGACGCGGAGAGCGAGGTCAGACCCCGACACAAGACACGCGACGCCCGTGTCACGCATCACGCGTACACGACGCACACAAGCACATAATCACACAGCTTCACACCATGCGCCGACTTTCCGCCACGCCACGCCGGGTGAGCGGGCGGGCGGGGGACTGGCCGCCAGCTGCGAGGCATGCCTCGCTGGGCGGGCGGTGACTGGTCTCCGGCCCCCGGCTGCCAGCATGGCCGTACCCTGGTCCTGGCTGGTGTACTGGAAGACGTGGGCGTCGCCGTGCACGTTGCGGGCTCGCTCCTCCTCTGTCAGTCGGGCGTACAGCGGCTGAATGGCTGCCAGCAGCCGCTCCTGCCACACAGCGCCGGCCACAGTCAATTCAGGCCGGACGCACCGGGTCAGGTCCGCGGCCCGCTCTCAACGCTGACGGCCGCTGGCCGGCCGGCAGGGAAAGTCGGCTACGGAGTCTACGGGTCGGGTGGAACTAATTTCACGGAGTAAATACTGGTTGTGGTATAAAGCCAATTAGGGTAAAAATACTTCCATCATAAACGTAATTTTCTTGAGAGTTGAAAAGATGAGATTTCAACCAGAAGGAAACTGGCGATCACTCCAGCGGAGCAGGCTTGAGACTACGAGCGGAACATTCGGCGTCGGACGGCAGGGATTCGGGCCAATGATTGGTTGCGACAGCTAAACACACATTTCATGTTTGCTGTACAGTAGATGCCCATACGGGGTACCGTCAGCGCCGCTGTTCCGCCCAGCGAGGCCACCGACCGGCCCTGCCGAGCGCGCGCAGTGGCGCGGACGCACGTGCGCACCTGATCGATGAAGGGAATCAGCACGACAGCCTCCCAGTCCTGCTGCTTGCCGTTCAGGTCCGTCTCGAAGTTCTCCGGGTAATATTCGAGGATGGGCGAGTCCAGCGACGTCATCAGCGGGCGCAGACACTCGGGTAGAGAGTCCTGACTGAAGTATAGGATACGTCCGTAACCATGGTGGCAAGCTCACAAACAGCGAACAATCGCTGCAAGCAAGATCATGACGTGAAAAAGAGCACTGAGGAGGCGGGCACGCCTCGCCGGGGTCCAGTCCGATCCTGCCAACCGAGCACGATGTGCAGGGGCTCAGAGTGCCCAGAAGTGGGATTCAAAGATCCTGGCAATGTACAGAAAAAGCAACGCAAAAGACCAGACTGCGGGACCGCAGGAACGAACAGCATTGCCATGACACGCTAGCCGTCACCACACTGCCCGCCAGTGCTGTGAGCACTGAGCGCAGGGACGCAGTGCCGCAGCCGCTGCTGACGCGCCGCCCGCCGGCGGGCACCCGGGCTGGCCTCGGGCCGCGGCGGCGGCGACGGCCGCCCCCGCTCACCTGGCGGCCGGTAGCACGGCCAGCAGCTGCTCGTAGGGCAGGAACGGACGGCCGTAGTCGAAGCGCACCACGTCGGCGACGGCGCAAAAGCCGCGCACGTCGCCGATGTATGGCGCGTAGTGCGACGGGAAGAACCACGACCACGAGCACACGCCGTCGTAGTAGTAGTGCAGGATCCACTGCACGGCGCGCACGAACTCGACCGCCTGCCGCACGGCCGCCTCGCTGCCGGAGGGGGGGAGGAGCAAGGGTCAGAGGGTCACAGGTCACGGACGCGGGCGGCACCGCCGGGCTTGCCGCGGATCCTCCGCTCAGCGACTGCCGAGCACGTTCGAAGGGAGTGTTCGACCGGTGCGGAGAACGGCCGTACGATCAGGGATATTGGCAGGCCTGGGCAATGGCACAACTAGAGTACACCCCAAACCCGGTCGGAGGACGACAATGGGGCTCGGACAAATACAGCTAGTTCCGCTAGATGCATACAAAGCTAGTTATTCCGACCGCTAAGAAGGACCGCGACTACAGGACTAAATCAAATACGACTACCCCCGCCAATACTTTGCAACAGGACCACACAAGCCCATGCGATGTCCTTATGTAATGCGTTGTCCCACAGTCTGACAGCGGCGACCAAAGCCCCTTCGGCGCCCAGGCCGGCGGCAGGAGCACTGTCGACGACCAGCGCCGGCCTTACGGCGTGATATCAATGTCCATCTTGGTCTTGTAGTAGTGGCGCCGCTGCTGCCGGTACTCCAGCTCGGCCATCGACTCGTCCCCCTCCAGCAGGTCGTCATCGATGTTGGTGTGGATCTCACTGAACTGCGCGGCACAGGCGAGCGGGGTTAGAGGCAGGGTCGGCCAAAGGTGCGGGGCGGGGTTAGCGGCAGGGGCGGAGGTGCGGGACGGGGTTAGCGGCAGGGTCGGCCCAGGGTGCGGGGCCGGGTTAGCGGCAGGGTAGGCCCACGTGCGGGGCGGGGTTAGCGGCAGGGTCGGCCCAGGGTGCGGAGTTGGGTTAGCGGCAGGGTCGGCGCAGGTGCGGGGCGGGGTCAGCGGCAGGGTCGGCCCACATGCGGGGCCGGATTGGGAGAGGCCGGCCCGGCGCCTTCAGGCGGCCTGCCGTGACTCCCGTCTGCAATCTGCCGTCCAGTGCGGCGGAGTAGCGCGCCCACAGGCGGTGAGCAGTACGAATTATTCGACGCCCATTGGTGACTTTCAGTGACCTTTTAATTGTGGACCATTCTACACACATTGCGTGATGCGGACCGCCGGCTCCGCCGGCGTTCACGAGACCCATGTTCGTACGCCGACTCGGATTCAATGACTCGGGACTCGTGTACATATCTTGCAAAACTTGTATTTTTTCGGCTAAGGGAAATGTCAATAGCTCGCCGCTCTGCGGTTGCTGTCCCTATGCCCAGCAATGGAACATCCCATAACAGTCCCCAGCAATAGTCCCCTAGTCCCAAGCAGCCTTACCACAGACTTGTTCTTAGCTGGTTCCAACTCCTCCTCTGCCACACCATCCAGAGCGTCGAACATGCTGAAGTCCTCGAAGTCATCACGCCCCTTCAGCTTGAACTTCGTCTGAAAAGTCATGGCAGTGCTTCAGGCTTAACTTGACGGCCAGGCCGCAACTTAAGCCTCCGGTCAATTGGTCCAATTTGTGAGCATCAATTATGATTGCATTCAACACTTAAGTGCTGGCATCCACAGCAACACATATAAGTCGTAATCAGTATCCACTGGCGCACTCAGCGGGGCGGGCAGAGCGGTTAAACGCCAGTGTTCTGACCAAAGCCCATGGAGACGGCGAGCCACCGCACGGTACAAAGTACACCACAGTTCCTGACCGCAGGGCACACTTCGAAGCCACGGGGTACGGTACACCTCAGGCGTCGCCGCGCAGCCCCGCGCGGCACCGGCCTTCGTGATGTCACCGCGCCCACCGCCGTGACGTCACGCCGCGCGGGCCGGCCCGGGCGTGAGCCCACCTTGGAGCCGGTCTTCTTATACCGCACGTCCTCGGGTCCGCGTTTGCTCCTGAGCCAGCGCCGGTCGGCGGCGGAGTCCTCCAGTCTCTCCATCTCCCACTGGGCCAGCTGCTGCATGAACGCCTCGAACCGGTCCAGCACCAGCGTGCCGCCGTCGTTGATGTACCCTGCCGCGGTCGGCGCGCGCCAAGCGGTCACGGCTGCCACCCACGACCGCCACCACAAACCAAGCTGGCGGGCGGCGAGACATGGCCACGGGCCGACACCGACACTGTGAGCGGCACAGGGGGAAAGGACAAGATGGGTACGGAAAAAGGCAATAGAAACAGAAGAGGGCGAAGCAGATTGCACCGGGCTATCGGACGCTGTCACGGCCGCGACTGGCGGGATAAAACACGGACATCCGCCTGTTCAATAACGATCACAGAGAGGCGACATTCAGCCGCTAAGTGAAAACAACAGAAAACTGCATCGTTGGGCGGGAAGCGGACTCGGACGATCCCCTGCAGCCGTCGGTGATGGCCAGCTGAGAGCGGCCCTAATTGGCAGGCGGGGTGTCGGTCGAACCCCTCCCCCTGGCCCTGCCCGCCTCAGCGTCCCGCCGGCGGTCCCCCTGGCTGGCGAGCTCAGACTGACCTTCCAGCGTGGGCAGCACCTGCTTGTAGCAGCTGTACAGGATTGGCAGGGCGTCCTCCTTGATGTGCAGGTTGGGTAGGTGCGGCACAAAGTCGTTACCCACCAGAAAGCCCATCATAACCTGCGGCGGAGCGTCGATGAGATGACAGCACGCGCTGGAGCGAGCCGGGCCGGCAGAAGACCCGGCAGCGGCGGACTCGGGTAGACACCTCACAGGCCAGGCCCTCCAGAGCACTGACCAGACCGCATCAAACGGCGGCCGGACGGCGGGGAGCCTGCCGTGTCCGCCGCTCCGCTCGTGGCGAGCAGCTGAGAGCGACCCTGGTTGACGGCTGGCAGGCGGGTGGGGGTCGGTAAGTCTCGAGTCCCCCTGAGCGCGGCCGCAGTACACGCCGGGTCATACGTTCATCTGCCAGATGGAACCATGGCAATGACCAGTGTGCTCTGAATGGTGGGCGGGCTTCCAGTGGCGTTACAACTACCTCAATGGATGTTACGCACAGGGGCGTAATTTTCGCAAGATTGAGGGGGAAGGGGGGGGGAAGCGGTGGAAAAGGACGAAACCTTTCACCAAAATACGCCAGAAAACCACTGTCACCCGAATTTGGCCCGCTTTGTCCTCAGATTGTGCGGGGAGCCATGTTAGGGGAGCGGGTGGAAGCCTACCTAACTCTATAGAAAACTACACCCCTGATTATGCAAGCAGCGAACTTAGCGCTTGAGCCATGGTATGAGCGGGCCTTAGCACGACCGCCATTGGCGCCATGGATAACATGTGCGAAGCGTTCCGCTGGCCGCTCACCTTACACGTTTTACCGCTGGCAGAAATCAAACAGCAGGAGACAACACAGGACAACACATCATTAACCTGCACGCGGCCGACATCGGAGCATGAAAACAGAAAGGCTGACCAAGTCTTGCACCGGGCGATCGGCGCCGCTACCCCGTCGTCACAGGCTGACAAGCAGCCCTTCGTCGTCGCAAACAAATGGCCGAATACACTCGATGGCGCTGGACCACCGCCGGCCGCTTACCCAGTCGTCAATGATGCGTTCAATATCGAATTCGAACGGAAGCGCAGCCTTCAGGTCACTGAACTCGTACTCCAGGTACTCGCGGAAGAGGCTGAGGTGTAACAGGTAGAAAGTCATCTCCTCTGGCACCGTCGTCCGCTTGGACTGCTGCCTGGTGAACAGCACCTGGACCGGGCGGAGGCCAGAGGTCAGAGGTCAGAGGTCAGAGGTCGGAGGAAGTCATAGGTCAGAGGAGGTCAGAGCGTTATAATGCAGCTGGCCCAGATGTCATACTGCTTTAAATGATAACCTGACACTGTGCACCACACTTGCATTAATGTGACAAAACAAAGACAAGAAGTAGAAACCATTACCGGCTTCGGCGCCGCAGCGGCGCACACACGACAACGGCGCAGAACTGCGTACGAGCGGCCTTCCTTGATGACGTCACACGAAAGCCGCGCGCAGCAGGGCCGGCTGACGTCCGGCAGGGCACTACAGGAGGGCGTTCGGCGGCGCCCCGGCGCGGGCCCCAGACTGACCTCCTCCCGGAGCAGGGCGAAGTGCGGCTCGTGCGTGCACAGCCCCAGGACGATGAGGTCAGCGTCCAGGCCGTACAGACAGTGGCGCGTGTTGTGGTCGTACTCTGGCAGCGATTTTTCGTAGCGGATAAACTCCATGACCTTGTGCTCGCCCTCGCCCGGCACCTGCGGCCGACAGGGCTCAGCGGCGGCCAGGTACGGCAGGCACGGACACCTCCCCGAATGGTGCACCGCTGCTAGCACAAAAACGTTTGCCCACAAAACCGCTACGACGGAACTCTTGGATGAAATCACGTCCCAGGTAAAGAGCTTCCCGGCATGTCTTATGTGCAAACTTACTACTACACGGCAGCACTGCAATGGACAACACTTCAACACAACAGGGAAAGGACTTCTACAGACAAAACTTCCGCATGATACATCTACGGACCAAATTTCAACCCGACAAAGCCGTACCCTATCAACCTGCTACGCGATATCATTCCTGCGACATGCGGATGCTACGCACGAGGCTTTCAAGCAACATTACTTCTACGCACATAATGCAACTATTGTCGAAGCTTCCAATGGAAAAACTTCTAGACAAAACCCCGATACGGCAGGGCTTCCGGCGGCGCAACTTCGATGTCTATATAAACCGCCACTGACACTTTCTCCTTCCTACACTTTCACGCGAGGGTACTTCTACAGACAATCACTGCAAGATTTCCAACGACAAAGCTTACACTTGACAACGATCCTACACGAAAATAAAACACTGCGGCCAAAATACCCACGCGGCAATGTTTTCAACTGCACATCACAGCTATGACAACAGGCCAACTAGTTATGGCATTGAGCGTCATGACGGTCAGCTGCATTGTCATGAGTTGGCCGTAGCGTGGGCGGTCCCACGCCAAGATCACGTTGACATTTTAGTCCAGGGGCGAACTGTTTGGGTGACATTCTGCGCACTCCCAGAAACGGCTAGCTTCATTGTTATCCGCCAGTGGCGTGCTTTGCCCGTTGCGCCCATACTGCTCAAATGGGTCCCGGGTCCAGAAGCATGCAGCAAAGCCTGCTGCACAACACGACGAAGAATGTATGTGACCACATAAATCAAAGTACCGCCTCCTCTTGGAACATCCTCTCACCCGCCGCAAATGATCCATCCAGGCTTTGGACGTGACCAAACGACCTCTCAAACCCGTGAAGCCCCCAAACCACCCGGTGGGCGCGGCCGGGCCGGGTCCAGTATCGTCAGCCAGCCGGCCGGTGCTATCCTCACGTCATGGCCACCGTCAGCTGGTGCTATCCTCACGTCGTGGCCACGGTCAGCCGGTGCTATCCTCACGTCATGGCCACCGTCAGCCGGTGCTATCCTCACGTCATGGCCACCGTCAGCCGGTGCTATCCTCACGTCATGGCCACCGTCAGCCGGTGCTATCCTCACGTCATGGCCACCGTCAGCCGGTGCTATCCTCACGTCATGGCCACCGTCAGCCGGTGCTATCCTCACGTCATGGCCGGAGAGAATGACGCGCAGCCCCTTCCACAGCGGGTCCGTTGACATCTTCATGGCCACGAAGTACTGCAGCTGCCGGTTGAGCCGACACATGAAGCCAGTGCCGGGCGTGATGCAGTTGGAGTCGAAGCGCTTCTCGGATGGCAGCGTCTCGCCGCGGGCGAGCGCCTCGCGCTCGCGATCCTGCGCCTCGCGCACTGATCGGAACCTGGCAACGGCAAGCAGTTCAGGAGCGGTCGGCAGCCGCTGGGGAGAGCCGCGATAGGGGAAGGTCAACTTATGCGCTTATATCTAAACCATTGTCACATTGTCTCTGCCTTCGGAATTTGAATGTACTTGGTCTCACCCCTTCCCTTTTCTTTTTACATTCATTTTTTCCACAACATTAATGCAGTATTTCAGCGATCACCACCGAACGCTCCGAAACTAATGGAAATGAACTTAGAGCACAGTGAGTGACGACCTCATATGTGGACGCCGATCATCCACTTACCTGCGGGCGCCGATCATCCACTCATCTGTGGGCACTGATGATCCACTCATCTGTGGGCACTGATCATCCACTCACCTGTGGACGCCGATCATCCACTCACCTGTGGACGCCGATCATCCACTCACCTGTGGACGCCGATCATCAACTCATCTGTGGGCACTGATCATCCACTCATCTGTGGGCACTGATCATCCACTCATCTGTGGGCACTGATCATCCACTCATCTGTGGGCACTGATCATCCACTCATCTGTGGGCACTGATCATCCACTCATCTGTGGGCACTGATCATCCACTCATCTGTGGGCACTGATCATCCACTCATCTGTGGGCACTCACCTGCGGGCGCCGATCATCAACTCATTCGCGAGCGCTAATCACCCACTCACCTGCGGCCTCGCTGCTGGTTCATCTTTGCGCGCGGCGCCACTCCATCCACAGCCATGAAGAACACCTTTTTGGGTCTGATCATCCGAAAAAGCACCTGCATACAAAAGCACGCTACTACACCCGCCATGGGCGTGTGTATGCATACACAAATTCATTTGACACATATGCACATCAATTCTCAAGCCGGCCAGATATTCAGAGCAGCATGTAACAGGGTTGTATGTTGGAGACAGGCCTCCACTAATGTACAATAAATTGTGTCATTTCTGGATCAACCCACAACTGCCAATCATTTCCTGTCATCAGTGTGTCATCACACTTTGTACCTGTTATGTCAATGCTTACAATAGTACACAACACATGTCATGTATCACTCATGGTGCTGTGGCACTCTCTCTGTGTGAGATTAATTACAGGTTTATTGCCAGGGTACACCTGATCCTACAGGAACTAGAAGCAAGGAATATAGCTGTGACCCCTAAATGAATGATTGCCAACATTAGCACATAACACAGCTATGGTAAAACAAATTAAAGACACTGTTTGGCAACTAATCCAATGAGCAGACCTGACCTGTGAGACCTGGGGTTAAGACAAAACCAAAATCAAAAGGGGGGACACTCTTCTCGGTCTTCACCCCACCCAGCATACTGGTTCAGGGCTGTGAGGTCTTCTGACATGGAAATGATGCACCAAATTAGTGATCAAACAGAACTGATCCCACTGGTTACCATGCATTGCAAAACTATGAACAAAACTGGGCAATTTTAATACTAAATTTATTCAAAATGGTTCACATGGATGGTTTTGGACTTAGAGCACCTGCTATGCATGCCTTATTGCATGCACCCTGAAAACCGCCACCCAAGTTGCATTGACCAGTTCAACAGATATTTTGCCTCCATCCTTTCACCAGGCAAGAACGTGGAGGGCTTTACACTCCACACAGGGCTGTGGCACAGCTCTTCCAGCCCTATGTTGACCCCCACTCAGCCAGATGACCTTTCCATTTTAGTCAGACCAAACAATGTGCCCATTCTGTGACTCATACCCAGTAATGCTACATTGTAAATTCAGCTTCTTTCCCATTGACCACCAACATGGCAGGGTGGGGATGATCATGAATGGCTGGCAGGGATTACCCTTACATGCACAGGTACTGATCTTTTTACATTACAGAATCATGAGATCAAGTTTTACAGTGTTTAATAACTAATATCAATTTTTTGTTTCATTTATCAATGAAGGGTAGAACAATCAGAAGACAAATGAGAAAATTTGATGGAGAAAGCACAATCCCAAAGCATTTCTTTCCATATCATTGAGAGCTTGGCAGTGTCATATCAGCATGAGACATCAACTTACCTCAATATAATGAAAAATATTCTGGAAAATAGCCTCCCTCGGTGATGCGAAAATGTGGGTTTGAGTCATCAGGATGAGAACATGGATTGAATGATGCCATTCATGTCCAGGTACAGGTTGTCAAACTCTGGATCTGAAAAATCCAGCACAAGTTATTGCAGGTGCTTCAAAGACATCTAACACTTCATACATATGCTGTTAGGGGCAAATAGCATCAGACATCATCAACATTTGTACCTTACACTGCAAGAACACATTCTACATCCATTGATATTATTATGACATGAAGTACCAAAATAATCATAAAACAGATAAGCCTTGGGAATATCTTACCACCATACCTTCAAACTCTATCAATCATGATAATAATTGCAGATGTCGGTCTGTTACACTGGTAGCACAATGCTGACACATTTAGGCCTCCCACCAGTAGAAGGTTGGCATGTACTTTTCATAGGGGAGCTTTTGTGTACTGGTCATTGATCAGTCAAGGTGGCTTAATATGACACCTTAATGTAGTAGAAAATAATGTAGCATATGATGTTGCACACCTCTACATATCAACAGGACAGTGATGAGTTGTAGGAGGCTGTATGGGTTGTAGATGGGGGAATGACAAACATGATAAGTAGGAGTAGGCATAGGGGTAGGAGAAGGGTAGAGTGGAATGGAAGTGGAAGTGGGAGTGGGAGCGGGAGCAGGGCGGGGGGTGGGATGGGGATGGGGATGGGGATGGGGATGGGGATGGGGCTGGGGCTGGGGCTGGGGCTGGGAG
This sequence comes from Pollicipes pollicipes, assembly GCF_011947565.3. Lineage (NCBI taxonomy): Eukaryota > Metazoa > Arthropoda > Thecostraca > Pollicipedomorpha > Pollicipedidae > Pollicipes > Pollicipes pollicipes. Next base: position 43,322,949 of record NW_023596545.1, on the reverse strand, counting down.
TGGGAGTGGGAGCGGGAGCGGGAGCGGGTATGGGTGAGAGTGGGCATTGGGGTGGGGTAGGTCACATTCAGTTAGGTTAGGTTAGTTAGCTGTGTACAATTATATTACTGGGCAGCTTCAAAACATATTTTGAGTATCTGAATATGTCAAATTAAGGTACTATATCAACTTATCAAATGCCAATATGCAAAAGTTGCATCTTGAATAGAAGAAACTAGCCCTCAGCTCCAACCTCAAATTGGAAGCTGGCCCCTGATCCACTGGATGGCATTGATGCACCCTCAGCTCCACCTTAAATTGGAAGCTGGCCCTGATCCACTGGGATGGCATTGATGCACCCTCAGCTCCACCTTGAATTGGAAGCTGACCCTGATCCATTGGGATGGCATTAACTCACCAGTATTATACCATTAGTGTCATAGGCCAATGTCTGCTGTTGCTATTATAATCATGGTGTATATATAATAAGATCATAACTTATGAATATGTCATGGTTTTTCTGCCTTAAAGAATTTAATTAATGTACAAGGTGCTCTGCACTCCACACTCCCACTTCCACTCCCACTCCCACAAGGGATGTACAAATCACCAACTTGACCCCTATACCTGATACTACAAACATCAACATGCATCCCTGCAGATAGGCATCTAGTTTGGCAAGCAACATTTGTAATAGGAATGCTAATCTAAATGACCAATACAGCCCAGCAACACATTTTATCACATTTGTCCAGCTATACCCAGGGACTTCTACACATTTGCACACAAAAAGGGCGCGTATCATGGTAATAAAACAGTCATTCCTGAGCACAGATTGACACTGCCAAGTAATTATAATCAGCATCATATCAAACTGGACAAAAAAGCAGCATGCCTAAATGTGATAAGCATCCCTTCCAATGCAGTACACACCTGATAATCCTTGACCACCTCACTCAAGCAGGGATATCTTTGAGACATCCATCTAAAAAATTTGGGAACACCCATGCTTAAAGCTTGTCTATTTGGACGGTGTTGCACTTGTGTGATGACACGCTTAAGTCCCTGGACTTGGTTTACTTCACAGCTGCCGTACTGCTGCCTTTAGATGAGACCCCCACAGTTTAAAATAACCGATGAATTGGGCGACTTGCACACTTGTTGCGTACTTGTCTTCTTGTTTCTTAATTCCAATCACTTGGTTCCACGGGACGATCGCAAATCCGCGCTCGCACCACCGCCCCCCACTCGCACACACGAGCCCTGCAACCGCAAAGCCCCGCACAAGCCACGGCGCTTCCCTTGCTGCGCTACGAATGCAAAGAATGCCTGTTTCGTCACATTGCGCCCCTAAAGCTCGAAGCTGATGTTGAAGCATATGGTCTACCACTTTTCACCAATAATATTCGTTCTTCAAGAATCCACCCAATCACAACGCTGTATTGCCCAAAACTGTTCTGTTGATCTATCACTTCGAACTTCTACCAGCCGCACACCCAGGACACTGAATACAAATATGGCGTCCCCCAAGGGGGCCGTTCATATTGGATCCGCGTGGATTCAAAAGAGAATTAAGCTTAGGCCCCAAAAAAGAGGCATCCATTTGGTGACAGATGAAATTTTGAGGCATTTGCCAGAGATTAAAAAGTTTTCAGTAGGGCTATGTCACGTTCAGAGTGAGTGAAAATGCTTTTCTTACTGCGTCTCAATTGTCTGGTCTTGCTATCGCATCAAACACTGCCATGAATTTTCCGCTTACTACCTTGGGAGGTCCATCTTAGCATGTAGCAGGCCCATTATGCAATGTATGCAGTGTGAAAATTACATGGACATTTATAAGGCATGTAACAGACACTGACATGCATACTGTTGCCATGCCATATATGCTATATATACATGGTCCAGTTTGCAAACCAGGGCAAACATGCCAGCAAGATGTTTAGGGCAGATGGAATATTGTTAGAATAGGACAGTAAGCTTTCCGATTGGAGGCAGATTTTTTGACCATGCATGTCACCCATAAATATGGTGTGTCATCAGATTTGGTCCTTGACTACAGTGCTACCTGTTTTTGTATGCTGTGGGCGCATGATGCTCTTAACGTGCCAGTCCAGTGGCTTCTTCTGTGGATATTAATGACTTACCTCAAATAGGGATGTGTGCCCCACCCATACCCAAACTACATGTTGTTGAAATCTGCCATGGTTTGGACCAGGGCATGTCACTCAGCCTCCTGAGAGTATGTTCTCGAGTGTAGGTCAGTGCTTCCTGGTATGCAAATGTGAAAGATAAATGTAACCTGCTTTAAGGTCCTATTATGTGTGTGCATGTAGCCAGTCTGTTGCATGTAATGCATGGTTTTTATTGATGTAGGTAAGATGCCAATTTTAGTTAGGGTTACAACTTTTTGTCACACATCAGCCACACTTGCACTGCTCTTTGTTACTGCCCAAAAGCAATAACTAATGAATGCACTTGGTTGTGATATGTTTGGATGACATAGATTGGGAAGCAGACACTCTGACGGATGGAGTGATATGGGCACACATTGACCTGAGGTTAGTGCTAAAAAATTCATCCACTGTAGCAGGTGCCTTCCTGACATATGTGTGCCAAACCTTCTGCTTATGTGAGCCAAGCACAGGCTAAGCCAAAGTTTGCTGAATGTTTAATTTTTAATGTGTCACTAACTTTCCTTTGCATCATCATGACTCTCTGGAGCATTGGCTCTATGTACTTAACTTGGTGGTGACCATGCACCCAACTTTGACCACTCAGATGTATGGCATACTTGCTCTGAAGTTGTTGTGGTGATGTCTGCTCTACTTTGAAATAGGTGCTCAGCATAATGTGCATCTCTTTGCAGTGTAGAGAAGGGGTGGACAGCATATAACATTTAAAACATATGCTCTTCAAACATTTCTGTTGAGTATTGTGTATAGTAAGCTGAAGTCCTATGATTTTTTTTGTACAAAATTGTCTGTGTCTTTTTGGGGATTAAGTGTCCAACTGTTTGAAATAGTTGTACAGAATGGACACTGAGTGGAGCACAACATTCCCGTCTTCCTACAAAGGATCCACCTTTGCCCAGTGTCCTTGCTGCCATACAAGCCATTTGAGCATGTAATTTTTTGAGTGGCAACAGAGCCCTTACTGTGTATGAGTGTCATGCTCCCCCATCAGTATCCTGGAATAAGTGCAATAAGTTTGGCAATGTAGTATGCCAAACTTGGTACATTGATAACCTTGCAGTGTGTAAAAAAAAGGAAAAAGTTGTATTCATTGAGCATATGAATAAGTATGTGTGGTGCTGCCTGGTCCACAGGCATGTTCCCAAGTTACCAATATTGTCCACCCAGAGCAAGCTGAGGTATAGAATGGTACAACCCACACAATAATTATCAGATGGCTTAGCTTATGTTTTTGCCTCCAACTGTAGGCCTTTTTGCGGTTTGTGAATATTGTAACATCAGTGAATGAATCCATGATGTCTGATATTTGGCTATTGCTTGTAGTCTCATTCAGGTTCAGGGACCAAAGAGGTGGTAGATTTATTACTGCTGTCTTTAAATGAAACTTTTAAATGACACATGATATCCTTTTCCAGTACTACACACATCAGCAAGTTTGTCATTGAATGAAAATTGGGATCCAAATGTTCGCGTGGATATGGAGACCATGCTTAACAAAATAGTGCCTGAGGTAATGTATCTGATTCCTCTCCACCTCTGTGAGTGATTGGCAGGAGGTGCTTGGAAAAGCAGGCTTTGTTGGTGGGATTTCTGATACCATGCAATGGCTTAAGTATGATGTGTAATGACAATACATTTTTAAAGAAAGTGAATATGTATTAAAAGCCACATGTTGCACTTTGCCATTGTGTGGCAGCATCATGGTGTTTCAGGCACTTCTGTTTTGAATTAAGAGCAAGTTATTGTGTCACTTCATGTGCTGCAGCCACATGTGCAGGTGGAGCTCATTGGTTCCATCATGTTGATGATGCCAATTATAGCCCCATAAAGGGATAATATGGAAGCATTCTTGGTGTCTTTTATCTTGCCTGGAGGCTTTTCTTTTGTCTAGCATCATCCCTCAAATGTTTGGTGAGTTTGAAGTGAGCATCCCATGTTGTCAGAGATGTTGTGTCATTGTTTGATAACTCATTCATAAGGTCATGGAAAGGGTCACAATGTTTGTAGCTGTTGTCCATCAACAGGAAATGTGCAATGGAGCTACAAATGGCTCTATTATCCCTCACTGGGCAAGGTGTGACATGTCTTGACTGAATGCAACTAAGAAGCGGTTTTGTTTCAGAACCTCCCATACAAGCACTGCGCCGAAGGTCCTGACGATATGGTATGTTGGTCTGTACTCGTGTACTCGTTAGTGCCCACCGCTGTGTAGAAAGAATACCGGTGTTAACCAATTCGGTACAGGAAAACGGCGTGTCGTATGTAGGGTACATCTTCATCAGCATAGACCCAGTAGTTCTAGTTCATGGTAGTTATTTGTGTCCAATACCTGAAGTACGCCCAGTATATCTGAAGTCATTGGTGCATTGAAGCTCCCTTCGCAGAGATATTCGAAACCCCGGCGTATTTTGTGCCGAACCTATATTGAGATATCCGGTAGCCGCCGGTGTTGTAGTTGTATTACGTACCCACCTGTTTTTCCACAGCCAGCGCATGTAAAAGCATGCTTTCTGGGCTCTTCGCTGACGGTTCCTATCACCGATGGCCGATTACATGTAGGAACGTGGCAGGTACGCTCTCCGTGATGTCCGTATGTCACAGAGCCTCACTACGTCTTCGTGCAGTGTGCTGAATTCTAAGCTAAGGCAACTGATTCCCAGAAGTCAGCGAAAGCGCTGATGTTGTCAGCCGCTGTTCGCTGGCGGCCGGGTTTAGTGAAGCAGGCGCGTTGTTGGGAATAAACGCCAGTTTCGAAATTGTTCCTTCGTACGCTTGAGCATATTTTTATGGTTGATATAAGGTTCTGAAGCGACCCCAACCGCGTCATGATGCCGTGGCTGAGGCAAGCTGCGCATTTGGTGCGTATAAAAACGTAACAGTTTCGGTAACGCGTGTAAGCAGGCCGCGTCGTGTTCTGCTGTGACGTCCGGCGGTTGTATCACGTCAGAGGCAAATGCTCGGTGGAATGGTATGCGTAAATCATACCAACCAGTGGATGTTCCCTAAGCGCTTTGAACTGCCGTAGGTCAGCGACCTAACGAAGTACGTCTAAATTGTTTATGCTAAACGATCCGCTATTTCAGTGTCTACAGCTGTGCAAAATTTGTCGCACTACGCCGCGTCGTTCGGAACCCATTCCGGACAAACCTTTGGCGGGCGGGGGGGGGGCAATCTGTCCCCCACCCCCAACCCCACGCGAGTGCGTGCTAACACAATCAGCCATCAAACGTGAATCCTGACGGCCGTTTCGTGCTGTTGTCTCTGTTGCCGCCGTCCAGCCTTTGTGTGATACAGCGGTATAACCTGACCGTAGCGTTATGTATGGTGTTTCGCGCCGTTCTTGTCGCGTCGTGACCGTCACGTCGCCCGCAATGCTGTTGTGCGCCGTTTGTGGCTCGAGTACCCTGCCTGTGATCGTGTCCAGCCCGGCGCCGTCCCATCGCGTGCATATGACCGTGTCCAGCCCGGCAGCGTCCCATCGCGTGTATGCGACCGTGTCCAGCCCGGCAGCGTCCCATCGCGTGCATGTGACCGTGTCCAGCCTGACGCTGTCCCAACGCGTGCATGTGACCGTGTCCAGCCTGGCAGCGTCCCATCGCGTGCATGTGACCGTGTCCAGCCTGACGCTGTCCCAACGCGTGCATGTGACCGTGTCCAGCCTGGCAGCGTTCCATCGCGTGCATGTGACCGTGTTCAGCTCCGGCAGCGTCCCGTCGCACGCGTATGACCATGTCCAGCCCGGCACCGTCTCATCGCGCGCGTGTAACGTCGCCGTCGCTGCCGCCGTCGCCAGGGCATCTGGCTGTGTGAGCACCGGGACGAGGCGGGCGCGCGCAAGCTGGTGGTGACGCTGAACGGCTGCCCGCGCGACGGACCCACGCCCAACTCGCCGCTCTCACCGCTGGCGTCGACCAACAGCAGCAGATAGGCCCGGCCGGCCCCGCCCCCGCCTCATGAGCCAGCTGATCACGGCGGCCGCGCCGCCCCTCTCCGCCGCCGGTGGCCGGCCGCGCCGCGTCAGCGCGGCTTGGGAGGCGCCCGCCGGCGTCGCCCCGTGCGCGGAAACGGTGATCTAGTCGCAATGAATTTTATACTGGCGCTTGTTACGTGTGTTGAGGGTGCGCGGGTGGGCCGTGTGGGGCTGATGGATGGTGTGGCCGCTCGGTCGATCTCACGTGCCGCCGCACCGGTGGGGCTCAGCTGGCGCGGCCACCGCCTGCCTGCGCCGGCCGCCGCTAGTTGCAGCGTCGCCCGCGCGCGCAGGCGTGCTCCCGCCGCGGACGCGGCCTCGCGTGCGGCGCGCACCCGCGCTCGTCCGCTCCGCTCGTCTTCCAGTCGTGGTCGGGACACGGCGGTCGTGACGCGCGTGCTGTGGGCGGAGTCCGCGCGCCGCCGTCGCTGGCCGGTCTCGGCTCGGCCTGCCTGGGCTGCGGCGTCCCCTGCACAGCGGAGGAGCGGGCCCGAGCGCCGGCCCACGCGGTGTGGCGCCGCGCGACACTGGCTCCGCCCGGCGCTGGCGACGTCCCCGGCGGCCGCGCCGCCCCGGCGCGCGGGGTGGCGCACTGCCCTCCCCGCCATAGGGAGCGGGGACGCTGGAAGTCGGTCAGATCTTGAGCTTGCTTGTTGTGAAGATACGGTGCGCCACCACCACACGCGTGATGCGCTCAGTGCCGCGCGGCGGCCGTGCTTCGATATTTGCACAGTTCACATAATGTTTATGAGAGTTCACGCGTTCGAGTATAGTGCTGGTTCGGGTTAGAAATCAACATAATAAATCGTTACTTGATGTTACTTGGTTTGTCACTTTGTTGCCGTCGTGGTCTAAATACGAGGTACAAATGCTGGCCGTTGCCAGCAGAGAGGCAGGCGCCCGGGACTTCTCGTTTACTTTAGCACCGGCGGTGCACCAGCTGATGATCCCTTCCATGAAAGGTGAAACCGCAGAATACACTTGGCAAGTCACGGTTTTATTCATGTCTGAATAATTGGCGGCCGTGTTGGTCGTGCTTATCACAGAAAGCATGATGCTGAACACTTTTGCTCCGCCGCTACCCTGCTCCGCAGCGAGCGCTGGGCAGCGTGGTCGGGTGCTCAGGACACAGCAGTGTGGCCTCGTCGCTCGCCGCCCGTGCGTGTGGCTGTGGCTTCCTGGACCTCGCCTCTGCTGCTGTCGCAGCGCCAGGACCTGCCACCACACGTCAGCCGTGTCCCGGCGTCCGTTGCGCCAATCTCAGAGTTTTGCCACCGTCGTGATCCGCATCCAGTGTCAAGTCTTGTATACTGGCCGCGGTTGTTGACGCCCCCAACTGAGGTGGCGTCGCGACCCGACAGCGTGTATATACAAAACAGACTTCCTGGGGTCATTGTGCAAATCGCGATTGGCCAAATGGCGATCGCGATGGCCGCTTGCAGGCTGTTCTTCCTTTTTCTTGACGCATAGCGCATGCGCATTGACGACTGTAAGCCACTCAACGGGCCACGGTTCAACACCTTGCCTCCACGTTCCCAAAACACGCGGAGGATGCCGCTTTCAAGGATTTAACTGCAGCTTGCCATAGCTGCGTCTCATATGGTCCCATTATAATCGCACCATCGCCTTCCTCATATTTTGATTATATGCTATCCGCCTTCCGCCGACTTTTTGCCTGGAATAAGGTTCAACCTGCGCTATTCCTGTACAGTTCATCTTCTGGACTCCTTCGCCCACCACTTGTTTGCCTGGGTGGCCGTTCTTTCCCGATTTCCCTTTCCTCTCCCCATTGGTAGGGTGAATCGGACGTCGTGGGTCGACTTCAGGGCGAACTGAATCGACCTCCACCTGTTCGTCTTCACCCGCCGCCGCGGGGTACGCTACATTTGCACAGAGGCGTGCGTCGCTGCTGCCAGCAGGCGCAACGCCCACGCGGCGGCGTGCTGCAGAGCGACTCCTCAGACACTGCTGGGTGGCGGCGCCAGGTTTGTCCACTCGGCCCCCATCGGATCAGCCTGAAAATAACATCAGTGAAACCAATTGTACACGCTGCCTACTGCTCGGCGCAGCTTCGTCGACACTTTGTCGCCGAGCGGCAGGGCATGCATCGGGGAAAGACATTTCAAAGACATGCTTGGCATTGTGACATTTGTGGCAGTGACAGACAGTGTGACAGACAGTGGCATTTGTGACAGACGTTTGGAAACATCTGTAGGCCTTTAGCAACGCCTTTTACCAACCATTCCCGGCGAACAGCAGGAATGCTTTTGAGAAGATTTGCGCGCATCTACGAAAATAGGGCATCGAGCGCATCTCCCACGGCTAACAGTGCCAGCCCGCCGGTCACCAGCCGCGGCCGTGCGATCCCGAAGCGTTCGCTGGCCGCCGGCCCGCCGTCCGCCTGCTTACATGTCCCAGCGGCGAACAGCAAGTACGCGTTGCAGGCGGCCAGCGCGGCGACCAGCAGCAGCGTGACGGTCAGCCAGCGCTGGGTGACGGCGCCGTGCTGCGCCACCTGCTGCGAGAGCGCCTGCTGGCGCGCCAGCCGCTGCGAGACAGCGTCCAGCTGCTGGCCGAGGCCGCGCACCAGCGTCAGCAGCGGCCGCTCGGGGGCCGGCGCGCAGCGCAGCCGCCGCTCCAGGCGCACCTCGGCCGGCAGTGTCTGCCAACACACGGGCGGCGGTGTACAGCGCTGCTGCGGCTGCCACGGGCCAGGAGCTGGCGCCGACACGCGGGACCTGGCGCCGACATGCGGGAGCTGGCGCCTGCACACGAGAGCTGGCGCCTACACACGAGAGCTGGCGCTGACACACGGGAGCTGGCGTCCGGGCACGTCAGGCGGTGACCAAACGGAGGGGGGAGGGGGGCAAATTGAAGCAAAACGCGCTCCGAAGCATCGTAGGCGAGCATAATGCAGATGACTGGACTGAGGGACGTACAGATGGAGGCTATACCAGGGGCGCATCCTTAATTTTCCTATGGGTAGGCAGCCCGAAGCTCAGCGAAAACTCGGCTCAGCTCATCACGCTGATTTTTAGCTTTATGATAGCAAGCATCTATAGTGAGAGGGAAGAGATGAAGGTGTAAGGGAAAGTCGGGGTCCTTCCGTTCGCTGCACGTTTGGGTTGTGTACATAAAAAGTAGAGAGAAGAATAAAATCTTGTCAGCATTTGACGAGAGACTGTACAGTTCAGACGGGAAGGTCGCTGATACGCGACTGCTTTCGCCGCCCGCCAGTCTGCCTGCGCTGTGCGTACAACTTGGCCACGCGCTGCAAAACAACCTCGAGCTGCGCAGCGCACTCCTACACGAAAGTGGCAGAAGCGAAAAGAATCACGCGGCATCTCTACAGGTGCTGTCATGTCGCGGCGCCCCCGCCTCCTCTGCCGGTGACCACCTACCCTCCAGACGCTGGCCATGTCGTCGGCAACGACCTGCTGTTGCTGAATGGGCGCCGCCACCAGCAGGAACTTCTCAGCCAGCGCCTGGTGCGCGGCCACGCCGGGCGCCAAGCGGAGCTCGACGCTCACGCGCCGGCCCGGCGCCACCACGCCACACGAGGGGCGCACGCGAAACTTCTCGGGCGCCGTCGTCTTCACCTGGCGTCGGCCGGCCGTGCGGCGTGTCACGGCCCCGGCGGGCGGGCGTGGGGGCAGCATGAGGACTCGCCCGGAGGACGAGACATGGTGAGGGTACTCGCCCGGAGGACGAGGCACGGCGAGGAACTCGCCGGAGGACGAGACATGGCGAGAGGACTCGCCGGAGGGCGAGACATGGCGAGGGTACTCGTCTGTAGGACGAGACACGGCGAGGAACTCGCCGGAGGACGAGACATGGCGAGGGTACTCGCCTGTAGGACGAGACACGGCGAGGAACTCGCCGGAGGACGAGATATGGCGAGAGGGCTTGCCAGGAGGACGAGACACGGCGAGGAGCTCGCCGGAGGACGAGACATAGCGAGAGGACTCGCCGGAAGACGAGACATTGCGATGGGGCTCTGCTGTGATGTGATGGTTGTATCACGTGTATACACATATCGCATTCAGGCCGATGCGAAGGTTCACATTCAGCTAATCCTGAGGTAAACACGCTGGCCAATGCCGAACGTTGAGTTTATTTGGCCAGTGCTTAGAACGTGGCCAAAATTCAGTGAGCATGGTAACTAAAAAACTTGTCTGTCCAGGGTGTCTGTGCCCGCTTTTGGTAAAACATCACGAACTAATATTGTCACTGACGCTCGCTACCACATCTCCCTGCCCCGCTTCTGACCACATTCAGGGAGAAACTGGTGGGGGGGGGGGGGGGGGTCCAATCAAACCTTGAAGGCCACCGGGCCGCGGCGAATGTTGCGCAGCATGAGTGGTCGCCTGGCCTCGACGGCGTCGCTGGCGAACTGGATCTCGTCACCTGGCGAGATCTTCAGCAGGCCGCCTGCAAACGCAAGAGGCTGCTGATGCCGGCCACCTGCCTGCTGTCGGCTCCCGCCCGCAGTTCGTTCCACCTGCCCCCGCTCGCTTTCGCTCCCTCTCGGCCGTTTCCCTGTTTTCACCCAGGGCTCGGCCTGGGAGCCGGAACACGCAACGGAACTTGTTCTTTTGAGCGCCGAAGTTTTTGCTATCGCGCTGTTGCGCAACATGTATCCACGTCAGTCAGGTGTTTAGAATGACGAAATAAGGTTGATTCCCTCCCAAATTGATTCAAATTACACCAGTGGCGTAAGTGGTAATCGGTAATGACATTGAAAGATAAGTGCCCGCAGCAGTCAGGCCCTATTTGTTTGCGTTTCGCAACAATACATGGTGAACGCCACATCAGGTCCCTGTACTTTGACGCTACCGGTGATCCCAGTTTTACCAATGATCCAAGTTGGAAACTCAGCTATCGATGCACGCATACGTCATGCACGAGCAGCTGCATGAGTGGCTGTCATGGGTTTGGCCGCTTGAATCATTGGCTCGAGAGCCGCTGGGATAGCCGCCAAACATGAAACGCCTGCTTAGTTCGGAATGGGTTGCGCGCATGGTCACGTGTTCATTCCTTGCGCGCCTACCATGAGGCGCACGTTAGCAAAAGACGGACCTCCAGCCCTGCGCAGAGGAAGTGAGGCCCGCCCCCTCCTCGGAACAGCGTTTGTACAGTTTGTCGTAGAGTTGCGACGCTGCGGGCCACGAAAAATAGCTCCGGACATCTGAACGCCAATGTTGGACTAGTTGCAGCACGAGTTTACGAACGATGCAAGAATCTAGCTGTGCGACTTTCCACGCTCCATTATCTTGCCCAGTGAATAACGAGTGCAGTGCAGACGGTGGCAAAGAGGCGGTGTCTGGATCGCGCACCGCCAGTCGCCTCGCGTTACTAACGACGTCACGGTAATGGGCATTTACTCCACCCAGCGTCACACCGCGCGGGGGCTGGACCCGCGCGCGGTGCGCTCTGATGAGCACGCACCGATCTCAACGGCCGTGTCGTCGGCGCCCTCCTGAGACTGGTCAGACAAGTCTTCACTGGAGGCGCCGCTGTCGTCCGACACCTGGCTCTGTCGGGCAGGAGGCACGCGGCTCAGTCGCCTGCGCACGCACACACGCACACGCACGCACGCACGCACACACACACGTAAACGCACACATCAAGACCGAGATGTTAACCAGGAGAAGGTTATTACTGACCCTCGCACACAGGTAGCTGCGCCTAATATCGTCCGGCTTGGTTTTGTGCTGAGACTCGTGGAGCAATCGGCTTACACCACAGGTCAAAGGGTGCACAATGAGCAGGTTAAGGAAGGTTCAGTGTAATCAGCCGCTTACATCCTACCCGGTCCTGATGACCATACAGCGCACCGTTCCACATCCAGGGCAGCTGTTTGGCATAACCGTTAAAAGAGAAAACACAAGCAAGCTCTTGTTCTGTCGGGAGAGCTTGAACTCTAGCGGCATGAGGATCGCTTTACGGGACCAATCTGAAAGCTCGTGACCGCGAGCCGGCACGGACCACGAGAGCAAACTGGCTGATGAACTGCAGTAGACAGCCTCGCACTTCACACCGCCGCTTGAGCCGGTAGTGCACACTGCAAGCGTGGCAGAGGAGACCACCGTCACTAGGACTGTCGGCCCGTACGGCGCTCGTGCCAGGCGTCACCTTGGCCTTGTCGCCGGCGGCGCTCGGGATGTCGAGCAGGCTGTGGTAGTGGAGCAGATTGCCCTGTCCGCTGAGCGGCCGCTGCGCCGCCGGCCAGCCGTCCTCGCCGGCGGCCGTCCTCTTGGCGGGCGGCGTCTGCCGCCGGTGGACCGCCCTCCGTCGGACGGGGGCCTCGGGAGCGGCGTCGGCGTCGGCCGGCTCCGGACGGCTGGCCGCGCGGCCCGGGCGGGGCTGACCGGCGCCGCCGCCGCTGGTGCCGCTCCCGTCGCTGCTCTGGCTGGCACCGTCGTCATCCGGCTTGTCAACCTGCCACGAGAAGGGCTTTGAAACGAAATGGTAACGCTTTGACCAGGGATCCCCTCATAGGTGCAGAAACGTTTCAAAGAGTGACGGGGGGGGGGGCAGGCTCAGGGCGTACTTCAGGAGCTTTTTCTGGAAAACAAGCCCGATTGTCTCGGGGGGGGGGGGGTAAAGATGGAGGTTGTCGCTCTTTATTCAAATGTAATGACTGCTATTCTAGATATGCATCTAGAATTATTTCTCACTGGTGCACATTTTCGTCTATCTGACTCATCTATGTCATTTTTGGCAAATACGGCTATCCAACTCCTCCAGATAATTCGTCCATTTAAACGTTGCATTTCCCGGGGAAGCGAAAACCCACGAGCGGGTAGACATTTTGGTCGTTGAGGAGGCATTTGTCTTGACAGGTCAGATGACAAAACATGGCCTGAGCATACGCTGGTGAGAATTTTGAAAGTGAATCAGTGGCTCACAGTACAACATGTTTTTCTTGCGCCCTCATTTCGCTGGCTGTTTTTAAACAGATAAGACTTGTCGCGGTATTTTAGGCGGGAACAAATTCGGAAGCTTGAAGCTGCCAAAAACCATGTGACAGAAGCCATAGAGCTGGAGATTCTCCTTTGAAAAGAAAGCCACAGAATGAATGCCCTCTGTCATATTTTCCCTGTCTGAGCCCTGTTCCCGTCCGCCGTCAGTGGCCACTGCCTCTGGTCCGGCTGTCTCTGAATGACTGACCGCGAACTGATGGTATGGCTGTTTTGTTGCGCATTTCTGGCTCAGCGTTGCTGCAAAACGTGTGTTGGACACCTGCAACAGTACTTTTTCCGAACCGCCTTTCCCTTACACCACACCACCCGAGAAAAATCCCTCCAGGAAACTGCCTACTTTAGGTATGAATTGGCCCAACGGACATTTAACCGCCCCGACATTCAACGTAGATGACTTGATTTGCTTCTGTGTGTAGGCAGGGGGTAGCCAGGAGTCTTGCTAAGAAAGACACAGGGTTAACAAAATCCCCTCTTATGGTGATCCCCCATCCCCAAAAAATTATCGGGTATAGATTACTTGTTAACAAGGGATACGGTTTCTTCGCTTCATTGTTACTATTACGTTGTAACCAGAACAGAAGCCAGAAGCTACCGTGAGATCAATACTGCTCCTATTTTTAAGGTCAATAAACTGCAGGAAGCAGGTGTTTGAGAACCGCATGGAATAAATCACCGGTGTCTTTAATTTACAATGGCTTAGTGGGCTCTTTCTGAACCGATTGAGCTCGCAAGCTTTTTCAAAATGTTCTATTTGGGTTCTACAGACATTGTGGACATTGCGAAGGTAAATTGTAGATCGATATGTCTGATCGAAATTTGAGGGTGAACATTTGTATTGCAAATCGAGCGGTCCACATTTTGTATTAACATCGCAATGTCAAGTTTGTCTGAAAATGTCTAACATTTCAGTCAGAAGTGATTAGTGATACAATCTATATGACGTGGTATTTAATATGCGCGCTCGCAAATCTTAGCAACAAAAACCTCGACACCAGGCGTTGCAGTCTCCATGGTAGTCCGCGGAGGCGTTAGCCGAGTGGTTGATTTTTGCCGTGCTCACTGATGAACGAAAATGATAACGTTTCTGAAAAATTGCTTTTAAACACTCAAATCGATAGAAATCAAAGAAATGTGACCATAATTTTGAGCATGCGTGCTCGCAAATCTTAGTAACAAAAACCTCGACGCAGGCGTTTGCAGTCTCCGTTTGCCGCGCAGCGTCGGCTCACAGCTATATTGAGCTTTTGCCAACGGGTGGATGAAAATGATACCGTTCTGAAAGGAGTACCTTGAACGTCTCAGGACATCAAATCTGACACTGAGAAGGCAGTCTGGGCGCATATTTCACGTGTGCGATTTTTAGACTGATGATAAGAACGGATTGGCCCTTGAAGCACCGCGAAGTGGTGTTGGAGTCTGGTGGTAGAAATGGAAGAGTAGAGCCAGATTTTATAATTTCGTGTTTCTGTAACTGTTAATCTGTCGAGAAGACAGATTAAACTATCTGTCCCACTCTAATAAACAATAACGAGACCCCTTCTTTCCTGCCGGGCAAAGGGCCCATTGAGTAGAACATCGGGGGCATATTACCGGTTCCGTTTAAGGGCTGAACGGCCACTCCGTCCCATCGCGAAGCATCTGGTTGTTATTTTGGCGACACGGAGCGGGATCTCCTGGTCGATCCGGAGGCCATTGGAAGGATATATCATATCACATTGTCCCCCCCCCCCCCCCCCCCCGATACGGGAGACCTGACCCGCGCAGTTGGCCTCGGATCAGCACAGGAACCCTTATTGACGCAACAACATCCCTGATCGCCAAAGGTGATCCAAGAATTGTCACATAGGCTCCAGTTCCGTGTTTTTCTGTTTTCTTCAGAGACATTGAGGAATCCCTGAACGCACATTGTAAATAAAATGGGTCCTAGGCTTGCATTAACATGGCTAGTTCATGTTCGTCTTAAAATGTTCAAATTTCAGTCAGGATTGATTACTGACAACAACAAAAAAAACTATGTGATATGGTCTTGAACTTCGCGTTCGCAAGTCATAGCAACAACAGCCCGGACTCCCGGCGTTGTAGGCTCAATAGGCCGCGTGGCGTCGGCCTGCGGCTGTGGCACTAAGTGATGGCCAATAAGCAAACAAAAAAGATGACGCATCTTGAGGAAGATGGCTGGTGAACTAGGTAAATCGGCATATAGATTTTAATGTGGTGCAAAAGTAAGCTAAACACAACCTTAATCTGAGAAAAGTACGGGGGCCAGTTAATACTGCTGCCCCCCCTCCCACCTTAAAAAGTTGGGGGGCCGTGGGGCCCCCGCCCCCCCCCCCCCCTGTTTCTACACCCATGGATCCCCTGTCACTCTCCCACGTGTATCGGAGTGCTTCCGCGTGCAGTTGTAACATGTTCCACAGCATGACGATCCTTCCCATGCCGCTCGAGTGCCACCGCGATCACGGTCCGCACTACGCATTTTGTCACGCCTGGACGAGACAGGCGGATGTTGCTAGGGTCAGAAATCTGGGCCGTGGTTATCTGCTGCATTGCGTGAAACCGCCCCGTTGTTGCGCCAACTGACCTGGTTATTGCGGGGACCCAAAAATGGCGACGGTGGCATCTCGCACTCCTCTCGTCGGTACTGGAAGGTCCACGTGTTTTCACCTCCCCACCGCTCCAGGCAGTCCTCCGGCCGAATGAGGGTGGCAATGTCCTTCTTCGAGGCGAACTTGATGATCTGGTGCGACTTCGGGGGGAGCATCTGCTTGATGATCTTCCAGGCGGCTGTGAGGCAGTTATACGCGGAGTGACAATCATTAAACGCGGCTTATCTGGTTACGACAGAAATAAACGGAGACTGTGATCACCATCACGGGATGACGGGCAGCGTTTAGCTGTCGCGTCAGTCATACCTTGTCCCGTGCCCTGATCAATTGTGCAAAACGCTCATGAGTATGACTGATCGCAAACCCACTGCTGGGATCACGAGAAGGCTAGCTGAGTCGGCCTGTCCTCTCACGAGAGCGCTAGCTGAATCGGCCTGTCCTCTCACGAGAGCGCTAGCTGAATCGGTATGTCCTCTCACGAGAGCGCTAGCTGAGTCGGCCTGTCCTCTCACGAGAGCGCTAGCTGAATCGACCCGTCCTCTCACGAGAGCGCTAGCTGAATCGGCCTGTCTTCTCACGAGAGCATTAGCTGAATCGGCCTGTCCTCTCACCAGAGCGTTGGCTGAATCGGTATGTCCTCTCACGAGAGCGCTAGCTAAATCGGCCTGTTCTCTCACGAGAGCGCTTACTGAATCGGCCTGTCCTCTCACGAGAGCGCTAGCTAAATCGGCCTGTCTTCTCACGAGAGCGCGTACTGAATCGGCCTGTCCTCTCACGAGAGCGTTGGCTGAATCGGTATGAGCGCTTACTGAATCGGTCTGCCCTCTCACGATAGCGCTAGCTGAATCGATATGTCCCCTCACGAGAGCGCTAGCTAAATCGGCCAGTCCTCTTACGAGAGCGCTTACTGAATCGGCCTGTCCTCTCACGAGAGTGCTAGCTGAATCGATATGTCTGCTCCTACGTCTGACAGGCCGTGTAAATTCGGGCGGACACTTGGCTCCAGTCGCGGAGCTAGACAACATGAAAACGACACTTCAAGGGGTATGCTTTGACCGGTGGGGGGACTTGGTACGTGCCGTCTCTGTCCCATATTCAGGCCTCAGGCCTCACGTACAGCCCCTCAGACCTCAGCAGATGAGGTCCCACGCGCAGCACCTCAGGCCTCAGTAGGTGGGGCCTCACGTGCAACACCTCAGACCTCAGTAGGTGGGGCCTCACGTGCAGCACCTCAGACCTCAGCAGGTGGGGCCTCACGCGCAGCACCTCAGGCCTCAGAAGGTGGGGCTCAATCTGACGTGATGTCACCGGTCCGGAATGAGGCGCACTGTGGCCGGGAAATCCCAGCTTTGCCTTCAGTTGTCTCGCGTTGAGCGGCAGGCTGACGCCCTCGCCAGCGCTGCCAGTTTCAGCCGCAGGCTGGCAAGCAAATGAATGAAAATGACTGGGAAGTTTGGCCTCTCTTGTCTGGACGCGTGTAAGGCGGGTGAAATGCACGGACGTCATTGGTCGCGCTGTCATTTGTTCATGATGTTCAATATTAGTTACAAGCCTCGCATTGGGCCACAGAATACCGCCGTATCGAAGTAGACCCCATCGATAGCACCAAGAGGCGGTACGTGACCGGAGCTCATTCCGTACTGCGAGCTCGCACACCGACATCAACGGGGACGGCTTACGGCGCAGAAGAGTGATGTAACGTGACGTCACTGTCTGGCACATTTGCATTGTTAACTTTTAGTATTGATGCGAAACGCACATTGCCCCTATCAAGTTTCGGATATAATGAGACAAACAGCCCTTCAGTTTTTGTTGTTGCTTTTTTTGCAAATTTTCAATCGTCAATAACACCACACAGGAAGACAACTGAATGATGTCAGGCGGGGACCATTTTTGGCCTGAAAGTCGTTGTAGTATGTCAGTTTCTGTCTAAAAACAGTACCGCGTGGAACGGAAATGTGGAAGTCCCGTCGCCATGTTCACTTCATTCCATTACGCGTGTTTTTGTTTTCGCTGCCCCGGCCTTCGGTCCGTCCCTACAGCGAGTGATCGAGCGTGCCGTGTGTTTTGAATTCGATGCCAGCACCGCATGAGGTGGCAAGTAAAGGACACGCTATGCATTTATGGTGATAGTAACGCGCTTACAACTCATAGGTAGCTAATCCACATGACCGAGAGGGAGCTAATTGTTTGCGACGTCAGTATATTAAGTTGAAATACCCTGTCAATATCGATATGTCCAATCCTGGCAAATGATACAAAGGAAATGAAAGAGAAGCACCTTACCTACATTTCCTGATAGGCCTAATACAGCTGCTCCACGTCTACATCAAAGCAAAGCTGGCCGCTGTCCCCCAGCCCCAGCCCTTGCCCATGTTCCACTAGTCTTGGCTCAGTATGTGTATCACCTGAAGGCCCGAGGTCATCCAGATAGACAGAGTGGTGGGCATCAGGAGCCGAAGCTGGACCACCCACCGTTCATTATCCATGGCATCTCGAAGACGATGATGTAGTTGAGCATGTCCGGGTAGTACAGCTTGAACATGTTGATCAGGACCTGGATGAAGGGAAGGTCGACGCTGGAGAGCCCGGCGTTGCCCATGTCGAGTATGATAGAAATCCTCTTGCCGTGCTCCTCCCTGCAAACAAGGCGCGCACGCACTATTGCAGCCTGTTCATGTCGCGTCATGTTAAGACCAGCAGAACTCGGCCACTTTGTCTCGCGCCGTGAGTTTGCGAGAACGAGCTGGGCAGTGTTCGCATCGGCATGCTTCCCGCTTCCGCTTCCGCAGGCTGAGAATCTCGGGACTCTGAGGGGTGTGTCCAGGGACGCAGGGTGAGAATCCTGGGACTCTGCGGAGTGAATCCAGGGCCGCTCCACGGAGGATCTCGAGACTCTTCAGGGTGCGTCCAGGGACGCAGGGTAAGAATCTCGGGACTCTGTGGGGTGAATCCAGGACCGCTCCACGGAAGATCTCGGGACTCTTCAGGGTGCGTCCAGGGACGCGGGGTGAGAATCTTGGGACCCTACAGGGTATTGAGTTTTGTGATCAGGTGAGATTTAAATTAATGTGTCTCTGCTTACCTCACGTTTATGCCTCCTACATCAATTACAGCAGCGGATGTCGTAAATCTGGTTGAACGGCAGGAAGTGGGGAGGGAAAAAAAATTCTGGGCTGGTCGATCTAAATTGGCATCTGATGCAAAACGCTACTGAACTATCTCAAGTCAGGCGTTACAACTACGCGAACTGACTCAAACCATCCGCTGATTTTAGTTTGACCTCTGCGTGCCCTCTAAATATGTTATCAATCGCCCGTGTCACAATGGGCGGGCGTGCAGCTCAAAGGAACTTCCCTCAAGACTAGCGATGTTGACTGACGTCAGTCATCATGCCCTCGGTGAATTGCCCGCAAACACGACATCAATGTATGAAAGTTGCCCTTATTACGCATATGTACAAGTCATTTCTGTCCTCTAACTTTTGGTAATAGGCATGGTAACGAGAGAAAGAGGGACTGCAGTCCCCTTCTTTTCGTGAAGGTCTAATACTGGTCCAGCAACGGTGAAAGGTGGCGTGTGAAAGGCGCTGACTTTAAGAAGGAGCAAACCTCACAATGTTTTAGACGTCCCTACGCTTCTGCCTCCTCGCCCCTATCTCCTTCCAGCTCCCTATCGCCCTTCCTCCATTTGTCTCGTATTTTTGTGCACACATTGTGTGTCCGGCGTCCTGCTCCTTTTTTCCGCCTACGTCATCACTTCATTTGCTCCACATGCTGCATCAACCTCCTTCAGCCGCTGATCGAGTATGTCGCAGGTTGTCCTGTTTGCCGGGTTTCCTCCGTGTCGCCCAACGGCTTTTTGCTGGCCAGCAGGTTTCTCCACAGCGCGTTTGTGAATTTGTTTGTCGGCGCGGCAGCGCGGCCGGCTGAGGTGAACGGTCGGGGGGGGGGGGGGGGGGGCGACCGCGAACGTGTCGCCGCCCGGCGCGCCAACTCGCTTCGACCTGCCTCCGCCGCTGTCGCAACGCGACCCGGCACGAAAACCAGCGTTCTGCGTCGCCCAGGTCACAATGGCGGTGCAGGGGCGGTGCTGAGCGCGGCTGCACACGGGCTTGGTGGTGGCGGCGATGTCACGTGGTGATGTGAAGCTGGTGTGACGCATGCGTGATCACAATTAAAGGTGTCTGGTAAGAGTCGGCTGCACGGACCACAGGAGGGCACAAGCGAAGCGGCTGTCATATGAAGTGAGAGCAGCGGGCGAAGTCGTAAAGCCAGTGTAGAAAATTGGAAAAGGTGTGGCTGCTGCCCATTTACTGTGCGATACGTATCCAATGTTCGATACACAACTTGTTTCGCAAACCACCTCGGAATGCAACGCAATGCATGCCGTGAGTCGCTTACTGGCGACAGTCCTTCCCCGTCGCTGGAGGCCATGCCTTGGCGTAAGCCTATAGAGCATTAAAACGCGTTTAAACATTCGTCTATCTCCTATAGCATACTCAGCGGGAAAGTGAGAAAGGAGCGTTGCGAGAGTGCTGCGCAGGAAGCCGCTGGCCCCTCTAAGAGACTGCAACGCCAGCACCCGGTCACGACCACACGAGCCCCGGTGACGACCACACGGGCCCGGTCACGACCACACGGGCCCGGTGCCGACCACACGGGCCCGGTGCCGACCACACAGGTCCGGTCACGACCACACGGGTCCGGTCATGACCACACGGGCCCGGTCACGACCACACGGGTCCGGTCATGACCACACGGGCTCGATCACGACCCCACGGGCCCCGCCCCTATGCACTGCACACGGCGGCTGACTGACAGCGCCTCACTGTCGCTGTCCGTACGGCTGGTGATAGCGCTTCTCAATGCGGTGACGTCTCCAACCCGGTAATTTCTCAACATCCACCGTGTCGCCTGGCGAGCTCTCCGGTTTCCAAACTGACTCATAGATGGCCGTTGGGGCCCACCCAGCCTATCTGCCCAGAACAGGCATGGCGACAAAGCGACGTAGCTTTACAAAATGGGTTGGGGGTGAGGAATTGAGCAGTGCAAACTGGCGAGTGTATGCCCAAGACACACCAAGAAACGGGTTTCACCCGGGATTCGGCGCACCATCTCCTCAAAGTTAGGGGACTGAAACCTTCCAAACCCACCTCACCCAACAGAATAGGAAACTGTATTCCTGTGTAACAACTGCTGGAGCAGGTGCAGCTGCAAAACACAGCGGGCACAGGTTTGCATGCCATATCATTCTTGGGTTTTAGGTTTGTCTTAAGCACATTGTAGAAGGGAAGTCCGAAAAATAAGTACATTTGTATTAAAACCGACCTCATAACATTTGAATCCGTTGCCTGGGTCAGGCCGAAGTTAGTGGCAAAGGGAAACATATAATGCCACCACTGAATTCTTCTATTCAGTGGTGGCTGTGTTCAAAGCTTATCCACCTTGCCGCTTACTGTCTTGTTAACTTTCCTGCAACCATAGCTGGCTGCCGGAGAAACAGTTCAAGAAATACTGGTCTGGCGGATTTGAAAACTGGCTTGACGGCGACAGTGATAGCGACCAAGCTCGAGGCCCTTGGGCCTTGTGGAAGTTCCAGGACCTTGGTGTTTTGCGGTAGTTCTAGGGCCTTGGAGCCTTGCAAGAACCGGTCGTCCCCCGCTCTGCGACGCAGCCGCAAACACGCCGACCATGCAGAAGAACACACCAGCATCACAAACACCGCCATGGCCAGGCCCGCTGTCTGGTTTTCACTAACCAGTTGTGAGCGCAAAGCGGATTCTGTTCTGCCCATCCTTTTCAAAATGTCAACGTTGTTGAGTTCAGTGGCTAAAGATGAGGAGGCGAAGGAGCATGGATCCCATCTCCATGGGGGGTTGAATATTGACTATATGACGTTGCGTGAAAAATAAACTAGGCAAAACACGTTTGCTCCCGCAGACAAGTGCAAACAACAGAACTGGCGCTCTCACCTCATTAATCGGGGCATTTTTAGAGCCTCTCTATTTGAGAGCGCGGGCGCACGTCAATAAATGCAGCATTTCCCTTCACGATCTAAAAGCCCAAAACAGAAACCGTTGCTTCACCCAACCGTAGAGCGGGTACGCTCAGTGCTGGTCGCGGACCACGAGCGTCAGCCAGAGTTCATCTACCGCATTCGGTCGCCCGGTCACCAGCCTGGTCAGGTCAGCCCTGGCTGCCTCCAGCCAGTCGTGTGCTGCAAATCCGCTTTGTTTCAACGTGCACGTACGACGCACAGAGGCGTGCAGCGATACGGCATGCGGGAAATGCTGCACCAAGTGCATGTAATGCCTTTGACAGCCAGCTAGCGCGGCTTGATCAGAACATCGCACGGTAGGCAAAAAGGTTGCCGGTTAGTTCAAGGATCGCAAGTTAGCGCGGAGCATGGGGCGGGGACAGGAAATTACAGCTTACGCCAGGAGTCAATCCTTTTAGCTTGGGAGATTCCAAGCCGTATCAGAAAACCCCAGATTGTTTGGGCATCGCAGCACACTTGACTCCGATGGATCGCAGTTCATGCCACAAGGCCGCAGTTCAGGTCAGAAACTTCCAGTTCAGGCCAATGCATCCGCCGGTGGCAGCTGAGATCCTGGAGCCACAGAGCGCAGGCTGACGTCTGTGATCCCCGGTCAGGCCGCGCCTGGGATCTCCCGGCCAGCCGCCGCGCTCGGGCGGAGCTGAGGCGGCCGCCGCGAGCGGGTGGCCTTGGACGAGGGCCGCGCCGGGCCGGCCGCGCTCCGGCGCCCCAACAGGTCCCGACTCTGCACGCTGCAGCGCGGCGCGCCTCCCGCGCCCGGAGTCCGGCCGACAGCTGATCCTGGGTGAGGCCGCCACGCCATTGCCGCACTCGTCAACGCTAGCGAGCGAGCATACGAATGGTATGCTTCCAGGATGTCAGTACAGTGCAGACGTATCACCCTGCAAAAATTTGATCACCGCTAAAGACGAAATTTTCATTTAGACCCTGGGGTTGCATGGATCTAACCATGGACATGTCAAAGGCCATTTTGGGCATCGACGGGCCGTGTATTTCGCTGGCTAGTGCAGCTTTCCGCAAGCAGTCACCACGCTGCTGAATGTGAGTCAAGATGATCAGACATTGTGCACATGATATTATTAACACCATATCTAAGCACTGGTGCTCGCTGCCTCTCCGCTACCGATGTGAGAGGCACTTCAGTTCATTAAAGCACAAACTCTAGGGAAAGCCTCGCCGAGTCCGCTCACTCCTTCCGGTGGCCTCCTCACGACTCCGCACCACTCCGGATCACACAGGTGGACGCCAGCTTGGCTCGCCGTGAGCGCCGCCAGTCACCGGCTTTCGCGCGCCGCGACACTGGGCTGCCAATTAGCTTCGAACACCATGGGCTGCATCGTGCCGATCGGGATTAAAAAACCCAAGACAAAGCGCCGGTAAAAAGAAGGCGTGGCGTTGTACTTATGTGGGCTGCTGACAGTGGCACTAGTCCGCCTGCCGTGCTGTGGTTTGAGCGAACTGATGACGGAGTTGAGCGGGTCCGCGTCGGACGACGCTAGAACTCCGACAATGAACCGCCGGCCATCTTTTGGCAGGCATACGAATGGGCTTTGTCGTTGGTTATGTTCGTTTTCCATTGGAGTTGAGCAGATACATTGGTTCCCTGACGTAGCAATCATTGTTCGCTGTTTGATCGTCGACTGCTTGCACCATTGCTGTCATGCAATCCGTATTGCCTACTTGCATACCTGTACACACGTTTCTTAACCAACCATAGCTTGAAAATGGCTAGTGTTAAGAAAGACAGAGTTTCTACACGCCACGAGGTTGACAACTTTTGATTCAGTTTTTTTGCGTCCCTTAAAACCAGAGCATTGGGCAGAATTCAACTGTTTTTGGCGGCAATTCTAAGGGTTTTCAGGGCTTTCCACGTGTTAGGCTTTCTTTGCCAAATGTCTGCGATTGTTATGGGCAAAACGTTGTAAAAGGAGTCAGCGATCGTCACCATATCAAATCGTGTCAAACCTAGGGCCTGGAAAGAATCGGTCAACGTATAAATCTGAGGACAGCTCTAACGGCTACGCTAGGCAGTTCGTTGCCACACGGCACCTGTTCTCGTAAACAGAAGCGGAAAGCTTCCATAGTCATTAACACGCGCCCGGGTGGCCGGCTAGATACCCTTCGCTCGGGTGGGGGTCAATTTGACCCCCTCCGCTGACATCTCGGGAACTAAGAAAGCTAGACACACCAAATTTACAGGGTGTGTTGACCCGTATGTAATAGGTTAAAGTTTCAGGTTCCTAGTTCATGACCTTCGAGTAAAAAAAGGTCAAATAAGGTCAAGTTCCAGCCTGGTCTTCCAGGTGCCCCAGAACCTAGATAACCGTTTCTAGGCAAAAGGTCACATTCTCATTTAAGGTCAGTGGCCTTGTTTGACCTTTTGAAGGTCGAGCTGACCAAACTCATACAAGATTGCTTCGAGTTTTGCATTTGACTATGCGACAAAGATTACGCTAGGTAGTATGTTCCTGAACCAAAATGTTGACCTAGGTAATGCTAGGTCAATGACCTATTATGACCTCTAAGAAGTCCATGGAAGATGGATAATGCAGTTCCTGCTATCAATAAACTGGAAATGAGCACCAGAAACTATCCCATACAACAAGCCCTAGAGTAACAAAACAGGTGGTTTTGACCTTGGTGTGACCTTTATACCTGACCTTAGGTCAATGTACTTTGCTCATTCAACTGTTGTGGTGCTTAAGAAAGCATCTCAGATGTGTATGGCTTCGCCTAACACTCCGTTGTTGGATCAGATTGAAGGATTCCCTAGAAATTGCCTTCGCTGAAGCCATGGCCTGACTTTGACCTGCCATAGGTCAGCGACCTTACAAGGCACGTATAAATTGGTGATGTCAAACGATCCACTATGAAATTTTCTACAGCTGTGCAAAATTTGTTGCGGCTACGTCGCGCCGTTCGGAAACCATTCTGGAAAAACCTTCGGGGGGGGTCAATATGACTCCCCCACCCAAGCCCGTGTTAAATTAGGGTCATACGAGTGAAACCGCAAACCGCCTGAAACCGGCCCAGTCACTGTTCACGCTCGAGTGCTCGGGCCTGCCGCATGCGTTGTTCTTCCCATCATTTGAGCCGCGTCGTACCTTCTGATAGAGGATATTGTGTGAAGTTCTGAGCTATCCAACCTGGTCGGAGCGAGACATGACTCGTGAAAGAGCGCACACGTCTGCCTAGTAGCCTCAGCCTCCCTTTCCCCCTCCCCCCACACACCACACACCACATGCCGTGACTCACGAACCTCAGCGGTCACCCACGTAACCGCTGGCCAGCTGTTGTCCACCTCATGGTGGCCACTCTGCCGTCGAAACGCGTCGGCATTTCATGGTGGCCCTGCCGGAACCTCGGGCGCGTGATGCCCTGATGCATTGCCAGACAATAATCTGTGCCGGACTAACTGCGGACGAGTACGCAGCGCTTTAACGGCACGGCTGCTGGCCTTCAGTTTCTTAAGCTCATTATGGCATGAGGCCAGGGCGGTAGGAATTAGATCCTAGTATGGCGCATTACTTTTCTAAGTCACCGTCCTGTCCTTGCATCATTCCCGTGGCACAGCGTCTTGCAACGACAGGACTGAGGGCTGTGGGCCGCCGAGCACAAGATGCAAGATGTCTATAAACGCTGGATCAGAGGATGAAGCAAGGCCCCATCTGATCCAATCCGCCTGTAGCGCCTGACCTACCTCAGTTGACAGTTCTCATCATTATATACGCGTGACCTTGTAGGCATCCAACACCCGACAGTCGTCCCTCACACGCTCGAGCAATTTGCACTGGACCTCGTAACGTGTCTGCAATTGTCCCTCGTGCTCCTCTTCAACCCGCCAGCTCGACCGCCGCGCCCGCACCAGCACGAGCACCAGCACCTCGACTGTACCAGCGTCATCGCTTTCGTCACCTCGGCGTCAACACGCCGGGCCAGCCGTCCGATCCGGCGGCGGCGGGCGGGCGGGCGGCGTCCGCGGCGCCCCCGGCCGTTACCAAACCTGACCTCCGCGGCCACTCTCACCGGACCCACAAGGTCGGCGGCCGGCACCGGCGCACGCACCGGCGCCGGCGGCCGACCGGCGGCCGGGGGCCGGGGCAGGCACGGACCGATAGGACGCAGACCGGCGCACGCGGGGCCAGCCCTGTCGGCCGCTGGCGGTGGAAGAGGGAGTCGGGAGAGACGGACGAACAGCCACTGCCGGACACGGGGCTCCTTCAGGGCAGGCTGGGGCATGACACACCGGTTGCACGCAGCCGAGGACGGTGGTGCAGATGCCTACCGGCGCCGAGGACTGTGGTGCGGATGCCTGCCGTCGCCGAGGACGGCAGTGATAGACGCCGCCTGCCGACCGTCATCTTTCGTCGCCCAGGTATGGGGGTGGCCGGTTGAGAAGCGTCGGCGGGCGGCCGAGACAAGACGCGGGACCCAGACGGACAAGGGTGACACGCCTTTACTACTACTTGCGTTTCAACTAAGAGAAGGGGAGTAAGTTATATTCACTGGATATTTCATGTCATTATTAAGTACGCCTAGCAGGCAAACATTTAGGCCTCAAATCCGTTGCGAACCTCTCAACCAAGGGAAAGGGAGGGTGCTGGTTGGGACGTAAGCCCACGATTCCCGCACAACCGGGCACAATTCAACAATGACGGGTAACACGGGTCATTGCGGGCATGCAGGCATGTTCAATCTCCATACTCAAGGTGCCTAGCCTATCGCATGCAATCGTTGCGCGTGGTTCGGGTGGGAGTGGATCTGGGTCAGGGCGTAGCGTCACGCGCTTCAAACCCCGGTGACACACTGCCGCCTTCCGCGCACGGTGACGTGACCTTGACCCCGTTCGATGCTGTTGTCTAATCGAGGTACCTCTGCCCTCTTTGAAGTGCTCGATCCGGATGTGCAGTTCCCTTCTCTGTAGGGGTGGGGGTTCAGCCCCCCAACACAATTTAGAATGAAACTGGACCGTACACGGGAAAAACCAACTGGGCCATATGTTGGGGGTGGGTTCTCACTTTTTCCTTAATCAGCCCCCCGTCCCAACTTATTTTGAAATACCACGTGCCTGGCTCGATTCTTTTCCAACGAGCGTATGACGTCATCCCGCCATCAGCCATAAGCCGAATATCTGGCGAGCTTGTCAAAGCTTTGCAGGATCGCGCGTGCACCCATGTCGCCTCTCAGACGTTGCAGTGGGCGGAAGTGTAAAAAGCAATGCGGAAGTGTTGCGGCTTGCGGTTTCACTCGTATGACCCTAATTTAACACGCGCTCGGGTGGGGTCAAATTGACCTCCCGAAGGTTTTTCCAGAATGGTCTCCGAACGGCGCGACGTAGCCACGCCAAATTTTGCATATCTGTAGAAAATTGAATAGTGGATCGTTTGGTATCACACATTTATACGTACCTTGTAAGGTCGCTGGCCTATGGCAGGTCAAATTCAGGCCATAGTTTCAGCGAAGGCAATTTCTAGGGAATCCTTCAATTTGATCCAACAACGGGGTGTTGGACGAAGCCATACATCTCTGAGATGCTTTCTTAGGCAACACAATAGTTGAACGAGCAAATTGCATTGACCTAAGGTCAGGTATGAAGGTCACACCAAGGTCAAAACCAGCCTGTTTTGTTACTCTAGGGCTTGCAGTATGGGATAGTTTCTGGCGCTTATTTCGAGTTTATTGATAACAGAAAACGCATCACACATCTATCATGGACTTCTTAGAGGTCAGAATAGGTCATTCACCTAAAATGACCCAGGTCAACATTTTGTTTTAGGGGCATACTGCCTAGCGTAATTTTTGTCGCTTAGTCAAATGCGAAACTCAAAGCAATCTTGTACAATTTTGGTCAACTTGACCTTGAAAAGGTCAAACAAGGTCACTGACCCTGAATGAGAATGTGACCTTTTCCTTAGAAACGGTTATCTAGGTTCTGGGGCACTTTGGAGACCAACCTGGAACTTCACCTTGTTTGACCTTTTTTGACCCGAAGGTCATAACCTAGAAATCTGAAACTTTTACTTAAGTGAGGTCACGTACAGGTCAAAATCCCCTGTAAATTTGGTGTGTCTAGCTTTCTTAGTTCCCAGGATCTCAGGGGGTCAAATTGACCCCCTCCCACCCCACCCGAGCGAAGGGCGCGAAGCTGGGCACCCGGGCGCATGTTAAGCCACGGCCGTAATTCTAGTCAGGGAAACGCTGAGCCGCGAGGCAGTGAAGACGTAGCTCAGAAATTAAGCGTGAGCGAACATATTTAAAGTCGGAGAGAGGCTAAAAACAAACGTATCTTGAAGGTCGACTTGGAACAGCGCAACTAGTCCATCTCAACTAGTCTACAGCGCAGTGGTTTAGACAAAAAATAATCTAAGGCCAACAAGTTGTCGAGCCAAGGCTTGCCTCGGGACGGCTTGCGGCCACTCCGTGTTGCAATGCAAACGGTCAGGCGCGTTTAGCGCGCCGACACCCGCGAAGGAATGTCACCGACGTAGCTTCCCGAGCTGACTTCCTCCGTTAATCCGTGTCACGAGACTCACGACAAATGGTGTATCCGTCTGACCAAGGCCAAGGTCTGTATATTACATCATTTGCATCATTCCAGTGGCCTTGCGCTAGGAGGAATCTCGACCACTAGCAATTTGTCACAACATGTGTAATTTGCGTCACTTTAGGAGTTATGACGCTCGGCATGAAAATTGCAACAAAAAATAAGGAAGGCATGTCGAACTGGCAGAGCACGAATTAAAACGCTTGGTATTATCATGCAGTTCATACACACACCTCGTCGGCATCACTGGATGGTCGTAATTTCAAAACCTTGAATATCTCTTCAGCACGTAAATTGTGTTGTACTGCTCGTGGACTTCGATTTGAATGACGGCAGCTCTAGCAACTTGTGTACCTAAACAAGCCACGATAATCCGCTGACAAATACCCGACGGATGAGCACCTCCAAAAGAACAGAACAGCAGCGAGCGGCAGAAACACCAAGCCCCGATCGCAGTTGAGTGGCTCTCGCCCTCAGCAACAGGATGTGGATCCTTTGCGATGCGGTTCCTAAGCCACGCTCCGGTGCCGCACTTTCCACTGTTCACGAACGTGAGCCGCTCGAAGTCAGGTCCCTCTTCGTACAAACATCGTCTCGAAGCCGTAACTGGTGGTTCGCAGTGCAGAGACTGACATATCTATCCCTTTACCATACTCTGCACCGGCCGGGTACCATGTGTGTGCAGGCTGTCGCGGTCAGTGACCCCACAAATATCCGCAATGAGCATGCAGCCCCTCCACCAGGTAGTGAACCAGGGATGCGTCCAGAATTTTATCCATTTTTTAACGGGTCCGGGCTCAGTTCATCTCATTTTCAAGGGACTTTTTTCACAAAGGGGCATTAGGGGGTCATTACGGGACCATTAATTTTGCAGGAGCCGGGACAGAGAGTTTATCTCGGAGAAATTTAACTTACTCTCAGGTGACACACATAACGTTAAAAGAAAAGAACGGTCCCACCACCACCTTAGCTGCGTCTACGACACGAACGCTGACCAGTGCTTTATTGATTGCGAAACGTCAGCTTCCAGCGAGACGATCTCATCGCCTGAAAGTACCAGCCCCTTATCTCTCCGGTTCTCGTAATGCCCCTTATCTCTCCGGCTCTCGCAATACCCGTATCTCCTCGGCCCTCGCAATGCTCACAGCATATGATGCAGGCGCGAGATGTCCAGAGGGCGCCATCAACTCACCTCTCCATCTTCTCGATCCAGTAGACGAGGAACTGCTTGACACGCTCGAAGCGCTCGCCGTAAGTGCGCTCGTGCAGGCTGGCGTCGAAGATCATCACCTTGGCGCCGTCCCGGTCCCGGCCGTGGATGGTTAGCGAGCCTCGCCCGAAGAACTCCGGCAGCACCGAGTCTTGCGTCATGTCTGTCGGACAACCGGCCAGGTTACGAAGCGTCCCGCGCAATCGCGGCCATGCACACGTTCGTGACGTCTGCAGAAGGTGGGAGTGCTGGGTTGCCTTAGCCATTCGACTGGACATACACCTGGACCAGGACTAAAAGGCTTTCTTGTTCGTACTAAGTACAGCAACCGACAGTTCCGCAGTTTTTGCTGCCGACAGTAATGCGGTGGTTGTGACAACAGTGTGGGGGCTTCCGGAACACCCGCGTGTTGTCTACTGAGCAACCTTGATGCATGTCTCGTTGATTCACGGGCCTACCACGTGGTGTCACCAGGCCAAGGTCATTTCGCGGTCGGCCCGGCTCGCGCCGATTCAAAGGACATCACTAAGGAAGAACGGTGATAGAAAACTATGGAAAAGCGCACTGGCACGCCAAGGCGAATATTGGGAGGACAAAACACTGCTGCAAAATATCAGCTCCCATTCGGAGATAGTGTCGATTCAAAACAACGGATGTAAGTAGCTTCCCACACAAAATTGAAGGAAGTGTTCCACATTTGTATGGAGGTTTTGAACCGGAAAAACCATCTGAAGATCATTCGGTGTACTTCACAGCCCTGCCATTCTTAACACGCGCTCGGGCGGGGGTCAAATTGCCCCCCCCCGAAGGTTTTTCCAGAATGGTTTCCGAACGTTGCGGCGTAGCCGCGCCAAATTTTGCATAGCTGTAGACAATTAAATAGCGAATCGTTTGACACACAAATTCAAATGTACCTTGTAAGGTCGCTGACCTATGGCAGGTCAAAGTCAGGCCATGGTTTCAGGAAGGCAATTTCTAGGGAATCGTTCAGTCTGATAAAACAACGGAGTGTTTGACGAAGGACATACATCTCTGAGATGCTTTCTTAGGCACCACAAATATTGAATGAGCAAATTACGTTGACCTAAGGTCAAGTATGAAGGTCAGATCAAGGTCAAAACTGGCCTGATTTATTACTCTAGGGCTTGCTGTATGAAATAGTTTGTGGTGCTGATTTCGAAGTTATTGACAGCAGGACCCGCATTATACATCTTCCATTGACTTCTTAGAGGTCAGAACAGGTCATTGGTCTAAGATGACCCGGGTCGACATTTTGTTCTAGGAACATACTGCCTAGCGTTTTCTTTGTCGCTTATTCAAACACAAAACTCAGAGCAGTCTGGTATGATTTTGGTCACCATGACCTTCAAAAGGTCAAACAAGGTCACTTAACTGCAATAGGCTTGTTATATTTTGCTTAGAAACAGTTGCCTAGATTCTGGGGCACTTTGGAGACCAGCCCGGAATTTGACCTTGTTTGACCTTATTTGACTTGAAGGTCATGACCTAGAAATCTCAAACTTTGACCTAAGTGAGTTCATATACAGGTCAAGACACCCTGTAAATTTAGTGTCTCTAGCTTTCTTAGTTCCCGAGATGTCGGAGGGTCCAATTGACCCCCTCCCACCCGAGCGAAGGGTATCTAGCCGGCCACCTGGGCGCGTGTTGCGATCTATGCCCTCTACTTTGTGAGCTACACGTCCGCGAAGATGTGCAGGCTATCTCGCGTAGACTATTTTAGGGTCAGGCAGGCGTCCGTGACGCCATGATAACGTCATTGAAATCTCGCCATTCCATTCGCCATGCGGCGCTCAATGGCAAGAAAAATATACTTGTCGAGTCGTACATATCTGGCGTTCGTAAGATTTCCAGATTCCCAGACATGACGACCGTCAGTTGGCTCTCAATCAGATCTGTGCAATGTACGATGACGCAATTGTGCAATGACGTATTGAGAAGCATGTTTACTAAATAGAGAAAGTGTGCAGCCTAGGCCAGTCTTTTCAATGTCAAAGCATGCCTACAGCTATAAGTGGGCTTATTTCATTTTATCTGATGCTCGTTTCGGTATCTTCTAATGTGGAACATTCCCTTCAAGACCACGTACACTACGTGGGATCATTATCACGTATTTCCTTCTCTTTCCAAGTACACAGAATGCAAATGGACATTTTTTCTGCATCGTAGCATTTTCAGGGGCGTTATTAT
This sequence comes from Pollicipes pollicipes, assembly GCF_011947565.3. NCBI lineage: Eukaryota > Metazoa > Arthropoda > Thecostraca > Pollicipedomorpha > Pollicipedidae > Pollicipes > Pollicipes pollicipes. The sequence goes on along the minus strand of NW_023596545.1, from coordinate 43,291,194 downwards.
GCTTCTCTCCGGACCTAGCTCTCCCTGTTTAGCGAGCAATATGAGCTTCGAAATGGGCTTAAGTTCGGACAGCGAGCTGCTTGCGGTTCACGGTTGACTGCTGTGAGGCCGCATGCAGCGGACTTGGAGCGGCCAATGATGTCAACATGCAGCAGGACTAGGTGCAGCCAAAGATCCCAACAGACAATCGAGCCAAGTGAGTCGCTGTTTGCCTAGTCCTGGCACGCAGGCGGACAATGCCAGCTATTGGCTACTTAGCTTCACTGCCACCACCACCTGCCCCTCAGCACGGGCATGTGTCTTCGTCAGTCAGAACCGCGATGTCCCACCAATCGTCTTGTGACGCCTCGGGCGATGCAAATAGCAAGCGTGAGGATCACTGCTTCACCGAAGACTGCACCTACCCTCTCGATCCGCGGAGGAGGCTCGCGAGACAGACCCCACACTTCATCACCAGACCAGTCGCTGAGATTGCTCACCATTAACGCCCATAGCGTGGCGGAACTTGACCGAGTCCATCATGAAGTTGAATGCCTTGTCCATGTCCAGGTCGCCGTGGGCCATGTACCGCTTGCACCAGAGCGGGTCTGTCCGTGCCCGCAGCACGTCGGCCGGATGAACACGATCTGAAACACGTGACCGCCCGCAGCGTGAACCTTCGGCTCGGCGGTTAGTTTCGGACGTGACGCAGAGCGTCACGGAGAATTACATACATGTAAGGCCTTTGAAACGTTGCAGACGGAGCACAAGATCATGCTTGAAGTCTGTTACTGTCGTGCGATGAATGATATCGCGTACAAAAGGGCGCATCGGCATCGGAAATGGACGGAGGACGACTGTGAAAGACGTGGAGGCCACGCGCTCATATTCCCAAAACGTCGTTGACAACCGGTTAGGGCTGCCAGGAAGTTCAGGCCAGGCTGATGTATTTCCAATAGCATTGCTCTGCGGATAAGAC
>NW_023596545.1:43270236-43285236 GCF_011947565.3 Pollicipes pollicipes | reverse complement strand
CAGTCACGGCCGGGCGGAGGAGGCGCTGCGCCAGCCGACGCCAGCGCCGCGTTGCGGCCGCCGCCGCCAGTCACGGCCGAGCGCAGGAGGCGCTGCAGGGGCAGCGACAGGGGGACAGGGTCCGAAGGAGGTGGCGGCGCCGCGTCGGACGGGTGGTTGGGAGACAGGAATCTGTTCATAGGGTCTAGCAGGACGGGGGTCAGCTGGATACTTCGATCATTTCGGGCCTGGAGTCTAGGTTTTCCGCACTGAATTGAGCAGGGGCCGCAGGACAGGGATGGTGTCTCGTTGGCGGCGACTAGAGCAGCCGGAAGTGAGACTGCGTTTTCGGCAAAGAACTAAATGGACTTTCAGTGATTGTTATGTCGACCAGCGTACCTAAACTCTTTTCCATTTTGACTCAGGTCAAAGCATATTAGCTCACTGAGACTGGTTGTTGTCTAAGATGGCTGCAGATTGCGGTCGACTTTCTTTGGACTGAACGAATTCAGTGGGGGTGGTCTGGTTCAGAACTCGGTATGGACTAGTCTGGTTAAGCTCTTTATTACATTACGTTGATTCAAACTAAAAAAAAATGAATTCACCCGATTTGCAGTAGCGCAGTGACAATCACCAAATTTCCAACCCAAAACCGGCTTGTAAGTGATGTAAGAATCCTGTATGCTGTCCAAGGGTGCTGGGGCCCAGAGTATTCCAATATGAAATGTGATTAACGAAGGTAAAGCTCATGCAAATATGCGTGGATGTGGACAGTGTGCAGTGTCCTGCCAGGGAGTGTGCGCAATAGTGCTCGCATAGAATAGTTTATACGGACATCCAAGAAAGAACCACGGGTATGTTAGTTCAAGTAATTCAGTATTGTTTATTTGTATCCGATGACAATCGCATTTTAGCATGAATGTGAATGATGGACAGTCGCTTACAGTCGCAATGTAGTTCAATAAAAGATGAACGCCAACAACCGAGGACAAAACAGCCACCACTTGGTGCCGAACAATAAGGGTGATCAGCGATTTCTTCACTAAGGTAAGCCCATTGCCGTGAAATGTTTTGAAATATGTTGTTTTGCTACGAATGCTCGGCCCCGGTGTTTCACATGGGCAAGCAGTAATAAAAGTATCTTATAGATAAATTTCTGAGGTTTTAGTGGCCCCGTATTCAGATGCCTCTAAGTCATACTCAAGCATCAATCATTTCTTGCCCTTACCCTTGAACGCTATTGACTATGTCGGAACGCGAGAGCCAACGTACCATTGTTACACAAGCTGTTGGAGCATGTTGCAAGGTTTTGATCAGTTACGCGACATCCATTCGTGATCCCGACCAATGCTGAACCCAATGCCAGTGAGAGTGCACGGGGTTGGCGCAAGACTCCTAATGCACCCGCTTCGCGGTATAAATGCGCTTTGAATGCGCTTTGAATGCGCTTTGAATGAGCTTTGAATGTCGCCGCGCTTGCGAGCAAACACACACCTGTGCACCGCACCCGTCCACCTGGCCCGGTTGTCCCCTGCCCTCGGCCGTACTTGCGGGTGCTCTGTCGGAAAGACTGAACCGTTCGGCTGCGGGCTGCCCCTACCTCATGAGACTGCTGCCGTGAAGAGGAACAGACCCGTCATAAGCAAGTGAGGTGTTGTGGCGTGGTGAGCATGGTCTAACCCGCCCCGCACGTGCTATTTGTTGAAAAGGCAAATGCCGTGGCTCCCTCTCCGGTCAAAGGTGTCAATTTGCTGAAATCAGCTTCACCGACGCCATGACATACCCATAAAAAATGCAAAAAAAAAACATACAAAGAGGAACATATAACTGGTTGAGGTTCATAGGTGTATGGTATGAAGGTCTGGTCTCTTTTTTAATGTTTCCAGTTCTCGATGACCCTGGCTATCCGGCTCCACAGTTCTCAGTAATCCCTGAACCAAACAAGTTAATACCTTCAGCGAATGCTCGTCGTTCTTTGTTTTTCGGAAGCTGAAGCGTTGTTGGCGATATTGTGTGGCTGCAACTCTACCAGTCAGCCATTTCGCTCGCCTCCACATTTCAGTGACAATAAAGATTCACTGTCATGGTCGAAAAGAGCTTGAGCTGCGGCAGAGGAGGAGAAGAGCCGCTGATATGCAGCCATTGGTCGTCAATCGATAAATGCACCGACGAGTATAATACTGCTCATATAACCTGTGATGCTTTATGTCTTCAAACGGCGGAGGGGAATTATGTGTATGCGTGCAAACAGGCCAGAGCCCGGGATGTGGCTGTGGGGCAAAATGGGGCCCGCACGGGTGGTGCATCTTACAGCCTGGGCCGGGCGGCACTCGTCAGCGGTGGGGGGGGGGGGGTGGAGGCGCTTGTCAGCGTGGGGGGGGGGGGGGTGAGAGCGTATCACAGCGGACTCGTCTCGTCGGTGTGGGGGAGGGGTGGCGCTTCTCGGCAGGTTTCAAGCTGGGCGCATCGAATGTGTCAAACGTATCAAACACTGATGGAATTCAGTCATCCCCGCACATTAGATACGCCGGTCCTGAGTCGCTGTCCCCCCCCCCCCCCGCCCCCTCGCCCGCCCCGCTGGTCAGTCTGTGTGCAGCTCTGGATAGAACTGTTTTCTGGGCGCGTCTGGACAGTGATTGGACAGTGATGTGTGCTTGGTGTGGGTGTTCGCTGCTGTTGTAACCACCAACCAGACTGCTGAGTGGATGGTGTCCGCGCAACCGATTGGGCAAAACTGGCCCCTCCGGCTGCAAGCTATGGGCTGAACACGAGGCGTTGCGCCGTCATTAAACGTCCACACAGCGGGTGGAAGCCGCTTCTGTCTGGTCTGCGCAATAGCTCCCTCGAGTAATGTCGCGACTATGTGGGTCTGTCTATGCTATGACTATGACTATGCTGATAGAACTGGGCCCAACCAAAAAAAGACATGCATTTACGAGTTCTAGAACGAGGATACGGTTACGATCATATTTCCACCAATGGCTTCGCTACAACACATCGATTAGAACTAAAGGTTTTCGACCTGGAAGCAGTTTTCAACCACATTCATAGAGAACAGTGGGAATGTGGCCATTTTTGCAATGATGGGGCCTTGGATCACTACGCCGCCACAGTGTAGGATAACTGAGCACTGAGCGGCAGTGCCAGAGTGTGGCGAGGCTGTCAGGTAGTCTGCCAAAGTACACATCTTTTTTTAGAAATATCGGAAGGCATAGAGCAAACACCTGGCGAGGAGAAGATGTCTTCAGTGGTGTCAGGACAAGACCACGTAGATTTATGTGTCACTAACATTACAAAAGTGATGGGCGCAATTCCTAAGCATAAGATAGCCGAAGTGAGCACGGTCAGCTTTGGTCATATCTTAAGCACTCACCACTTCTTGCCCCGTGCAGCTATGCTGTCTTCCTAGCAAACCGATGGCGCTGATTTCATAGCTTGGATGCTGCACAATGCATGGCCTTCTGCAAGTATTACCCATACGGTACCAAATCGCAGATCCGCCCCAGTTTTTGAGTGCGAAAACTGTCACATGAGAGTTCAGGATCCGGTCTGCATCACGCCGGTGAAGCCCCGTTTTATGATAGCATTTGCCACCGACATGGTTTTCATAATGCATGTTTGTTGGAATCTTCAGTCTAGGTTTTAAGTTAATATACCTGCGTTTTATAATACAGTTGCCTATAGAAAAACACATGGCACACACAAATGATAATAGTTAACTTAAGAGCGGTTAACTCTAGAGCGGCTCAGCACAGGGCATGCGGTCATTCGTAGCAAATGCTTATATTTGAAAATATTCCATGGTCCAGAGCACAGACCTATGCAGAGGACGTCCCGAACTAACCGTAAACACATGTGCTTAGGGATGTAACCAGAAGTCATAAGCTGGCAAAAAAAAACGTTGCTGTCTGATTCGAAAAACTCCCTTGTAAGCCACAATCTTTACTGCCTTGTCTGCATTCCATCTGCCGACACACACACCCACACACAACACACACACCAACACACACACACACATATATATATACATATATATATATATATATATATATATATATATAATATATATATATATTATATATATATATATATACATATATATGGTGTGTGTGTGTGTGGGTGTGTGTGTGTGTGTGTGTGTGTTGTGTGTGTGTGTGTGTGTGTGTGGTGTGTGTGTGTGTGTTGAGCTGTTATGCCTGAAATAACAAATTTTTGTTCTACGCGGATGTACTGCCTGAAAGCTCAAACATCATTGGGTTTTATGATGTATGAAAATGATCGATGGTTCAAGACAGTGATCATGTGTTAATAGGAGGAAGCCGATATTAACACTGGAAGATATAAGGTGCATGAAAAACAGAAAATGTTTCGAATCTGTGTTATGCAATGTTATATCTGCAAATATCTGCAAACGAGTTACGAATCAATTTCATGCTTGATTTGTTGATATTTAACAGAAAACTTAAGCTCATTTTGTCATCTTTTTCCCCAAAAGCTTAGCCTTCAAAATGGCAGATTTCATCGCGATCTGGAGAAAAAGAATAAGCTTCGTGTACATGCGCGTGAAGCTCTCCGAGTTGCTTAGGGCTGCGTACAGTAAGATGGGTTCCGGATAAAAAGTGCTTACAAAATAGCATCTAAAAAATCTTCAAATTAATGGCCGGAATGCGAGGATGCTTTTGATGTGCCCCTATCTCTAGGGGGCCTGCAATGTTGTGCCCCCGGTGATGAAATCCTGGATCCGCCCCTGGATGCAATTCTGTCAACAATGAGTGTCCTGGAGCCACAAAATCTCTGGACAAAAGCTTCGGATAAACGGCAGAATCAAGCCCAGACACGAAAGTGTGACCCCGTATCGCAAGATCACGATCTCGCAATTCATGATTGGTTTATGAATTGTGATTCTCTCAGTATGGTTTCAAGGTGCCCCTTGAAACAATTACCCACGTTGATGTCTACAGCTGGAGGCATTATGTTCATTCAAGTGAGAACAGTTCCATTTCTTTGTGCACGGGAGTGCTCAACAGGCAGGATGAACGTGTCCCTGAGTCCCCATCACATATTTGTGTGTATTAATCGGGTACAATAATAATAATGGTGGCATTCGTGTGCAACATTTCGTACAGCAAAATTCAGCACGATTCCTAAAACGGAGAATCCCACGTCTTGCTTACTTTCGCTTATTGTTTGGTGGGACGCGTACGATTTTATCAGTAATGCCAGCTTTCTCGAAATCCAGAATAGCCCAGAATCTCGATTTGAAGAAGTCGACCCTGGGGAGGGGTCTCATTGGACTGTCTGCTCACCGATTTGAAAGTAATATATTCCATTCGCCTTGCTTTTTCCAACATGTGTGTTCTGTTATGTTTGCAACACATCCATGTGTCGAAATGTTGATGTGACAAATGCTATGAAAGCTTGAAACACTGTTCAAACATGCGAACACGCAACTATTGCCCCGCGAATTCAACGAAGCAAAATATCATGGTTTTGATTTTTCCCTATGACGTCTGCGGCAGTGTCTCTTTCGAAGCGCACTTTGGCTGTGGGAATGGGAGTATCATGTGGGACGCACTGGCTCAAACTTCAACCAGTGTGCTCCTCGGTGACATGCCCTCGCCCGCTGGACCAATCACAAGCGCTTGTTTATTCACACCAACGGATTTGCGCACGGTGGTGCGCACCTCCGTTGTTGTGGTGCGCACCAGTGTGGTGAGGGTGAGGTGCTCACGGTGTCATGACGACGGTGGTCGTGAGTGCAGAGAAGAAGCGTAATGCTGATATAACGCGTTGACAACGTAATTTCGACGTGGAAATAATGAAAGTTGATATTCTTTTTGACGATGCTGCAGTGGCACTGCCCAGTGCTATCATTAGACTTCCTTGCCCCGGGGTTTCACTACAGTATGTTTTTGAAAGATGCCCGAAAGGTGGGGCGAGTCCTTCAATGGCAGTGTTTGACGTTTCCTAGGGGTTTGAGCTGAAATAGCCATTTCGAAGATCATCCAGTGTATTTCACAGCTCTGCCCTTCTTAAAGCCTAAGCCCCTCTAGTTTCTGAGCTAGCAAAGTTTATAAGCCACGCGGTGATCAAGGTCAATAAATTTAATAGCCGAGTCGTTCATATTTATCATTCGTGAGGCACAATTTCCAGATATAACGGCCGTCAGCTGGTTCTCAACCAATGTTGTGCAATGTGCGATGGCGTAACTAAGCTGGTGACGGATCGACATATGGTACACAGATGAATCACAACGCAAACAGATAAATCGCGTTGTCTAGAGCAGTCTTTTCCACTTTAAGGAAATGTTTCACATTTGAAAATACTGAAGCAAGTATCACATATAATGAAATAATATCACTATAAATATTAGTGTGCCTTTCAACTGGAAAAAGACTGCTCTAGACAGCGCGATTCTCTGTTTAGTATATATGCTCCTCAATGCGTCATAGTCTGATTACGTCATCGTGCCATGCACAACATTGATTGAGAACCAGTTGACGATCGTTATATTTGGAAATCGCGCTCACGAACGCTAGATATGAATGCCTTGACAATTCACTTTTTATTGGCCTTGATCATCGCATTGCTTATGGAATGACAGCATCTCAGATGACTTTTATTTTTACGTTATGAATGCCAAGGAGACTGAAACACTTTCGCAATATACCTTTCCCTATTTTCGCGGGCGTGTAGCTCAAAAACTAGATGGGCTTAGATCTTAAAAGAGCAGGATCGTGAACAGCACCAAAGGTCTCCAACATAGCTATTTCAGTTCAAAACTCCATATAAATGTGCAACACTTCCTTTAAAAGTATACCGATAGTTATAAGTGAGCTTATTTCACGATATCTCATCATTGTATGGCTTATCATATCATCGAATAGCACAGCAGTTTCATCTTGTTTCATCATATCATGCTTCATACCATATCTGATGCTTGCTTCAATATCCTCCAATGGGAAACCTTCCCTTCACCAAATCCTCAGCTTCTTTGCCAGGCTGATAACGGCAACGCGCTTGTGAATGAATTGCTTGCAGTTGCAGAACTGTTAAAAACGCAACGGCTTGGGAAGGGACGAAGGAAGTTGAGTGTTTTTTTCGAAAGGCGTGACAGGATTTTTGTCCACTGGTCATGGCTTTTTACGAAAATTGTTATGCTATCAAACAAGACGATACACCTTTCCCAGTGCAATGGCAGTCCAAGGCTATCATTGGAAAGCCTTCTTGAGTGATTGGCTTACTCGCGCACTCATTAATTTAACGCTGATGACACCGTCAGCAAATTATCTGTATCAATAGCGATAATTAAACCCATTTCACAGCCGCAGTATACACTCCTGAGTGCATACTGCGGCTGAAAAGATGTTTTCCATGCTGAAAAATTTATACTAAGCACAACACAAGTTCATGGTTTACCTATTACTGCCTGGCCCAATATAAAACATATGAAACTTCCTCAACGTACACCAACAAACTGAGGATATACGTCTGAAATGTGTTTTACACTTCCTCGTGACTTTTCATGGGAAAGGCCTATGTATCGAAGTGTATGTGTGTGTGGAGGGGGGGGGGGGTTGTTGAATCCAGGCTTCAAGTGGTATGTTTCGCATCCGCACTGTCCACATTGCTAGTTTTTACGCAGATGCGTTGCGGACGCAGTTAATGAATTGCACTAAAGACTACAACACGAAGAAAAACAGATTTGCCCGTTTCAGTCGTGACTTGTCTGTCGTGCGAATGCACACACACTATTTTTTTCTACGAATAATCCTGTAATTTGTGTTGTAATTCACGGATGCGAGCCTTACCGCTTTCCCAGGCGAACTTTTCATCGATGTGGCAGCTGGCGAACTCCACAAAAAGGTGCAATGCTTGGAATATAGGTTTAAAAAACGCACGACCGCTGCAGGGTATGCACAACTACAGTCGTCATCAACCTGGAGGAAACACGACTCAGTTGCAGCCACACGAATGAGCATAACTGCTCGAACATAAGTAATTTCATGAGCAACAAACGCGGCGACAAACAGTGATTGTAACGTTTCATTTATGTAAAGCCAACAGTGCGGAAAAGCAACGAAGTGTTTTAAACCTGCTTTTTATGGTACTGCGCTCACATCAACTGATATGAACAAACGCTCAGTGACGTTACTTGCGGTAAAAGGCTACTTTGGAACTGATCACATATGGGTACACATCACATCGTATAAATGCAATTTGGCCCTCTATGCACGTGATTCGGTATGCATGGCAGGTTCGTAAAACCGTTCAACGTGCATTCTTCAGCTGCATACAATTTCATCTACATATCAATTGCAGAATTGTGTTATGGCTGTATCATTAACCCATTAACCTGTAAGAAGAGGGGCCGTGTTGAAATGCACCTATACGCGGCCAATTTGCGTGGAATGACTCGAACCTGGTACTGGTATCGCCAAGTCAGGCATTGCTCTAAGTCCAACACTGCAAGGTGGGTGGGGAACGGGAGCATGGAGGCCGATTGACACCAGTGTTCACCGACTTTCCGTTTGAAGTTAACGCAGTTCTAACATGATTCCACTGAAAAATAGGTGTTTTTGAAGCTCCAGACAATTATTTTGCTGTACCCAACCGTTTTTAGCATTCTTCGTCCGCAGCCGTGGTCAATGATTTAATACCAGCTGTCGGTAATGGTGTAGGTGTAGAAATCAGCCGAAGCGAGGTACTTCTACAAGTTGGAAAGCACCTTTTGAATCTATTCAAATCCTTGCTCCACTATGCAACTCTGTGCTGACGACAGCGGAGACCGCAGCGGTGCGCGACGGTGCCGTCCCCCCCCCCCCCCCCCCCCGGCTCGCGACCGCACAGCGTCTGCGCCTGCGCCCCCGAGCTGTCCGCAGCCATCGGCCGGCTGAGCGCGTCCAGAGCTGCCGGCGTCAATTGTGTCCTTTTGTTGGCTGTCAGAGGGCGTCTTCCGGTCATTGTTTCGCACCTACTTTCACCTGATCAACTGCTCTATCGTCTCATGTCTTTTTCCCGCTGCGTGGAAATATCGCCCATGTTACTCCCGTGTTTAAGTCAGGTGACTTAGCAGATCTTAACAACTCTCGGCCAATCTCCATCCCCTCTGTGCTACCAAAAATTACCAAAAGGTCGCCTGTGCTCAACTCACCTCATATGTGCTCAATTACCACTTACATTCGCCGTCACAGTACGTGTGTCAACCGTGTTACTCTAAGGAGGACGCCATGCTCAACGATGCCATATGGCTCGCACGGGCCGTCGACAACGATCGTGTCGCGTCGCTCGCGACGATCGACGTCAGCAAGGCCTTCGACAACATCGACCATGGCGTCGCCTGAGTCAGCTGGAGTGGTGCGGTGTGGTCCCCGGATGATTCCGGAGCTATTTGCATGATCGGAGGCAGGTGGTGGGCGGCTCCGAGCCGTTACCAATGTCGCACTGTGTGACTCAGGGATCCCTGGTCGGGCCAATCCTGTTCCTCATCTTTATCAACGACCTCCCCAGCTTCCTGCCCCGATGGCCGCCAAAGCTGATGCCACCCAGCTCCCTGACAGTTCCACACCCGACATCACCGGCCCATCTCAACTCAAATCCCGCACCGAGGAGTCTTTGCAGTACCTCAAGTTTGGGCATAATCAAACAGTTACGAATGAGCCACGGGAAGACCGACTTCACTCTGATCGGCACAAAGTTTTGCATTCAAGAGACCGGCAACTTCCACGTCAACATGTCTGGCTCAACTATCCAACCCTCGACCACAGTGAATGCACTGGGTTTACTCCTCGACCCAAAACTGACCTGGGAGACCCACATCGCCGCGGTCGTTCAACGTTGTAACGCCACACTTCTGTCGTTGTTCAAGGTTCGGCACCACCTCACCTCCGATCTTCTGACGCTTCTTGTTCGTGCGCATGTCATCCCACGCATACACTGCTGTCTGTCTGTGTGGCGCGGCGCCGCTGACTGACATCGGAGCCGGGTCCAATAGATAATCAGTCCACTTTGCCGCCAGGCCGGCGACCGGTACCCACCGCTGCGACCAGATATGCGTGCATTAGGAACGCTGAGATGGTGCAGCGCGGCGGAGATGGTGCGTTAATTTTGTCATTTCCTCCTCGAATTTTTCCATTTTGTGTCAAATTGTGTCAGAGTGTGGCATGTCATGGACATTTCAGCGGGACGCCCGCCGCTCTGCGTCCGTTTTTCTGCACTCACGCGGCTTCCCAACGCTATATACATCCGAGCCGCGACCAGTGGTAACGGTTCAATGCACCTTGAACGCGTCAAATGGGCTGCCACTCAGCGTGAGTTTCCGTACGGGGCGGTTGCTGTATGGAATTCCCCGGTGATAGATCCCCGGCAGCTCTCCACGCTCCATCACGGCCTGCCTCTTGTCTGTTTTAAGACTAACTTTGTGAGTAGTGTGACGGTGTGTGTGCGCGTGTGTTTATGTCGACCTTAGAAATGTGTTTTTTTGCATACTCGTATGCTGAACCTTCTTACATAACACCGACTGGGTGCAGAATAGTCATCTTTGAACGATTCGACAGTTAAATATTAGAGGCTGAGGCCAGCCACCTAGGTCTTCTTGTATGAGAGGGGGGGGGGGGGTATGTACGACCTTCGTATGGGTAAGACCTCTGTATTGGAGGGGGGGGGGGGGGAAATCCCAGCGATATGGCTGGCCCCCGAAATGGTTTTAAGTACCCAAACATAAATGCGAATTTCGCCTCGCATTGGGTCCCTTTGATCTTGAATTCAGTAAAAGGGGGTAAAAAAATGTAAGGGGCTAGGCCCTGACGCGGATTCAGGGGCGGATTTAGAATTGAATGTGGGGCGGAGGCACCGTGGCACGCAGCACTAAAAGTCATAACATATGACTTGCCTGTCACTATCAATACTTCATTGCTCCAATTGTGTCTTGTGATGTTCCGATATGGATGAACCTATTGCACGGTCACGTTTGAATTTTAACTAACAGTGAGTGCATGCGGGGGTAAAAAAGTGCCTTTTCCGGCACCGACAAAATTTGGAACAGCGTTAATACGTGCTCGGGTGGGGCAAAGGCAAAATTCCCCCCCCCCCGAAGGTTTTCCTAAAATGGTTTGTGTAGCTACGACAAATTTGGCATAGCTGTAGGAAATTAAATAGCGGATCGTTTGACATAAAAAAATAGATGTACCTTGCAAGGTCGCTGATCTATGGCAGGTAAAAGTCAAGCCATGGTTTCAGCGGAGTCAATTTCTGGGGGAATTCTTCAATCTGATCCAACAACGGAGTGTTAGACGAAGCCATACATCTCTGAGACACTTTCTTAGGCAACACAACAATTAAATGAACAAGGTCAGACCAAGGTCAAAATCAACCTGTTTTATTGCTCTAGGGCTTACTGTATAAGATTTATTGATAACAGGAACCGCTTTATACGCCTTTCATAGGCTTCTTCAAGGTCAGATTAGATCACTGACCAAGGATGACCCAGGTCAACATTTCGTTTTAAGGAACATGCTGCCGAGCGTAATATTTGTCGCTTATACAAATGCAAAACTCAAAGCGGTCTTGTATGATTTTGGTCATCATGGCCTTCAAAAGGTCAAGCGAGGTCACTGACCCTAGATGAGGCTTTTTGCTTAGAACAGTGATCAAGGCTTTACAGACCTTTTGGTGACCAACCTGGAATTTGACCTTGGTTGACGTTATTTGACTCCATGGTAATGACCCAGGAACCTCAGACTGTAACATAAGTGAGTTTACGTACAGTTCAACATACCCTGTGAATTTGGTGTCTCTAGCCCTCTTGGTTTCTGAGATCTCAGGGGGTCAAATTGACCCCCATCCGAGCGCAGGGTATCCAACCGGCCACCCGGGCGTGTGTTAGCTGTCACCTGGAGCCAGGTATATTATCAACCGTTGCAAATTAACTCTTATAGCATCAAGCCACACAAAACAAAGAAATATGAAATTCAATGAGTAATCAAAGCTGTTCAAGTCTTACGTGTTCTATCTGCCCAGACCAGACACGAGCGCTGCGAGACGGCAACTGTATTAACCCGCGAGGCGAGCAGGCGGCGCAGACCCCGGCGGGCGGCGCCCCAGGCAGTACACCGCCGGTCTGGGCAGCGGCATACCAAGGTGCAGCAGCACTGGCGGCGCGATCAGGGGCGGACTCAGGCGCACGCCAGTAACATCACGATACATCTCCCCCTGGAGCAAATGCAAATAAATGCTAATACGCTTGCGAAACGAAATTACTGGCGACAGACTACTGCTTCCCTGCTGCTTCTCTGCTGCTTCCCTGCTGCTTCCCTGCTGCTGCTCTGCTGCTTTTCAGGCTGCTGCTTCCCTCCTGCTTCTCAGACTGCTTCTTCTCTGCTGCTTCTCTTTGATGCTTCTCAGAAAACGCGGCCACTGCTTGTTTTACGCGGGCTGAAACTAAGCAGTGGCGGTGGGTCTTGAGTCTGGGGCACTTGCGTGTTGCAGGGCTGGGCCGCAGCCTCTGTCAGCGGCGGCAGTGACGGCGGCGGCGCCGTTGTCGACGCGGGCGACGGCACAGCTGTTGGTGGCCGTGGCATCACTGATCGTGGTGCAGGCGCCGGTTCGCGCGGCTGTGGTTGCAGCAGCGCCGGTGGTGCAACCTCAGCATGGCGGCCAGAGAAGAGGTCTGGAGAGGGCACCCTGTGTGCAGAGCGGTCGGCACGCCGCTTGGAACCGTGCTGTGTCAAGACCTGAAACGGAGGGATTTGCATCAGATGACGTCGGTTGCGACGATAGCGAGCACCCTTGAGCTCCACAAAATAGCTGCGTCTAGAGAGCTTCTCTATGACGGTGGCGGGCTCGGACCAGCTTGCCTCCTTCTCAGTCTTGATCCGAACATGATCTCCGGGCTGTAGCTGCTGAAGATCGCGGGCACCGCGTCTCCGGTTGAAGCACGCCTCCAGCTTCTTCTTCCTCTGCCGATCTCGGAGTTTGGCATGCTGTCATGCCGCTTCTCCGGTTGGCTGAGCGATGGGGAGACGAGATTGAAGTTTGCGTCCCATCAGGAGACGGGCTGGGGAGTATCCGGTTGCTTCCACAGACGTCGTGCGGTAGTTGAGGGGGGCGAGGTAGGGGTCCCTCTGGTGATGATGATTGGGGTTTTAGGGCGCGACGACTTCTAGGGTCATTTTGCTCTCATAACAGCTAAGTGTTTACCGAGGGGTATAAATGGCTGTGAATCCTACGTTTCTCAAAAATGAAAACAGTTGTCTGGTGCCAAGCATGCGAGAATCGTCACCAATAAGTTCTGAAAGGGTAAGACCTGACGCATCTCGTCCGAAGTAAAGTGCCCGCTTTCCTCTGAACTGCGGGCAGGATTGAATAACGTGGCGAACCGTAATTGGCGCATCACAGCGGGGACATTTGGGGCGTTCCCCACCGCACAAAAGGTAGCTATGTGTTGCGTGCGTGTGGCCAATTCGTAATCTGCTGAGGGTTACTTCTTCTCGTCTCAACTTACGTGAGCTTGACGACCATGGACCCAGTTGTGGCTTGATCACCTTTAACTTATTGCTTACAGTGGCGTCCCAGCAGCGTTGCCATTTTCCCTTCACAAAGGTCGCGATTTCAGGGTAAAAGCCCCTTGCCGGCAAGGGTAAAGAACGGGTGCAAGGTGCACGAGCTGCCCGTTTTGCGGCCGCGTCAGCACTCTCGTTACTGCGATACCCACATGACTCGGTATCCAACATAAGACGACAGTTTTATCAGCCAAATCCAGCGCAGTCAGGCGAACTAAAATATCCTGTATAATGGGACAAGGTGGGTTAAATGTTGTCAGGGCCAACAGGCTACTCAAAGAATCGGATAAGATCACGTGTGAGTTGCTCTCACCAACTTCGATGAAGCATAGGGCTTTACTGATTGCAACGAGCTCGGACGTGTAAACTGAGGCGTGTTTCGGTAAAGAAAAGGACCGAGTGGCTTGGTCATTCACAAATGCAGCACCAACGCCTACCTCCGTCTTGGACCCATCAGCATACGTGGCTTGAAAACCTATGTACGACCCGATGTGCTCCAGAGCGTTCGATCTCAGGTCGCATGAGATCGCTCCCTGTTTGCTGGTGCATGAAAGGGATACATCCACTTTTGGTGGGATTAGCTCCCATGGAGGCACTAATACGGGACGCGACCTTAGCACACCACGCAAACTTATGTCGCTTTCCCGGAACAGCTTCTTCATATGGACACCAAATGGAATAGCGGAGGGCCTTCCGCTTCTTTGGAACTTGCTTTCCACATCACGTGAAAAGATTGCTCGGTGAATCGGATGGTTGGGAAATTGAGCCAGCTTGCTTGCATGCCAAGCATTTTCCTTCTCAGTGCCAACGCCGGTTCATTAACTTCCACGGTAAGGCTAGCAACTGGCGACGTCCTGAATGTCCCCGTAATGCGTAATTACGTCACAATGCGTAATGCGGTATAGTGCACGGTGTCTAATAAACGTTTGGAGGAACTCGGCGTGCGGTCATAAATAAACAGCGATAGTCAAGTTTTGAACGCATAAGTGAGCGGTATAGCAGTAACAGTGTTCTTCTGTCTGCTCCATAGGATGTTCGAGACGCATACTTCAATATGTGCAATGCTTTAAAGCAGTTTCCACGTAGGGTTTTCAAATGTGACCCATACGTTAGACGGTTATCGAACTGCAGACCCAAGAAGCGGGTACTGGATTTGTTCGAGATGGTCTGGCCGTATAGCCTTAAAGCCATGGCGGGGCATTGACGACATCGTCTGCAAAAGTGCATAGCGACTGTTTTCGATGTCGAGAAACGTAGTCCGTTTACACACTCCATCTTTCAGGCTGATCACATCCACCGTAAGCGACGCTCCAAAGAGCAAAGTTTGACGAGGCATACCAATGGCGACATCATCCGCGAAGAGGAGCGACTGACCCGACTTGGAGGGAGTCACCAGTATCGTTTATCATCACGCGAACAAAGCGACGCCCAACATTGCCCGGGGCACACCATTATCTTGTTG
>NW_023596545.1:43213619-43269236 GCF_011947565.3 Pollicipes pollicipes | reverse complement strand
TATGTATATAGATTATATATATATATATATATATTATTATATGCATATATATATATACATATATATATATATATATATATATATATAATATATATATATATCTATATATCATATATATATATATTATATATATATCCCTCTCTCTCTCTCTCTCCCCTCTCTCTCCTCTCTCCTCTCTCTCTCTCTCTCTCTCTCTCTCTCTCTCTCTCTCCCTCTCTCTCTCTCTCTCTCGCTCTCCTCTTCTCTCTCTCTCTCTCTCTCTCTCTCTCTCTCTCTCTCTCTCTCTCTCTCTCCTCTCTCCTCTCTCTCTCCTCTCTCCCTCCCCCCTCTCTCCCTTTCTCTCAGTCTCTCTCAGTTAGCCAAGATTACCTGGTGGCCTGATTTGATGGCCTGTATTCGATGTTGAGAAGGTGGGTTTGGTCGTTTTCCGTTCAATTACTGGCACATCCATGTGTCGAAAGTTTAAGAGATCTATTAATGAATTCTAGCCGGCTTGTTCGCCTATGCCTACAGCTCGCTGCGCGCCTTCATCTGCTCTGGTTGTTGAGGACCTGTCACGTCAACCTTCAAAACAGCCACCAAGATCCGTGCGCATCATGTTTTAAGCACCAATAGCGTAAGTTCTTTTGTACATATCGACCACACTTCTACCAGTAGGATGGCCCACTTTCTCTTTGGTAAACTCATTTGGTAACGTATCGTCGCGACGTCGATCTTCAAAATTGGACCAAGTTTGGGACCTGTTTTTTTTTTAGCTTTTCCGCAAGTTGCAGACTTCACCTGATCGTATCAATCAAATGAGTGAGATGAACTTGTGGCGATATTGTAATGTTTGCAGGACCCCTCCCCCTGGTCAGACGGTTGCTTGCCAAACATTTACGTTTATGCATAACTTTCATGAAGTCAAGCTTCTTTCTGTTGACCACTATACGAAGCTGCTATCAGTAATTCCAAAGATCTTAGATATGCATGGTGTTTCACTTGAAATGTCAAGTTTAAAAGGCTGTCCTATGAATGTGTAGCATATTTTTATAATATAATGTATTCCTGCATCAGATGTCAAAACAGATATTTCAACATCTTGAAATTATTGTTTTCACGGCCGGTGTCCATCCACCTAGCAAAACGTCTCCACGACGGCCCCCTGAATAAGAACCCACTTTTCAAATTCGGAATGACCGACAGCTGCTAGTGTCTGGTAAATGTGCCTTCAGCCGCTGATCACGCAGATGGAGGCCTGCGTTTCTAGCTCCCAGACCACATCAACCGACCAGACCGCGCATTGGCCATGATTGCGTGAGAGACGCTTATATCCAAAACTAATTATCGGGTACTGTTCAACAATGCTCGCCAGAAAGCGCGCGCTGGGGTTGTCTTCAGTGACCCCCACTAGCACTTTTAAATGGACATTCAATTGAACACACCTTGCGGAAGGCATTTCGGCCCGTCCTGACCACGCACACCCCGGCCGGCTCACGCTGCTTCCGGCTCAAACTGAAGATTTTAATATTTCAAAAAGACGCATCACAATATCGCTATATCACTCGGTCTGTGGCCTCGCTCGCAAGCATCACAGAAGAGGAGCTGGACGTGCGGACCAGTGTAACGCAGCCAGGTCACTGAAGCCGCAGGGCGACTCCAGGAAAAAGACGGGTTTATACACCGAGAACCTCTGTAGAAGACTATTGACTGCATCAATGGATATATCACGTTACCTAATGTCACCAAATATAATCATATTATACAATCGTAATCAGGTGCCTTCAGAAACTGCCAACCTAACCGGCCAGGAACGTTGTAAGCTTCCGCTGCGATCTCTGACAGCAGAACATTTGTGCACGGATGTAATCTATCGCATGCCTACGACGATCTCTAACCAGCCGATCTGTGGTTCGAAGCAGCAGGCAGCTGTACGGGTAAGCTAACCAACGGCAACTTAGCAGCCAGGAGTTTTTGTCGGTGTGGGAGTAATGCAATACGCAACACTGCAACAATATGTAAAATAGATATGCCAACACTGTCTGAGCAAGGGTATCCATGTTGACACTCCCTTCGTGTGTCAGGGGGCTCGTTGCAGCGAAGGACCTCGCGGCTGGCTTTACTCGAAACTGGAACCTGACTACTCTTCCACTCCTGATGAGCCTGCAACCGCAGGCACACTTAATGGTGGGTATAGGCCTCTGGACTGATGTTCTCACCAAGCTGTGTTCTGAGTCCAGCCTGGACTTGTCAGCCACACGGGCCCTTCAAATTCTATAATAATACAAACAGAATAAAGATTACTCAGGGCTCGCGCACACCACACGACGTATTACACACAATACCACAACACACACACCACAACAAAACACACACACACACCACACACACACACACACACACACACACACACACCACACACACAACACCACACACACGCACACACCACACACACACACACACACACACACACACACACACACACACACACACACACACACACACACACACACACACCACACACACACACACACCACACATATATATATATATATATATTATATATATATATATCTATATATATATCTATTATTATAATCTATGTACGAGGATGTCACGCTTTTGCGAGCGTTTACTGTTCTGTTGCACTCGTCAATGCGTGTTGAAGCATAACAATCGGGATTCGGGGCAATACGCATGTCATGTTATAATAAGCATCCAACTGACGTTCAATTGCGGGCACTGGCGGTACATGCGCAAAACTCGATACATTTAGCGCATAGAGACCGTTCCCAAACAGGTCCGCGAAGCCCAGCAGCCGGCATCTCTGCGGTGCATCAGCTAGCCTTCAAAAGGCACGTCACGTCAAGCCAGGCTCTGCGCGGGCGTCACTCGCCTTTTACATCGTCCCGCTGTACGGCCTTGAGGAACTTCTGGCGCAGGGTGTCGGCCTGCTCGTCGCTGACGTCCGACACCGAGTAGATGACGGGCGCCGTCATGGCGGCAGTCCTCGCGTCACGCGGAGCACGCCGCGGCACAAGCACTCCACGCGCGGCACAGCCGTCAACTGAGCCCGCTGCCGGGGTGAGCCGACCTCAGCGCCGCGCTGCGGCCGCCGCCGCCAGTCACAGCCGGGCGGAGGAGGCGCTGCGCCAGCCGACCCCAGCGCCGCGTTGCGGCCGCCGCCGCCAGTCACGGCCGGGCGGAGGAGGCGCTGCGCCAGCCGACGCCAGCGCCGCGTTGCGGCCGCCGCCGCCAGTCACGGCCGAGCGCAGGAGGCGCTGCAGGGGCAGCGACAGGGGGACAGGGTCCGAAGGAGGTGGCGGCGCCGCGTCGGACGGGTGGTTGGGAGACAGGAATCTGTTCATAGGGTCTAGCAGGACGGGGGTCAGCTGGATACTTCGATCATTTCGGGCCTGGAGTCTAGGTTTTCCGCACTGAATTGAGCAGGGGCCGCAGGACAGGGATGGTGTCTCGTTGGCGGCGACTAGAGCAGCCGGAAGTGAGACTGCGTTTTCGGCAAAGAACTAAATGGACTTTCAGTGATTGTTATGTCGACCAGCGTACCTAAACTCTTTTCCATTTTGACTCAGGTCAAAGCATATTAGCTCACTGAGACTGGTTGTTGTCTAAGATGGCTGCAGATTGCGGTCGACTTTCTTTGGACTGAACGAATTCAGTGGGGGTGGTCTGGTTCAGAACTCGGTATGGACTAGTCTGGTTAAGCTCTTTATTACATTATGTTGATTCAAACTAAAAAAGCACGTTTTCACCCGATTTGCAGTAGCGCAGTGACAATCACCAAATTTCCAACCCAAAACCGGCTTGTAAGTGATGTAAGAATCCTGTATGCTGTCCAAGGGTTCTGGGGCCCAGAGTATTCCAATATGAAAGGTGATTAACGAAGGTGAAGGTCTTGCAAATATGTGTGGATCTGGACAGTGTGCAGTGCCCTGCCAGGGAGTGTGGGCAATAATAGTGCTCGCATAGAACACTGTATACAGACATCCAAGAAAGCACGACAACGGTGCACCATGGGTATGTTAGTTCAAGTCATTCAGCATTGTTTGTTTGTATCCGATGACAATCACATTTTAGCATGAATGTGGATGATGGATATCGCTTACAGTCACAATGTAGTTCAATAAAAGATGAACGCCAACAACCGAGGACAAAACAGCCACCACTTGGTGCCGAACAATAAGGGTGATCAGCGACTTCTTCACTAAGGTAAGCCCATTGCCGTGAAATGTTTTGAAATATGTTGTTTTGCTACGAATGCTCGGCCCCGGTGTTTCACATGGGCAAGCAGTAATAAAAGTATCTTATAGATAAATTTCTGAGGTTTTAGTGGCCCCGTATTCAGATGCCTCTAAGTCATACTCAAGCATCAATCATTTCTTGCCCTTACCCTTGAACGCTATTGACTATGTCGGAACGCGAGAGCCAACGTATCATTGCTACACAAGCTGTTGGAGCATGTTGCAAGGTTTTGATCAGTTACGCGACATCCATTCGTGATCCCGAGCAATGCTGAACCCAATGCCAGTGAGAGTGCACGGGGTTGGCGCAAGACTCCTAATGCACCCGCTTCGCGGTATAAATGCGCTTTGAATGCGCTTTGAATGCGCTTTGAATGAGCTTTGAATGTCGCCGCGCTTGCGAGCAAACACACACCTGTGCACCGCACCCGTCCACCTGGCCCGGTTGTCCCCTGCCCTCGGCCGTACTTGCGGGTGCTCTGTCGGAAAGACTGAACCGTTCGGCTGCGGGCTGCCCCTACCTCATGAGACTGCTGCCGTGAAGAAGAACAGACCCGTCATAAGCAAGTGAGGTGTTGTGGCGTGGTGAGCATGGTCTAACCCGCCCCGCACGTGCTATTTGTTGAAAAGGCAAATGCCGTGGCTCCCTCTCCGGTCAAAGGTGTCAATTTGCTGAAATCAGCTTCACCGACGCCATGACATACCCATAAAAAATGCAAAAAAACATACAAAGAGGAACATATAACTGGTTGAGGTTCATAGGTGTATGGTATGAAGGTCTGGTCTCTTTTTTAATGTTTCCAGTTCTCGATGACCCTAGCTATCCGGCTCCACAGTTCTCAGTAATCCCTGAACCAAACAAGTTAATACCTTCAGCGAATGCTCGTCGTTCTTTGTTTTTCGGAATCTGAAGCGTTGTTGGCGATATTGTGTGGCTGCAGCTCTACCAGTCAGCCATTTCGCTCGTCTCCACATTTCAGTGACAATAAAGATTCACTGTCATGGTCGAAAACAGCTTGAGCTGCGGTAGAGGAGAGGAGCCGCTGATATGCAGCCATTGGTCGTCAATCGATAAATGCACCGAGTATAATACTGCTCATATAACCTGAGATGCTTTGTGTCTTCAAACGGCGGAGGGGAATTATGTGTATGCGTGCAAACAGGCCAGGGCCCGAGATGTGGCTGTGTGGCAAAATGGGGCCCGCACGGGTGGTGCATCTTACAGCCTGGGCCGGGCGGCACTCGTCAGCGGTGGGGGGGGGGGGGGTGGAGGCGCTTGTCAGCGTGGGGGGGGGGGGGGTGAGAGCGTATCACAGCGGACTCGTCTCGTCGGTGTGGGGGAGGAGTGGCGCTTCTCGGCAGGTTTCAAGCTGGGCGCATCGAATGTGTCAAACGTATCAAACACTGATGGAATTCAGTCATCCCCGCACATTAGATACGCCGGTCCTGAGTCGCTGTCCCCCCCCCGCCCCCCCCCCCCCGCCCCCCCCCCCCCCGCCCCCCCCCCCCGCCCCCCCCCCCCCCGCCCCCCCCCCCCCCGCCCCCTCGCCCGCCCCGCTGGTCAGTCTGTGTGCAGCTCTGGATGGAACTGTTTTCTGGGCGCGTCTGGACAGTGATCGGACAGTGACGTATGCTTGGTGTGGGTGTTCGGTGCTGTTGTAACCACCAACCAGACTGCTGAGTGATGGCGCCCGCGCAACCGATTGGGCAAAACTGGCCCCTCCGGCTGCAAGCTGTGGGCTGAACACGAGGCGTTGCGCCGTCATTAAACGTCCACACAGCGGGTGGAAGCCGCTTCTGTCTGGTCTGCGCAATAGCTCCCTCGAGTAATGTCGCGACTATGTGGGTCTGTCTATGCTATGACTATGACTGTGCTGATAGATCTGGGCCCAACCAAAAAAAGACATGCATTTACGAGTTCTAGAACGAGGATACGGTTACGATCATATTTCCACCAATGGCTTCGCTACAACACATCGATTAGAACTAAAGGTTT
The DNA here is from genome assembly GCF_011947565.3 of Pollicipes pollicipes. Classification (NCBI taxonomy): domain Eukaryota; kingdom Metazoa; phylum Arthropoda; class Thecostraca; order Pollicipedomorpha; family Pollicipedidae; genus Pollicipes; species Pollicipes pollicipes. Next base: position 43,262,999 of record NW_023596545.1, on the reverse strand, counting down.
TCGACCTGGAAGCAGTTTTCAACCACATTCATAGAGAACAGTGGGAATGTGGCCATTTTTGCAATGATGGGGCCTTGGATCACTACGCCGCCACAGTGTAGGATAACTGAGCACTGAGCGGCAGTGCCAGAGTGTGGCGAGGCTGTCAGGTAGTCTGCCAAAGTACACATCTTTTTTTAGAAATATCGGAAGGCATAGAGCAAACACCTGGCGAGGAGAAGATGTCTTCAGTGGTGTCAGGACAAGACCACGTAGATTTATGTGTCACTAACATTACAAAAGTGATGGGCGCAATTCCTAAGCATAAGATAGCCGAAGTGAGCACGGTCAGCTTTGGTCATATCTTAAGCACTCACCACTTCTTGCCCCGTGCAGCTATGCTGTCTTCCTAGCAAACCGATGGCGCTGATTTCATAGCTTGGATGCTGCACAATGCATGGCCTTCTGCAAGTATTACCCATACGGTACCAAATCGCAGATCCGCCCCAGTTTTTGAGTGCGAAAACTGTCACATGAGAGTTCAGGATCCGGTCTGCATCACGCCGGTGAAGCCCCGTTTTATGATAGCATTTGCCACCGACATGGTTTTCATAATGCATGTTTGTTGGAATCCTCAGTCTAGGTTTTAAGTTAATATACCTGCGTTTTATAATACAGTTGCCTATAGAAAAACACATGGCACACACAAATGATAATAGTTAACTTAAGAGCGGTTAACTCTAGAGCGGCTCAGCACGGGCATGCGGTCATTCGTAGCAAATGCTTATATTTGAAAATATTCCATGGTCCAGAGCACAGACCTATGCAGAGGACGTCCCGAACTAACCGTAAACACATGTGCTTAGGGATGTAACCAGAAGTCATAAGCTGGCAAAAAAAAACGTTGCTGTCTGATTCGAAAAACTCCCTTGTAAGCCACAATCTTTACTGCCTTGTCTGCATTCCATCTGCCGACACACACACACACACACACACACACACACACACACACACACACATATATATATATATATATATATATATATATATATATATATATATATATATATATGTGTGTGTGTGTGTGTGTGTGTGTGTGTGTGTGTGTGTGTGTGTGTGTGTGTGTGTGTGTGTGTGTGTGTGTGTGTGTGTGTGTGTGTGTGTGTGTGTGTGTGTGTGTGTGTGTGTGTGTGTGTGTGTGTGTGTGTGTGTGTGTGTGTGTGTGTGTGTGGTGTGTGTGTGTGTGTGTGTGTGTGTGTGTGTGTGTGTGTGTGTGTGTGTGTGTGTGTGTGTGTGTGTGTGTGTGTGTGTGTGTGTGTGTGTGTGTGTTGAGCTGTTGTGCTGAAATAACAAATTTTTGTTCTACCGGGATGTACTGCCTGAAAGATCAAACAATCATTGGGTTTTATGATGTATGAAAATGATCGATGGTTCAAGACAGTGATCATGTGTTAATAGGAGGAAGCCGATATTAACACTGGAAGATATAAGGTGCATGAAAAACAGAAAATGTTTCGGATCTGTGTTATGCAATGTTATATCTGCAAATATCTGCAAACGAGTTACGAATCAATTTCATGCTTGATTTTGTTGATATTTAACAGAAAACTTAAGCTCATTTTGTCACCTTTTTCCCCAAAAGCTTAGCCTTAAAATGGCAGATTTCATCGCGATCTGGAGAAAAAGAATAAGCTTCGTGTACATGCGCGTGAAGCTCTCCGAGTTGCTTAGGGCTGCGTACAGTAAGATGGGTTCCGGATAAAAAGTGCTTACAAAATAGCATCTAAAAAATCTTCAAATTAATGGCCGGAATGCGAGGATGCTTTTGATGTGCCCCTATCTCTAGGGGGCCTGCAATGTTGTGCCCCCGGTGATGAAATCCTGGATCCGCCCCTGGATGCAATTCTGTCAACAATGAGTGTCCTGGAGCCACAAAATCTCTGGACAAAAGCTTCGGATAAACGGCAGAATCAAGCCCAGACACGAAAGTGTGATCCCCGTATCGCAAGATCACGATCTCGCAATTCATGATTGGTTTATGAATTGTGATTCTCTCAGTATGGTTTCAAGGTGCCCCTTGAAACAATTACCCACGTTGATGTCTACAGCTGGAGGCATTATGTTCATTCAAGTGAGAACAGTTCCATTTCTTTGTGCACGGGAGTGCTCAACAGGCAGGATGAACGTGTCCCTGAGTCCCCATCACATATTTGTGTGTATTAATCGGGTACAATAATAATAATGGTGGCATTCGTGTGCAACATTTCGTACAGCAAAATTCAGCACGATTCCTAAAACGGAGAATCCCACGTCTTGCTTACTTTCGCTTATTGTTTGGTGGGACGCGTACGATTTTATCAGTAATGCCAGCTTTCTCGAAATCCAGAATAGCCCAGAATCTCGATTTGAAGAAGTCGACCCTGGGGAGGGGTCTCATTGGACTGTCTGCTCACCGATTTGAAAGTAATATATTCCATTCGCCTTGCTTTTTCCAACATGTGTGTTCTGTTATGTTTGCAACACATCCATGTGTCGAAATGTTGATGTGACAAATGCTATGAAAGCTTGAAACACTGTTCAAACATGCGAACACGCAACTATTGCCCCGCGAATTCAACGAAGCAAAATATCATGGTTTTGATTTTTCCCTATGACGTCTGCGGCAGTGTCTCTTTCGAAGCGCACTTTGGCTGTGGGAATGGGAGTATCATGTGGGACGCACTGGCTCAAACTTCAACCAGTGTGCTCCTCGGTGACATGCCCTCGCCCGCTGGACCAATCACAAGCGCTTGTTTATTCACACCAACGGATTTGCGCACGGTGGTGCGCACCTCCGTTGTTGTGGTGCGCACCAGTGTGGTGAGGGTGAGGTGCGCACGGTGTCATGACGACGGTGGTCGTGAGTGCAGAGAAGAAGCGTAATGCTGATATAACGCGTTGACAACGTAATTTCGACGTGGAAATAATGAAAGTTGATATTCTTTTTGACGATGCTGCAGTGGCACTGCCCAGTGCTATCATTAGACTTCCTTGCCCCGGGGTTTCACTACAGTATGTTTTTGAAAGATGCCCGAAAGGTGGGGCGAGTCCTTCAATGGCAGTGTTTGACGTTTCCTAGGGGTTTGAGCTGAAATAGCCATTTTGAAGATCATCCAGTGTATTTCACAGCTCTGCCCTTCTTAAAGCCTAAGCCCCTCTAGTTTCTGAGCTAGCAAAGTTTATAAGCCACGCGGTGATCAAGGTCAATACATTTTAATAGCCGAGTCGTTCATATTTATCATTCGTGGGCACAATTTCCAGATATAACGGCCGTCAGCTGGTTCTCAACCAATGTTGTGCAATGTGCGATGGCGTAACTAAGTGGTGACGGATCGACATATGGTACACAGATGAATCACAAACGCAAACAGATAAATCGCGTTGTCTAGAGCAGTCTTTTCCACTTTAAGGAAATGTTTCACATTTGAAAATACTGAAGCAAGTATCACATATAATGAAATAATATCACTATAAATATTAGTGTGCCTTTCAACTGGAAAAGACTGCTCTAGACAGCGCGATTCTCTGTTTAGTATATATGCTCCTCAATGCGTCATAGTCTGATTACGTCATCGTGCCATGCACAACATTGATTGAGAACCAGTTGACGATCGTTATATTTGGAAATCGCGCTCACGAACGCTAGATATGAATGCCTTGACAATTCACTTTTTATTGGCCTTGATCATCGCATTGCTTATGGAATGACAGCATCTCAATGATTTTATTTTTACGTTATGAATGCCAAGGAGACTGAAACACTTTCGCAATATACCTTTCCCTATTTTCGCGGGCGTGTAGCTCAAAAACTAGATGGGCTTAGATCTTAAAAGAGCAGGATCGTGAACCGCACCAAAGGTCTCCAACATAGCTATTTCAGTTCAAAACTCCATATAAATGTGCAACACTTCCTTTAAAAGTATACCGATAGTTATAAGTGAGCTTATTTCACGATATCTCATCATTGTATGGTTTATCATATCATCGAATAGCACAGCAGTTTCATCTTGTTTCATCATATCATGCTTCATACCATATCTGATGCTTGCTTCAATATCCTCCAATGGGAAACCTTCCCTTCACCAAATCCTCAGCTTCTTTGCCAGGCTGATAACGGCAACGCGCTTGTGAATGAATTGCTTGCAGTTGCAGAACTGTTAAAAACGCAACGGCTTGGGAAGGGACGAAGGAAGTTGAATGTTTTTTTTCGAAAGGCGTGACAGGATTTTTGTCCACTGGTCATGGCTTTTTACGAAAATTGTTATGCTATCGAACAAGACGATACACCTTTCCCAGTGCAATGGCAGTCCAAGGCTATCATTGGAAGGCCTTCTTGAGTGATTGGCTTACTCGCGCACTCATTAATTTAAGGCTGATGACACCGTCAGCAAATCATCTGTATCAATAGCGATAATTAAACCCATTTCACAGCCGCAGTATACACTCCTGAGTGCATACTGCGGCTGAAAAGATGTTTTCCATGCTGAAAAATTTATACTAAGCACAACACAAGTTCATGGTTTTACCTATTACTGCCTGGCCCAATATAAAACATATGGAACTTCCTCAACGTACACCAACAAACTGAGGATATACGTCTGAAATGTGTTTTACACTTCCTCGTGATTTTTCATGGGAAAGGCCTATGTATCGAAGTGTATGTGTGTGTGGAGGGGGGGGGGGGTTGAATTCAGGCTTCAAGTGGTATGTTTCGCATCCGCACTGTCCACGTTGCTAGTTTTTACGCAGATGCGTTGCGGACGCAGTTAATGAATTGCACTACAGACTACAACACGAAGAAAAACAGATTTGCACGTTTCAATCGTGACTTGTCTGTCGTGCAAATGCACACACACTATTTTTTTTCTACGAATAATCATGTAATTTGTGTTGTAATTCACGGATGCGAGCCTTACCGCTTTCCTAGGCGAACTTTTCATCGATGTGGCAGCTGGCGAACTCCACAAAAAGGTGCAATGCTTGGAATATAGGTTTAAAAAACGCACGACCGCCGCAGGGTATGCACAACTACAGTCGTCATCAACCTGGAGGAAACACGACTCAGTTGCAGCCACACGAATGAGCATAACTGCTCGAACATAAGTAATTCCATGAGCAACAAACGCGGCGACAAACAGTGATTGTAACGTTTCATTTATGTAAAGCCAACAGTGCGGAAAAGCAACGAAGTGTTTTAACCTGCTTTTTATGGTATGCGCTCACATCAACTGATATGAACAAACGCTCAGTGACGTTACTTACGGTAAAAGGCTACTTTGGAACTGATCACATATGGGTACACATCACATCGTATAAATGCAATTTGGCCCTCTATGCACGTGATTCGGTATGCATGGCAGGTTCGTAAAACCGTTCAACGTGCATTCTTCAGCTGCATACAATTTCATCTACATACAATTGCAGAATTGTGTTATGGTTGTATCATTAACCCATTAACCTGTAAGAAGAGGGGCCGTGTTGAAATGCACCTATACGCGGCCAATTTGCGTGGAATGACTCGAACCTGGTACTGGTATCGCCAAGTCAGGCATTGCTCTAAGTCCAACGCTGCAAGGTGGGTGGGGAACGGGAGCATGGTAGGCCGATTGACACCAGTGTCACCGACTTTCCGTTTGAAGTTAACGCAGTTCTAACATGATTCCACTGAAAAATAGGTGTTTTTGAAGCTCCCGACAATTATTTTTGCTGTACCCAACCGTTTTTAGCATTCTTCGTCCGCAGCCGTGGTCAATGATTTAATACCAGCTGCCGGTAATGGTGTAGGTGTAGAAATCAGCCGAAGCGAGGTACTTCTACAAGTTGGAAAGCACCTTTTGAATCTATTCAAATCCTTGCTCCACTATGCAACTCTGTGCTGACAACAGCGGAGACCGCAGCGGTGCGCGACGGTGCCGTCCCCCCCCCCCCCCCCCCCCCCCCGGCTCGCGACCGCACAGCGTCTGCGCCTGCGCCCCCGAGCTGTCCGCAGCCATCGGCCGGCTGAGCGCGTCCAGAGCTGCCAGCGTCAATTGTGTCCTTTTGTTGGCTGTCAGAGGGCGTCTTCCGGTCATTGTTTCGCACCTACTTTTCACCTGATCAACTGCTCTATCGTCTCATGTCTTTCTCCCGCTGCGTGGAATATCGCCCATGTTACTCCCGTGTTTAAGTCAGGTGACTTAGCAGATCTTAACAACTCTCGGCCAATCTCCATCCCCTCTGTGCTACCAAAAATTACCAAAAGGTCGCCTGTGCTCAACTCACCTCATATGTGCTCAATTACCACTTACATTCGCCGTCACAGTACGTGTGCCAACCGTGTTACTCTAAGGAGGACGCCATGCTCAACGATGCCATATGGCTCGCACGGGCCGTCGACAACGATCATGTCGCGTCGCTCGCGACGATCGACGTCAGCAAGGCCTTCGACAACATCGACCATGGCGTCGCCTGAGTCAGCTGGAGTGGTGCGGTGTGGTCCCCGGATGATTCCGGAGCTATTTGCATGATCGGAGGCAGGTGGTGGGCGGCTCCGAGCCGTTACCAATGTCGCACGGTGTGACTCAGGGATCCCTGGTCGGGCCAATCCTGTTCCTCATCTTTATCAACGACCTCCCCAGCTTCCTGCCCCGATGGCCGCCAAAGCTGATGCCACCCAGCTCCCCGACAGTTCCACACCCGACATCACCGGCCCATCTCAACTCAAATCCCGCACCGAGGAGTCTTTGCAGTACCTCAAGTTTGGGCATAATCAAACAGTTACGAATGAGCCACGGGAAGACCGACTTCACTCTGATCGGCACAAAGTTTTGCATTCAAGAGACCGGCAACTTCCACGTCAACATGTCTGGCTCAACTATCCAACCCTCGACCACAGTGAATGCACTGGGTTTACTCCTCGACCCAAAACTGACCTGGGAGACCCACATCGCCGCGGTCGTTCAACGTTGTAACGCCACACTTCTGTCGTTGTTCAAGGTTCGGCACCACCTCACCTCCGATCTGCTGACGCTTCTTGTTCGTGCGCACGTCATCCCACGCATACACTGCTGTCTGTCCGTGTGGCGCGGCGCCGCCGACTGACATCGGGGCCGGGTCCAATAGATAATCAGTCCACTTTGCCGCCAGGCCGGCGACCGGTACCCACCGCTGCGACCAGATATGCGTGCATTAGGAACGCTGAGATGGTGCAGCGCGGCGGAGATGGTGCGTTAATTTTGTCATTTCCTCCTCGAATTTTTCCATTTTGTGTCAAATTGTGTCAGAGTGTGGCATGTCATGGCATTTCAGCGGGACGCCCGCCGCTCTGCGTCCGTTTTTCTGCACTCACGCGGCTTCCCAACGCTATATACATCCGAGCCGCGACCAGTGGTAACGGTTCAATGCACCTTGAACGCGTCAAATGGGCTGCCACTCAGCGTGAGTTTCCGTACGGGGCGGTTGCTGTATGGAATTCCCCGGTGATAGATCCCCGGCAGCTCTCCACGCTCCATCACGGCCTGCCTTCTTGTCTGTTTTAAGACTGACTTTGTGAGTAGTGTGACGGTGTGTGTGCGCGTGTGTTTATGTCGACCTTAGAAATGTGTTTTTTGCATACTCGTATGCTGAACCTTCTTACATAACACCGACTGGGTGCAGAATAGTCATCTTTGAACGATTCGACAGTTTAAATATTAGAGGCTGAGGCCAGCCACCTAGGTCTTCTTGTATGAGAGGGGGGGGGGGGGGTATGTACGACCTTCGTATGGGTAAGACCTCTGTATTGGAGGGGGGGGGGGGAAATCCCAGCGATATGGCTGGCCCCCGAAATGGTTTTAAGTACCCAAACATAAATGCGAATTTCGCCTCGCATTGGGTCCCTTTGATCTTGAATTCAGTAAAAGGGGGTAAAAAAATGTAAGGGGCTAGGCCCTGACGCGGATTCAGGGGCGGATTTAGAATTGAATGTGGGGCGGAGGCACCGTGGCACGCAGCACTAAAAGTCATAACATATGACTTGCCTGTTCACTATCAATACTTCATTGCTCCAATTGTGTCTTGTGATGTTCCGATATGGATGAACCTATTGCATGGTCACGTTTGAATTTTAACTAACAGTGAGTGCATGCGGGGGTAAAAAAGTGCCTTTTCCGGCACCGACAAAATTTGGAACAGCGTTAATACGTGCTCGGGTGGGGGCAAAGGCAAAATTCCCCCCCCCCCGCCGAAGGTTTTTCCAAAATGGTTTGTGTAGCTACGACAAATTTGGCATGGCTGTAGGAAATTAAATAGCGGATCGTTTGACATAAAAAATAGATGTACCTTGCAAGGTCGCTGATCTATGGCAGGTCAAAGTCAAGCCATGGTTTCAGCGGAGTCAATTTCTGGGGGAATTCTTCAATCTGATCCAACAACGGAGTGTTAGACGAAGCCATACATCTCTGAGACACTTTCTTAGGCAACACAACAATTAAATGAACAAGGTCAGACCAAGGTCAAAATCAACCTGTTTTATTGCTCTAGGGCTTACTGTATAAGATTTATTGATAACAGGAACCGCTTTATACGCCTTTCATAGGCTTCTTCAAGGTCAGATTAGATCACTGACCAAGGATGACCCAGGTCAACATTTCGTTTTAAGGAACATGCTGCCGAGCGTAATATTTGTCGCTTATACAAATGCAAAACTCAAAGCGGTCTTGTATGATTTTGGTCATCATGGCCTTCAAAAGGTCAAACGAGGTCACTGACCCTAGATGAGGCTTTTTGCTTAGAACAGTGATCAAGGCTTTACAGACCATTTGGTGACCAACCTGTAATTTGACCTTGGTTGACGTTATTTGACTCCATGGTAATGACCTAGGAACCTCAGACTGTAACATAAGTGAGTTTACGCACAGTTCAACATACCCTGTGAATTTGGTGTCTTTAGCCCTCTTAGTTTCTGAGACCTCAGGGGGTCAAATTGACCCCCATCCGAGCGAAGGGTATCCAACCGGCCACCCGGGCGTGTGTTAGCTGTCACCTGGAGCCAGGTATATTAGCAGCCGTTGCAAATTAACCCTAATAGCATCAAGCCACACAGAACAAAGAAATATGAAATTCAATGAGTAATCAAAGCTATTCAAGTCTTACGTGTTCTATCTGCCCAGACCAGACACGAGCGCTGCGAGACGGCAACTGTATTAACCCGCGAAGCGAGCAGGCGGCGCCGACCCCGGCGGACGGCGTCCCAGGCAGTACACCGCCGGTCGGGGCAGCGGCGTACCAAGGTGCAGCAGCACTGGCGGCGCGAGCAGGGGCGGCCTCAGGCGCACGCCAGTAACATCACGATACATCTCCCCTGGAGCAAATGCAAATAAATGCTAATACGCTTGCGGAACGAATTTACTGGCGACAGACTGCTGCTTCCCTGCTGCTTCTCTGCTGCTTCCCTGCTGCTTCCCTGCTGCTGCTCTGCTGCTTTTCAGGCCGCTGCTTCCCTCCTGCTTCTCAGACTTCTTCTTCTCTGCTGCTTTCCTGCTGCTTCCCATCTGCTTTCCTGCTGCTTCTCTGCTGCTTCTCTTTGATGCTTCTCAGAAAACGCGGCCACTGCTTGTTTTACGCGGACTGAAACTAAGCAGTGGCGGTGGGTCTTGAGTCTGGGGCACTTGCGCGTTGCAGGGCTGGGCCGCAGCCTCTGTCAGCGGCGGCAGTGACGGCGGCGGCGCCGTTGTCGACGCGGGCGACGGCACAGCTGTTGGTGGCCGTGGCACCACCGGTCGTGGTGCAGGCGCCGGTTCGCGCGACTGCGGTTGCAGCAGCTCCGGTGGCGTCACCTCAGCATGGCGGCCAGAGAAGAGGTCTGGAGAGGGCACCCTGTGTACAGAACGGTCGGCACGCCGCTTGGAACCGTGCTGTGTCAAGACCTGAAACGGAGGGATTTGCATCAGATGACGTCGGTTGCGACGATAGCGAGCACCCTTGAGCTCCACAAAGTAGCTGCGTCTAGAGAGCTTCTCTATGACGGTGGCGGGCTCGGACCAGCTTGCCTCCTTCTCAGCCTTGATCCGAACATGATCCTCGGTCTGTAGCTGCTGAAGATCGCGGGTACCGCGTCTCCGGTTGAATCACGCTTCCAGCTTCTTCTTCCTCTGCCGATCTCGGAGTTTGGCATGCTGTGATGCCGCTTCTCCGGTTGGCTGAGCGATGGGGAGACGAGATTGAAGTTCGCGTCCCATCAGGAGACGGGCTGGGGAGTATCCGGTTGCTTCCACAGGCGTCGTGCGGTAGTTGAGGAGGGCGGGGTAGGGGTCCCTCTGGTGATGATGATTGGGGTTTTAGGGCGCGTCGACTTCTAGGGTCATTTTGCGCCCATAACAGCTAAGTGTTTACCGAGGTGTATAAATGGCTGTGAATCCTACGTTTCTCAAAAATGAAAACAGCTGTCTGGTGCCAAGCATGCGAGAATCGTCACCAATAAGTTATGAAAGGGTAAGACCTGACGCATCTCGTCCGAAGTAAAGTGCCCGCTCTTCTCTGAACTGCGGGCAGGATTGAATAACGTGGCGAACCGTAAGTGGCGCATCACAGCGAGGACATTTGGGGCGTTCTCCACCGCACAAAAGGTAGCTATGTGTTGCGTGCGTGTGGCCAATTCGTAATCTGCTGAGGGTTACTTCATCGCGTCTCAACTTACGTGAGCTTGACGACCATGGACCCAGTTGTGGCTTGATCACCTTTAACTTATTGCTTACAATGGCGTCCCAGCAGCGTTGCCATTTTCCCTTCACAAAGGTCGCGATTGCAGGGTAAAAGTCCCTTGCCGGCAAGGGTAAAGAACGGGTGCAAGGTGCACGCGCTGCCCGTTTTGCGGCCGCGTCAGCACGCTCGTTACTGCGATACCCACATGACTCAGTATCCAACATAAGACGACAGTTTTACCAGCAAGACCCAGCGCAGTCAGACGAACTAAAATATCCTGCATTATGGGACAAGGTGGGTTAAATGTTGTCAGGGCCAACAGGCCGCTCAAAGAATCGGATAAGATCACGTGTGAGTTGCTCTTACCAACTTCGATGAAGCATAGGGCTTTACTGATTGCAACGAGCTCGGACGTGTAAACTGAGGCGTGTTTCGGTAAAGAAAAGGACCGAGTGGCTTGGTCATTCACAAATGCAGCACCAACGCCTACCTCCGTCTTGGACCCATCAGTGTATGTGGTTTGAAAGCCTATGTACGACCCGATTTGCTCCAGAGCCTTCGATCTCAGGTCGCATGGGATCGCTCCCTGTTTGCTGGTGCATAAAAGGGATACATCCACTTTTGGTGGGATTAGCTCCCATGAAGGCACTAATACGGGACGCGACCTTAGCACACCACGCAAACTTATGTCGCTTTCCCGGAGCAGCTTCTTCACATGGACACCAAATGGAATAGCGGACGGCCTTCCGCTCCTTTGGAACTTGCTTTCCACATCACGTGAAAAGGCTGCTCGGTGAGTCGGATGGTTGGGAAATTGAGCCAGCTTGCAAAAGTACCGCATGTCAAGCATTTCCCTTCTCAGTGCCAACGCCGGTTCATCAACTTCCATGGTAAGGCTAGCAACTGGCGACGTCCTGAATGTCCCCGTAATGCGTAATTACGTCACAATGCGTAATGCGGTATGGCGCACGGTGTCTAATAAACGTTTGGAGGAACTCGGCGCGAGGTCATCAATAAAACAGCCATAGTCAAGCTTTGAACGTATAAGTGAGCGGTATATCAGGAACAGTGTTCTTCTGTCCGCTCCATAGGATGTTCGAGACACATACTTCAATATGTTCAATGCTTTAAAGCAGTTGCCACGTAGGGTTTTCAGATGTGACCCATACGTTAAACGGTTATCGAACTGCAGACCCAAGAAGCGGGTACTGGATTCGTTCGGGATGGTCTGGCCGTATAGCCTTAAAGCCATGGCGGGGCATTGACGACGTCGTCTGCAAAAGTGCATAGCGACTGTTTTCGTGGTCGAGAAACGTAGTCCGTTTACAACACTCCAGCTTTCCAGGCTGATCACAGCCATTTGTAAGCGACGCTCCAAAGAAGTAAAGTTTGACGAGGCATACCAGATGGCGACATCATCCACGAGGGGAGAGCGACTGACCGACTTTGGAAGGGAGCCATTAATATCGTTTATCATCACCGCGAACAAAGCGACGCTCAGAACACTGCCCGGGGGCACACCATTATCTTGTTGGTACGTATCCGAAAAGTGTGATCCAACACGAACTCTGAAAGAACGATCGGTCACAAAGTTTGCTAAAAACGTGCCCATGGATCCTCGAATGCCATAATGAAAGAGCTTTTTTCAGGATGCCATAACGCCACGTCGTATCACGGGCTTTTTCAGCATAAAAAAACAGCGCCAACATGTCGTTTTTCCCTAAAGCTGGTCCGGATGTTTGTGTCGAGAGCTATAAGATGGTCAATGGTACTGCGATTTTTTCTGAATCCACATTGAGCAGCCGTAAAAACGTTGTACCGCTCCAAAAAACACAATAAACGTACATCTACCATAAGTTCCATCAACTTGCAAGTGCATGATGTCAATGAAATAAGGCGATAGTCGGCAGGGTCAGCCCCGCTCTTACCAGGCTTGAGCATAGGGACAATGCATGACTCACGCCAAGACTCCGGAAAACCTCCATTCGCCCAGGGTTTGTTGTACGTTGCTAAGAGGGCCTCAACTACTGAAGTGGGGAGTTGCTTAAGCATGGCGTTGTGAACTAGATCCGGACCCTCTGCCACATTGCGCAGCGATCCGATCGCGGAAATTAGTTCGGCCATTGTAAAAGGTCGGTTGTACGACATCTGCTCCGTCGTGCTAAATTCGACTGGGGATGGCTCGCAGCGGATCCGGTGACGCATAAACTGCGGGACGGCATCGCCGTCACCACACCGTTCGGAGAATGCGCGGGCAATTTCATTTGCTACGTCAGCTGGGTGTATAATGTCACGTCCATTGATACGGAGCACAGGGTGTGGTACAGACGAGTGCTGTCCCGCAATGCGTTTGATCCGTGACCATACATTGGATGCAGGTGTTTGGCAGTTTAATTGGACCGATGTACGATCGCCACGATGCCCGCTTAGCCTCCAGAATGGTGCGTCTAGCAGTCGCTCGTGCTGGTCAAAGTGCAATAAGATTCTCAGTCGTGCTCCGACGGTCAAACTTTCTAAGGGCCCTCTTACGCGCACAGATGGCGTCGCGGTACTGGTCCGTCCACCACGGAACAGGGGGACGACGTGGGGCACCGGATGTACGTGGTATGCTTTCTTCTGCCGATCGTAAGATTGTGGAGGTGAGTTCCTCTATCCATGCAGGCACATCCACCGAACCGGAGGCCAACCTGGTTTCCATCCGTGGCTGAAATTTATCCCAGTCAGCCTTTCTAAGATTCCACCGTTGCGGCCTGGAACCGAGAGCTGCTCCGTTCTGGTAACGCAACCAGATGGGGTAGTGATCACTACCAAAGGATTCGTTGTTCAACCGACCATGTCAGGTGTGCCGCCAGTTGGGGGCTGGCAAAACTCAAGTCCAGCGCCGATGGCTGACCTGACGGCAGCGTCATGTGAGTTCGGGTCCCGGTGTTTAAAATACAGAGAGATTCATCGTGTAAAAAAGTTTCGCAATGCCTGCCGCGAGTGTTGGTCTGGGCGCAGCCCCAAGATGTGTGGTGAGCATTGAAGTCACCCAGCAAAAGAAGAGGCGGGGGAAGCTCGGTCCACCAGACATCTCATTTCTGCCGTCGGAAATGGAGTACCAGGAAGTAAGTAAAGCGAGCAGACGGTTATTGCACGACGCCCAAAAAGTACCTTAGCTGCAACAGCTTGCAGGTCCGAGTGTAAGACCACGCGTTGGACGGAGACACTGTGGTGCACAGCCAAACGAACTCCGCCGTGTGCAATTGGATCAGCTGGCATATCCCGACGCATTACGGTGTAGCTCGGGATACTAAAATGAGAGCCAGGTGCCAGTTCGGTCTCCTGCAGGCAGGCGATGGCTGGACAGCGCTGATTCAGAATGACTCTGAGATCATGTAGATAGTTCTCACGCCCCTGCAGTTCCACTGTAAGATACTCGTCATAAAACTAAGTGAGGGTAGCCATTACACACCTAGCTCACCAGCACAGCGCACAGGGCGTACTAAAAAAGGGTCAAAGTCACACTAAGACGCGACACGGTTCAAAAGAACAGCAGTTCCACTGTAAAACGTCTGTAAAAGGACGTGTTAAAAGAAGATGCAATATCTCGCTCTTAAAAGATGAGATTTAAAAGAACTACGCCGCTCCAGGTGAAGCGCCACATATCTCAGGTCTGGAACACAGTTCCACAGATCGGTGCCCCAGTTTGGGGCGGGACCTTGGGCTACCCCCGTCACTTGGGGACAGGGCCCAGACGGGACACGCTTGGAGCCAGCATATCCCGTACGTGGTGGTGGCGGAGGAGGGGCCATCACTGAGCCCCTGCCCACCACCTGGTGCCGTGGTGGAGCCTCAACCGGTCTACGTGGCGAGGGAGTATTGCTCCGGGGAGCAGGTTCCTTGCCCGCTCCTGACAGCCTGTTAGCTGCTTTGGTCCGCTCCTGCTCAGCCAGACGCGCCCTTTTAGACTCACGGGCGCGCCTGTCTGCCTCGTGGCGCTCTAGGGTTTCAAGCGCTCTTCCAGAAGTGCTCGCAACGGGTGTCACTGGAGGCGACGGCAACTGGGTGCCGGATGGTGAGGCCGGCGAAGTCCGCGGGCCCCGGCCACGCGGAACGACCGTCCACCCCTCTCCCTCCGCCGGCGCGTCAGATGATGCCGCGGAGGCTGGCACCGCGGCGGGCACCGGGCGCTTCGGCACGGGGGAGGGGTGAGATGGCGAGGTAACAACTGGCGAGCTGGCCTGTGCCTCAGAAGGGGCGCGGGGTGCCAACGACACGGGGGAAGATGATGTTGCCGATACGGTGGTGTGCACCTGGGACGCCGGTACAACCGACAGCCCGAACGATGTAAGTAGTTTAATGAGTTGGCTTCCAGTCATATGATCTAAGGAGATTTCAGGTGCGACAGGGGCCTTGGGCGCTGTGGCATATGACTTGTTAGGGTGGCCCAGTTCAAACAGATCCCTCACTTCACGGAATGAGATGTTCTTCGTTGTTTTCAGTGCAATAATCTCCTCTCTGGCGTACGCCGGACATGAACGATCGAAAGTAGAATGAGGTTTTTGGTTTTTCCCACAGTTAACACACCATGGGCTCGCTGCAGTGCACTGATCACTCGGGTGCTCCGGAGAAGCACACTTACCACATGCTGGCTGGTTACGGCAGAAATCCCTCGTATGTCCAAACATCTAGCACTTAAAACATCTCATGGGGTTCGGAATAAAAGGGCGCACCTTCACATAGCCTACCCTTACTTCAGATGGTATGTCAGGACGGTTAAAAGTCAGTACGATGTTGTTGGTGGGGACCAACTCCGCACCTCTGCGCACCTTGATGCGGCGAGCATCTGTCACCCCGAACTCGGCGAGGCCGTCGACTATTTCCTCATCACTGACATCTTTCAAGTCAAAGCAGTTGATGATACCCTTTGACGAGTTCTTTGTCCTGTGAACCTCAACGGTCATTGCCACTGACACGTCCTTTTCCCTTCCGCATCCCGCACACAGTTCACAAACCTATCCGAAGCCATTGCCCGTTTCGCCTCCTCTCCATTCTGAAACTCGACCTCGACCCCACCGTCCTCGAGCTTATCGCATCGGAGCACCTTTCCAAACCTATCACACCCATTTCGCCTTTGAAAGGGCGAAAGGGACGACAGCGCTTTCTCGGCGCCTCGGAAAATCAAGATTCGAGGGGTTGGCGCTGACACGCTACCACCTGTACTCTTTGTCCGTCCCCCTTTCGGGGTGCGGGTGTTTTTTTTGGATTGAAGTTGCCATACGTGTATGGTTTACGTATTCGGCACCGAGGCTCCCCACCCACCTCGGAGCCCAACTGGGGGACGGCCCACTCACCCAGGGGGTGGTGGTGCCGCCAGGGCTACCCCGGTGCTATACGAGGCGAACGACGCCTCTCATACGGCCAGGTGTAACCGGGGAGACCCCTCCCGTCCTGACCGTGGTTCAGCGCCGCCGCCCCTTGACCCCTTAAGCCACTGCGCGCGGCAAGGCGCCCCAAGCGGAGACCCGTAAGGAGCATCCAACCGCAACGCGAGCGACAAGCCGCTAGACCCGTGTGAGGCCCCACGGGCCCCCACGCCCCCGGATATCCTGGCCAAAGTGGAGTGTTGGGATGCGCCGTGACTGACCCACACGACGCGCCCCTCAGCCACCAGGACCCGATCAACCCGGGGACGTGGGCGAGGGGGCACGGCGACCCCGATAAAACGAGGATGAGGAGTGGTGATAGGGCCGGATGCGGGAGTGCGGGTAATGTGGAGGGAGCGGGCGGGACAAGGAGCAGGAGCTCACGTACCGGCAGGGTCGCTACGCCCTGACAGGAGCAGCTTGCGCTGTCCACCCGTTACCGGAGCTGGGAGGGGGCGCTAGTGCCCTACACCGACCGAAGCCGGTGCCCCTGTGGGGGGTCCCTCTGGCGAAGTATGCACTTGGCGGTTCTCACGGCCCGTTCAGCTGCTCCGTTGGAATACGGCGTGTGCGGGTCTGTGATACGGTTTGTGAAGCCGTAGGACGCTGTGAAGTTGGTGAACGAGCTTGAAGTGAACTGCGTTCCTCCGTCTGTTGTCACGAGGTCTGGTATCCCCAAGCGGGAAAACAAGCGCTTCAGACGCTCGATGACTGCGCTGCTGGTGAGACTCGAGAGGCGTCGTATCTCCAGATACCTGCTGAAGATGTCCACCGTGACGAGCCAGTTGCAGTTGTTGAAGTGGAAGACGTCTGCTGCAACGTGCGTCCACGGTCTTGATGGCGTTGGGGTTGTCACCAGTGGCTCGGCGTGCCGGGCGGGCGCGTTCACCTGACAGAACGAGCAGCTCTCGAGATGACGCTTCAGGTCGGTGCTGAGTTGAAGCCACCAGATCGATACTGCTGCCCTCTGGCGACACTTGTTTTAACCGAAGTGTCCGTCATCATGTAGTCGAGTGAGCACTTCATCTCGCAGACTCGGAGGGATGACGATGCGTCGCCCGTGCATCAGCAGTGTACCATACGTTAGGTACAGAACGCCGATCTCTCCCCGAAAGGCGAAGTAGTCCAGCAGGCCGGGGTGCTTCGCTCCCGCCTTCCAGCCAGAGAGAGTCTGCTGAACTACGCGCTGTAGGGGTTCGTCTGCTTACTGCGCCTTGCTGGTCTCCACCAGACGCTGCGGTGTGGCGGGAATATCGCTGAAGATTCTCTCGCAGAATCCAAGTATGTCTTCTTGAAGCACAGCGCTGATTTCATCCTGCTTCTGGAGCGGGTGACGTGAGAGAAAGTCGGGCACCTGGTGCTGCTTCCCTGGAACGAAGACTGCTGTGGCGTTGCATCGCATCAAGCGCATGAGCATGCGCTGGCATCTGATCGGCTCATCCACGAGATTTTTTGTGTTAACCAGCGGGATCAAGAGGCTTGTGGTCCAGATGCAGCTCGAACGACGGCAGTCCGGACGGGAACATGTGCGTTTTCTCGCACGTCCACGTCGCGGATAGTAGTTCCTTCTCGATCTGGGCCCACCTGGTCTCGGTGTCAGCCAGGCTTCTGCTGCAGAACGCGACGAGTTTGAAGACGGAGCCGTGTTTCTGGAGAACACATCCTCCGATACCGAAACTGCTGGCGCCGGCGCTGACCACCGTCTCTCGTGCTGGATCGTAGAACGCCAGAACTGGAGCTGAACTGACGGCTGCTTCCATGCCATCCAGCGACTGCTGCTGCCGTGGTGTCCAGATCCGTGCTACGTCATTTTCCTCATTCCTTAGGTTCCTCATTCCTCAGATTCCTCAGAAGCTCGTTCAGTGGTCACAAGCACTCCTGGATGTGTGGAACGAACCGGCCCAGGAAGTTGATTACTCCGAGCAGAGACCTTAGTTCATTGACATTATTTGGCGGTTGGAGCTGCTGGACCGCTTCGAGCTTCTTTTCGTCCATGTTGATGCCGTTCTTGCTGATCTTCATCCCCAGAAACTTGGCCTCGTTCTTCCGGAACTCGCACTTTTTCCTGTTCGCTTGAGGCCAGACTCGTGGATCCTCCTGGTGACGGCTTCGAGACATGCATCGTGGCTGGCGGCATCTCCGAACACCACGGTGTTGTCCATGTAGACGATGACTCCGGGCATTCCGTCCAGCATCTCCTCCATCTTCCGCTGGAAGCACTCCGGTGCGAGCGAGACCCCCATCGGCAGTCGCAGAAACCTCTTCCTGCCGAACGGAGTAATAAACGTGGTCATTTTGGAGCTCGCCTCGTCCAGCGGGATCTGGTAGAAACCGAAAGAGGCGTCCAGCTTGGTGAAGAGCGTCGCGTCACTCAGCTTGGAGGTCAGCTGCTCCAGAGTAGGGATCGGGAACACCTGTCGCTTCACAGACTGGTTGAGTCTTTTGTAGTCAACCGTGATGTGGACACCGCTGCTCTTCGGCTTCGGGACGGGGACCAGCGCAGAGACCCAGTCTGTTGGCTCGGTCTCCGACGTGATGATGCCATGATGCTCCATCTTCTTCAACTCCTCTTCCACCGGCTTCATCAGTGGCAGCGGG
The DNA here is from genome assembly GCF_011947565.3 of Pollicipes pollicipes. Classification (NCBI taxonomy): domain Eukaryota; kingdom Metazoa; phylum Arthropoda; class Thecostraca; order Pollicipedomorpha; family Pollicipedidae; genus Pollicipes; species Pollicipes pollicipes. The sequence goes on along the minus strand of NW_023596545.1, from coordinate 43,244,316 downwards.
ATGTTTCTTGCAGTGGCAAGGGAGACTGGAACAGCACTTTCACGGAGCTGAATGCTGACCGGTGCTGTCTTCAGGAGACCTGCCTCTCCGAAGACGTCTTCCTTGACTTCACCTGTGAACCTCAGTACGCCCAGGCGCGAGCAAGCAGACCTGGAGAGGAGATCATCAGCTGAGTCAACAACGTAGAACACTTCAGGCTCGGCTTTGTTCTTGAACATGAGTGTTCCGTGCATCTTTCCTTCTACTTTTAGCCCACTACCAACACTTGTCAGAGTATTTGAAGCATGATGAAGCGGCGGCAGTTTCAGCTTCTTGTACGTTTTCAGCGTCAGAATGCTAACATCAGCTCCAGAGTCAACTTTGAAAGCGACTCGTTGATCATTTAGAAGGACTGAAACTCTCCATGGCGTGCAAGCTTTGTCTACCTCGCCAACAAAAATTTGGGCGGCGATATTTGTTCAATGGACTCTGTCCGCTCAATCGCTCTGACACCGTTGGAGCGACAAACAGAAGCAAAATGATCCATTTTCTGACAGTTGTCACAGATTTTTCCATTAGCGGGACAATCTTTCGGAGACACATGACGTGCTCTTCCACAGTATCTGCATGCTGTTGAAAAGTCGGCACGCCGACTATGTTGTTGCCGTTGCGCGGTGGAAGGCTGCTGTTGACGTCTGTACTGCTGGTGCTGCTGGCGCGGCTGCCTGTGCTGCGCCCGTGCACAAACCCTACTGATGTCAGGCGGACCAGAGCTGTCACGACCGTTCACGATCTCGACATTACGCATCATCGAAATGCCGGTATTTACAGACACTTCCTCCTCTAATGACTTCAGCTGAATTCCTTGGGACAGCTCCCTGTCAGACATTCCTGAGATGAGACGATCTCTGATACGCTCATCAGCGTCAGCGAAGTTGCAGTGCTCAGCTAGAGAGACCGAAGCTCTGATGTACGATTCATTAGTCTCGCTTGAGCTTTGAGATCTAAGCTCGAAGTTGTGACGCTCTGCAATAAAGTCCCTTTTCGGAATAAAGTACCCGTCTAGCTTTGAGACAACAACTTCAAAATCCTCCTTCTGCTCAGCAGTAAGCTTTAATGTTGGTGCGATATGCTCAGCCTGCGGACCCATACTGTAAATCAACGCAGCTACTTGAACGTCACCGTCCTCTTTGTGTAGTCCCGATGCCAGTCTGTAGCGGACGAACCGATCACGTCAGGTCGGCCACCTCTCAGGCGATGTGAAGTCGAATTCCTCAGGAGGACGAAATCCAGGCATCTCGACATGCTTCACAGCTCACACTGCTTAAATCAATGTGCTGCTCACGCTTGCTTAAGCTTACTCTAGGTTCAATGCGGCTGCGCCATATTCAAGTCCTACGTGTTCTATCTGCCCAGACCAGACACGAGCGCTGCGAGATTGCAACTGTATTAACCTGCGAGGCGAGCAGGCGGCGCCGACCCCGGCGGGCGGCGCCCCAGGCAGTACACCGCCAGTCGGGGCAGCGGCGTACCAAGGTGCAGCAGCACTGGCGGCGCGAGCAGAGGCGGCCTCAGGCGCACGCCAGTAACATCACGATACAAAATTCGGTGGTTGGGGCGTAGGTCCTTGTGCATGAGTGGCTGGCGCAGCGGGCTTAAGACCGGTGGGCACGACGGTTCGGTTCAAACCTAAGACGTCACATGCACAGAGAAAGGCAAGAACAAGTTTGGTCAGCGGCCGTATTAGAACTATAAATGCTGGTAACAAAGCCCATGCACTATCTCACGATATACGGGGCAATATCCGTGTTAGATAAAAATCTCTCGCAGGGTTAAATCAATCCAAGAAATCCCTCTCCAACGCTTTGCTAGCAGTTGTACGCGCTTTTTGATGCCGACTTCGTTATCACGGATGTCGAGTTACCAAGGTGATTAGGGTGACCAAAGTCGTGAAAGTCGCCATGAGGGAACGGGGGAGAATAACTTCGCGAATTTCGTCCACCTTCATTCTGTTTATCCGGTATATATATATATATATATATATATATATATTCTATAAGTCTTTTAAGGTTCGTGTGCGTAGCCACAGCGATCAAATATGGAAACCTGGCAGAGCGCATATCAACTTCATCTCAACTCACTTGCTTTTGAAAGCAAAGCTGTTACAGTTGCACCTTCTTCCTGCATACTGAAACGTAAAATCTGAGCACATCTACCATTAAGTATGTAGCTAATTTGTTGTGTATTTGCCTATACATTCGCAAGAGTAGGGCGTCCATAATGCACGAGGCCTTCACAACCATTTTTCACTTTGGTTCCCCACATACCAAAATTACATGGATGAAACATAGGCATGTCATTTAATGTGCAACAAAACATTAGCAATCTTCTATGCATTTTTTCAGGACATGGTCTTCAGCTTTTCCTCATATACCTTTAGGTAGATGCCCTGCAATTTGGAATGCCGTTTCCCCGTCCGTTTCAATAAACAGGCATTGCGAGCCCGCTGTACTTTTATGAGACGCTGTTTCAAGCTGTTGTGCCTCTGAACGGAAAGTAAGCCTCTTTTGCTTCAGTTCGAACGTATTGCAAGTGAAATGCCAGTCGTGCCAATGTCATGCGCAAGGTAGGGTGATTAAAGCAGCATTGCTGGTTGAGCTTTTCAGCAACCACGCGGCTATATTTGCGTGCGCGTATCGATGTTCATGAGCTCACTCACGCAGTGAATCAGCCAGAGTCTCGGCAAGAATGCGGGTGGGGCACAGGGTTAACAAATAATAGAGAGAATCTTCTATCCCACGAAAACTTTATTTCAAGTTACACGATTTTCTTCGTTTGTTTCAGTATTTACGTTCTTGAATCGCGGCAGCACCCAAAAAGCACCGGATGATACAATTCTGCGTTTCAAAGGAGTCAGTGAACTGAAGGAACCAGGTTTTAAATGAATGCATATATTAAAACCAACGGCTAAACTTACTTTTTTCGCAAACTATTTCTAAGCTAACAGCACTTAGGGTCTGTGTCGGAATTCTCGGTTACGCAGAGACATGGCGCAGATGATAGCGAACATATTGGTTGTAGAAATGGGATAGTAAACTTGTATTGACATGGCTTACCCATCTTCGTCTGGAAATTATCATACTTTGCTCAGAATCGAGAAATGGAAAACTACAAATGAGTTTTGACCATGTGCGCTGACAAATCTTAGAACAAAGACCCGACGCTCGGCGTTGCAGTCTCCGCAGGCTGCACAATGTCGGCCCTGTAGCTAACATTAGGGCGGCGGCTAGTGGATGGACGAAGACGGTAGCGTTTTTGAGAGAAGTACATTTGAACGATATGGTGTCAATTAATGTGCTTAGGGTCTGGAAATGTTTGGTTTTACCTGCATTATTTTTAGATTGATAAAAGAAACGGAATTATAAATATATAAAGGCATGCAATGGAGAACACCGCGAACCCGTGCACCGGCTGCTGGGATTTGATGCCAAAGCTAGACATCTAAAGGCTATAATCTCAAGTTACGTGTTGATGTCGCTGCTTTCCTGTCCAGAAGATGACCTCAAAACTATACAGGTGAAATACACGCACAATCTAATTCTTTCACTGACAAAAATTCATTTTGAGAGACTTCCGCAGCCAATTTTTCACGATGTCTTTTGTCGTGTGTAACGCGCCCGCCGCCAAGTGTTAGCTGCAGCGGCCAACGTCCCTCGGTCTGATGGAGACTGCAACAGCGGCTCTTCCATCGATGCTCCTGCATGTAGCTTGTTTCGTATGTTGTTTCCAAACAAGGATGGACGGTCTTGTTCATTTTGGCTTTTTCATTTTGACCCATCTTGATCCGTCCTGTAGAAGACCAAGAAAGTCCTTTGCCTTTTCCGGGCAAGACGACCGGTGGGTAAAACACCAGGGGGCACATATTTTCTGGTCAGGGGCTAAAGGGCTTTCTTTTGCAGCGCGGGGTGCCTACCGGTTGCCATGCTGGCGATGGAGGGGTGTGGATGCTCTGGTAGATGTGGAAGCTCTTTGAAGGATCAATCATATATTGGTGGCCTGCCTGACGCCGGAAATACCCTGACCTGCATTTTGACCACAGATAGATGCAGGGGCCCTCATTGATACAAAAACGTCACTTATCGCTGCAGATGTTCAATAATTGGCAAAGAGGCTCCAGTCCGGCATAACCGGCCTCTGGCTGGAATGGGGTGGAAAACCTTCCGTTTGGCGCAAGGGCACGTGACCGATAAAGGGCCTTCCATTGTCTCATTGTGGAGCGTCGTGGTAAACACTTACATCCACCGTCATTGTCAGAGGACCCCGACCAACGCAGAGGCCTCTGACATTTGGTGTCCCGTCTCCGTCCCTGTTCAGCGTATGTTACCCTGGCCTACTCGGGCCTCTTACCGACAAAGGACCCCGTGTTAAGTACTGTGGGCCCCTGACCTATACAGGGACCCTCATCGCTTCAGTGGGTCTCGACCAAAGCAAACACGGGGCTCAGATCGACACGAAGCCTACTGTTCGGTCTTGGTGATCTCTGGCCAAAATAGAGGCTCGCATTGCCCCAATATGTCCCGAATCGGTGCAGGAGATCCCCTGGCTGGCGTTCCAGAGGCCGGCTCTGCGAACCGGAGTCATTAATGTGACCTGCAGTCGGCGCTTCGGGCCCACCAATCGGGCACTTGATCGTCGGTCCCAAGAGACCCTTCGGTCCCCTCTTCGGGCCCTCTTAACACGATCCTAGGCCGGTTCTGGGCTCTTTGCCAGTGGAAGATCCTTGTTAGGCAGCGTCGTCCGCTGACTAACACAGGAGGCCCCTCATAGACTCAGTGGCCCCCTCATAGACTCAGGGGCCCAGCCAAAGTAAATCGCGGACCCCGACCTTGTCCCTGCTGTGGAAATGGTTCCCCAGTCCCAGAGCTGGTGCTGGAGTAATCTGGTGGCGAATCCGTCGCGTGTCACAATCATTGAGCTTCCACCACAGGGGTGTAGCTTCGCAACATAGGAGGGGGGCTGCACAGGGAAAACATAGCATTGTGTACGATAAAAACCGTTCTTCCCGGATCTGATGCACTTTGGTCCCAAGGTCATGAAGTTTAAGCCGCTCCCTTCCCAACTGGTTAAGAAACTACAGCCCTGCTTTTAAGCACTTCCTCGCTCTGCCTCGGCGGAAGATGTTATCATTTGGCGTCATTATTATTTTGTTTGGCGCCGATCGTCGAACGCAGGTCTCGGTAATCGAGATAGGGTCGATGTAATGCGACCTCAGAAATTATTGGACGTGGAGTAAAGAGTGTAAGTTGATGTGCGGGACTGTTGAGGACTGCCATGGAAACCCAGGCTGGTAGCAGCAAGGCGGGCTGCGGGCTGCAACGCAACACTCGCGTTAAGCATGTTAGATGTGGCTAGTGTTCTTTTGGTGGTCATTGTTGGAGGATTATCGTAATGGGTTTAGTCATATGGTGTCGATCGTCAGGTCTTCATAACTGTTTCATTGAATGTTCACGTAGAAATGAAGGTCAGAGTACTTCAAGCGTTTTTCCGAACGTAGACGGCTAATAGCTTGACCAATTTTTCGGGTGTTGATATTTGACCATTTCTTTGCACGTTCCGGCGACAAGTCGCGGCAAAATAACCTAACTTGCTGCAGCCTGCAGAATTTGAAACATCGCTGGATAAATCAAAACACTCAGACAATATCACAAAACTAAGCCAGAGCCAGCAAAGCAAGTTAAGTGTGTCATTAAATACGTACAGCATGGGGAAAACAGAAAAGATCCAAGCAAACACGGTACGAAAGCGAAGCTTCAAAAGTGACCTAGCTCAGTCAGCCGCACTCAAGTGATCGTACGTTAGCAGTTTTCTTTCTTCTTTTTTGCTCCTTCTAGCTGTGAAAAGTAGCGGAGGCATTCTTTAAATTAGGCAAAATTTATGTTGAATTTGTAATGTCCAGCTTGTCCTTAGGCTCCAGAAAGTTAAGCGACCAAATGGACATTGGGTGGGGAGACAGTGGCCTGCCGAAAAAGAGTACAAATTGACACCAGTGTGCGTCATCTTAGGTTCAGAATTGCTATGCTGTTTCATATCATATATGTGGGCTAGGTCTATAACTGCAATGTCTGAAATGTAATTCCAGTTTTCCATGGTGTCAAAATTCGGATCTCCGGTATTTGCACTCCGCGTCCGGGAAATTGTCACTCTCCAATCCAGAACCAACAACCAAAAACCCAACACTGGATGAGCTATTTCAATGCCTGGGTTACATGCGCAGCAGGCCGTTAATAATGGGTTCTAGGGTCGGCTTTCAGCCGGCCGGGCCGGCGGTTAACCGGCGCGGCCGGCTGTGTTTATGCCTACGGGCATCGATCACGTGACCTGGCCGAGATCGCTCGTGCAGGCCAGAGCGGCTGCAGACTGGAGGTGGGGGCGGCCGCGTGTGGCCGGGAGTTGAGCTGGCCCGGGAGAGCGACTGTGATGCAAGTGACCAAGTGAACCAGGGTCTACACATGGATGGCGAGTCAGCGTCCACGCAACGAGCCGTGCTTAGCGAGATCGGCTGATTATTTCGGGTTTGTGGTGCTTCGACTAATTCGTTACATGATCGCCTTGTTTAGTGCTTAGGAACGAGTCTAGTTTCAGGACCGTCCAAAGACCAAAATTGCGAATTTTTAAGTAGAATTTAGGCAACGTACATATCATAACCGCTCAGAGCATTTGTCCGCTAAGCTCTTATGGCCATGTTTACGCACAGTATATCATATGTTCCAGCTGTGGACCTACGACCCAATGGCCATGTATCATGAACTCGTAAAAATAAAGCAAGGCGTGGAATACTTGTTGCATTATCCCACACTGCGCCATTATAATGCTTTGCATCTTAGCAGAGCGTGCGGCGCCTGTACCTCATTGCAGTGGCGGTGGGCCAATCACTGGAGCGTCAGTTTTCAGTCACTGGGACTGTCGAATGTCCGGTACATAGGCAGCCGGATGTCCGGCACAGGAAAAGCCGAGTACCCGAGACGGAAGCTACCGTCGGGCGCAGGAAACGCCGCATATCCGGCACTGGACCGACCGCGTGCCGGCAACATGAGCGGCCGCATGTCCGGCACAAGAACAGCCGGTCAGCGCTAGCGCGGCCGTGTTTCCAGCACAGGAAAGGCCGCATGTCCGGCACAGGAGGACCGCGTGTCCGGCACAGGGGAGACAGCACGTCCGGCACAGGCAGCACGACCCCCCCCCCCCCCCACGCCCCCCCCCCCCGAGATCTCGGGAACTAAGAAAGCTAGAGACACTAAATTTGCAGGGCGTCTTGATCTGTACGTGAGCTCACATAGGTCAAAGTTTGAGCTCCTATTTCATGACTTTCAGATCAAATAAGGTCAAACAAGGTCAAATTCCATGTCGGTCTCTTAAGCGCCCCAGAACCTAGGCAACCGTTTCTAAGTAAAAGGTTACAAGGCTATTTTAGGTCAGGACCTTGTACTGCTCTGAGTTTTGCATTTGAATAAGCGACAAAAATAACGCTAAGCAGTATGTTCCTAAAACAAAATGTCGACCCGGTCATCTTAGGTCAATGGCCTGTTCTGACCTCTAAAACGTCAATGGAAGATGTATAATGCGGTTCCTGCTGTCAATAAATTAGAAATCAGCACCACAAACTATCCCATGCAGCAAGCCCTAGACAAATATATCAGGTTGGTTTTGACCTTGGTCTGACCTTTATACATGACCTTATGTCAACTAATTTGCTCATTCAACATTTGTGGTGCCTAAGATCCATCTCAAAGATGTATGGCTTCGTCAAGCGGTCCGTTATTGTATCAGATTGGACGATTCCCTAGAAATTGCCTTCGCTGAAACCATGGCCTGACTTTGACCTGCCATAGGTCAGCGACCTTACATGGGACATCTAAATGTTTAATGTCAGACGATTCGCTATTCAATTGTTTATAGCCATGCGAAATTTGGCGCGGCTACGCTGTGTCGTTCGGAAACCATTGTGGAAAAACCTTTGGGGGGTTCATTTGAGCCCCGAGCGCGTTTTAACAACCAAGCCACAGAATGAAGGCTATTCTGTCATATATTCTTTATCTGAGCCCTGTTCCTGTCTGCCGCCGGCGGCCACTGTCCAGGCCCGGCTGTCTCCCGCATGACTGATTGTGAAGTGATCGCATGGCTGCTTTCTGGCATATTTCTGGACCAGCATTGCTATTAATTGATGCGTAAATATGTCGAAAACCTGCAACAGTATCTTTTCCCGGATGATCTTCCCTTACGCCGCACGATCCAAGAAAAAAGCCTCCGGGAAGCTACCTGCCTTAGGTATGAACTAACCCAAGGGACTTTTAATCGCCCATCATGAAACGAAGACTTGATCTGCTTTTGTGTGTAGGCGGTGGCGTTGCCAGAGCCTTGCTAATGGGCAGCACAGGGTAGACAAAAGCCCTCCTTATGGTGATCTCCCCCAAAACAATCCACGGATATAGCCCACTTGTAAACATAGGACGCGGTTTTCTTCGTTTCAATGCTATTTTCACCTTGCGACCAGAACAGAAACCAGAAGCTAACGTGGGGATTAATTCTGTTTGCATTTTAAAGTCAATAAACTGCCGGAATCAGGCGTTGCACGACAACCTGGAGTAAATCACAGTGCCCTGAATTTACAATGACTTAGTGAGCTCTATATAAAACGGTAGAATTAAGAAGGTTTGTCAGAATGTTTTACCTGGGTTGTACGAAGATATAGGACGTCGCGAAGGCCGATTGTCCGTCGATGTTTGATCGAAATTTGAAAATCAAAATTTGATTGTAGATCAAGTGGTCAGTAGTGTGCATTAACATGACCAAGCCACCTTTGCCTGGAAATTTCAACATTCAGTTAGAATCGATTAGTGATACAATTTATGTAACATAATTTTTTAACATGCGCGCCCGCAAGTCTTAGCAACAAAAACTTCGACGCCAGGCGTTGCAGCCTCCGTAGGCCGCGCTGCGTCGGTCCAGTGGTGAAAGTTGATCGCGGCTAACGGGTGGGCGAAAATGATGACGCTTCTGAAATAAGTGCCTTTGGACACTACGGGACATCAAATCTTACATTTAGGAGGTAGTCTGGGCGCATAGTTCACGTGTGCGATTTTTAGACCGATGATAACGGCCGATCGGCTCTTAAAGCACTCCGAACTGGTGCTGGAATCTTGTGGTGGAAATGGAGGAGCAAAAGTAGAATCCCTATTTTTCGTGTTCCTGTAACTATCAATGTATCCAAAAGACAGATTAACACAGCGCCCGCCGTCTGGTGGCACTCGCAGTGACCGACGTCGCTGGGTTTTACGGAAGCTGCAACGCAGAGTATTGCTGTCCTTGCTCTCGAGGTTGCAGGCGGGCATGCTCAAGCCTTTTGATGTAATTTTTTCACTACTCCATTCTGAAAATTGAACGTTTTCAGGTAGGCATGGGATGATCTCGTTCGTTTTTTTATAAAAAATCATTTCGACCCCCTCTACTCAATAATAATGAGAGCCCCATTCTATTCAACAATAATGAGACCCTTATTTCCTTCCGGGCAAGGGGCCCGTTGAGAAGAACACCAGGGGCACATTACCGGTTCCGGTCAAGGGCCGTCCCATCACGAAGTGTCTTCTGGCTGTCATTCTGGCGACACGGGGCGGGATCTCCTGGTCGACCCGGAGGCCATTAGAAGGACATATATCACATTGTTCCCCTCCCTGATGCCAGAGGTCTTCTGACCCGCGCGGTTGGCCCCGGATCAGCAAAGAAACCCTTAATGACGCAACAACACGCCTGATTGCAGCAGGTGGCTCAATAATTGTCACATAGACTGCAGTTTCATGTTTTTCTGTGTTCTTCAGATATATGAAGGGCTCTCTGAACGTAGATTGTAGCTGAAATGGGTCCCAATCTGTATTAACATGGCTTATCCATGCTCGTCTTAAAATGTTCAAGATTTCGTCAGAATTGATTACTGATAAAAAAGCTATGTAACATGGTCTGAACATGAGCACGCAAGTCATAGCAACAGTAGCCCGGACGCCCAGCGTTGCAGTCTCCACAGGCCACGCAGCATCGGTTTGCGACTGTGGTATTAAGCGATGGCTAATAAGCAAACAAAAAAGATAACGCATCTTGGGGAAGATGGCTGGTGAAATAGGCGAATCGGCACGTTAGTTTGATGTGGTGCAAAAGTAAGTTAAACACAGTCTTAATCTGAAAAGTGGGAGGCCAGCTAACACTGCTGCCCCCCACCTTGAAAAGTTGGGGGGCATGGCCACCCTGCCCCTCCCTGTTCCTACACTCATGGCGTCATGCATGTCTGAACGACCTTGAAATAGCCTGTATGAAAAAGGTTGCATATTTTCGCGGGCGTGTAAATCGGAAACTGCATGATGTTAGGGCTTAGCAAGGGCTCCATTTAATTGCCCTTGTTTAGCTCAGGGGCGGCTGCAGGATTTCGTCAAGGGGGCCACGGGACATTGTGGGCCCCCTGCAGTTTGGGGCCCACTCCCAAAAATTATCCTTGAATTTCGGCGATTGCATTTTAAGACAAGGCGTGTGTAATATATATGTATATATATATATATATATATATATATATATATATATATACGCCCGGCGTTGCAGTCACCCATGCTGGGCGGCGTCCGCCGTCGCAGGTAACACCAAGCCGTGGGCGGCATCCGATACAAAATACCTTTGCGTATAGAAACGATGCTACCGAGTGTTCCTTAAGCCGTCGTGCGGGAATGTCCCGGTCTAAGGTCTAATGTGCGGATCAGACATTGCCCGGTTGATTGCCATTTGGCGGAAACTTTATATGCTGTTGAGTATGAACTCGTACGAGTATGGTGGTTAGTATTGCTTTAGACTTTCCCTTCTCTAAGACAACCCATGTGATGCAAACAGAACTACGTATAACAAATCACTCAGAATATATTGTCTGGTGTACAACATAATACATACAGCAAGTTCTGCAGCCTGTGCCACGAACGTGGAGAGTGGGGGGGGGGGGGGGGTGACCCCATACACATCTTGCCTCTTGCCGAGCCTGTGTATTCGATGCACCGGCCCAAACACCAGCTGCTCACCGACTGCAAAACCAAAACGCTTGTTGGCAGAGATCGCACAGTAGCAGAAATTCCTTCGCAACTGAGCCCCCATATATTGCCGAAGCTTCAGCTCTAGCACCAGACGTCCTCGGCAGTGCGGCGCTGCGTCGCACTCCTAGTGTGAACCAGATAGGCAAGATGGCCGGCGGTGCCTGCACTTTGTGCCGCAACTCGCAGTCGCTGAGGTCTCGCAGTGGAGGCTGTGTGACTGGTCCGTGCCAGGGAATCAGTTCAGCGTACCCCATGGCCTCGAAGTTTGGAAATTTACCGCTGAGATGGCGAAGACCCTGGGCTGAAGAAGACCCTCGGTTTGCTGCTCACGAGCGACGCAATGATCGGATTAGCCTGTTCGCGGACTATGCGGTTCTCATCTCACACAATTTTCAACAGCAGCCGCTCCGGACGGACCCAGTACCCGTTACGTTGGAGGACTGGCTGCACCGTGGTGGTGGTGGTGATTTGGGTTTTAAGCGCGCGTCAGCATCGGGGCCATTTTGCGCCCACTCGATGACGGTTATCTACCTCTGCGACGACGCGATAAGTATGTTGTCAACTAATAACAGGTAGCATCACTGGCGCGCTTACACTGAGGGGTGAGTGAAAATAACGTCAAGATCAATGTGTGCTAAAAATGCGAGTATATCTTCAAGTTCACCACATGGGTCTCGACCGAGTAACCGATGGAGGGGCGCTGGAGGAAAAAATCGTCGCCTCTCCGTCTCAAGGTGCCGGCATGAGACGAGCACATGTTCAACAGACAACCGGTCCCCGCATCTATCACACCGTGGCACATCCCTACGCGTCAAGTAAAACGAGTGTGTTGCATATGTATGACCCAACCGAAGCTTACAAAGGGCGACTTCCTGGAAGCGGCTTCGGCGATGGGAGGATTCCCCATCACCCAGTTGGGGCTTGATTTCCCTGAAAGCGTGAACATGATGGTCGAACATGTGCTGCCAGGTATTGCAGACGTATTTGGAAATGACTGTCTTCAGATCTCGGGCGGGTATATAAATTGGTATGGGGTTTCTCTCACACGTCGCAGCTTTCGCTGCGGCGTCGGCTTTTTCATTTCCCATTATTCCTATGTGGCAGGGGATCCACATAAATGTGATACGGCAGGAAGTTTTGTCCAGCCATTCCAGTTCCTCAAAAATTGAGCGCGTCAAAAATGAGTGGTCACGTGACATCGCCGTCGGGTCTAATGATAAAAGTGCACTACGTGAGTCGGTCAAAATGACTACATCCCTTTCGGGACAACAAGCAACGTACTGAAGCGCTGCTAAAATAGCAAACAGTTCTGAGGAAAAACTGGCAGGTGCTGCGGGAGGCGTAGACCTACGGTATGGTCACCACAAACAAATACGCAACCCGTTCCTGTTGAGCCCTTGGACCCATCGGTAATTAGTTGTAATGAGTTCGCGTATTTTGAGATCTGTTCCAACGAATACGTGAGGAGCTCTCGTGGTGAAGTGCCATTTTTAAGATGCTGACAGAGTTCCAAATCATACTTAATACTCAGACGTCTCCACGGAGCTGGGTCCCGAAGAGTGTGCGGGGCAATGTCACCCAGCGTAATAAGCGACTCGTCTAGCCAGTCCCGGACGCGCAGGCACATCGGCCGCGATGACGTGGGCCGACCCCTCAAGAAAGAACGGACTAACGTCTGAGAGAAGATGAACTTAAAGGCTGGGTGATCCGGAAATTGTGAAACCTTTATAGCGTAATTCAAAGTAAGCCGTTGTCATCAAAGAGGCAAGGGCGGCTCATTCGCCTCCACCAGCAAGTTTCTTGTTCGGGTCGTACGATACGCCCCAGTGGCTATACGAACACATGTATGGTGGATTGTGTCCAAAACCTGCTTTGAAGATGTAGGAACACTATCGTGGACAGGACTAGCATAATCGATGACTGATCGAATTAGGGCCCTATACTGGTTCAACAGGGTGCTTCTATCGGCTCCAAAGGTCATACGACACATTACTTTCATGAGGTTCATGCGCTTGAGACACTTAGTCTTAACCATCTTAAAGTGTTTCTTAAACGTGAGACGACAGTCAAACGTGAGGCCCAGGAAACAAATATCGTTACAAACTGGGATAGTGGCATTATAGAGTCACAACTCCGGGTCTTTACAGCCTCTAATCCGTAAGCAGAAGTGCATGCACTTAGTCTTGGTGGTCGAAAATTTGAAGCCATTCTTAAGGCTCCATTCAGTTAGTCGAATCAGGCATAACTGAAGTTGCCCCTCAGCAGACGTCGTTGTGGATGCCGCACACCAGATGGCAAAGTCGTCCACAAACAATGACCGACTGATGGTAGGTGGCAGACAGTCGGCGATGTCATCGATCATCAGCGCAAACAGGGTTACGCTAAGGACGCTCCCTTGAGGAACACCGTTCTCTCGTTCATAGCGATCAGATAGCATGCCACCCACTCGGACGCGGAAGAATCGACGACGTAAAAAGTTTTCAATGAAGAGTGCCATGTGGCCTCGGAGTCCACACTTGTGTACTTTGCTTAGAATGCCATGGCGCCAGGTGGTATCATAAGCCCGCTCAATGTCAAAGAAGACTGCTATTGTGTGACGTCTTTGTTTAAAAGAATGTCGTATAGCTGTGTCTAAGATCGTTAAGTGGTCAACAGTGCAACGGTTCTTCCGAAACCCGCATTGCACTTTGGAAAGACAGCCGTGAGTTTCAAGGTACCACATGAGACGATCATTCACCATCCTCTCTAGCACTTTGCATAGGGATGAAGTCAGCGAAATTGGACGGTAGTGCGGTGGGTCGGAACCATCCTTTCCGGGCTTCTGTATCGGGACTATAATGGCCTCCCGCCACGACTCCGGGAAGTCATCTTGCAACCATATGTAGTTGAAAAGTGAGAGTAAGGCATGGAGGGACTCCTTCTTTAGGTGATTCAGCGTATCATTGTGGACTTCATCCAATCCAGGCGACACACTCTTAACTCTCGTAAGAGCAGTGTAGAGCTCCATCACAGTGAATGGTTGGTTGTACTCATAAATCTCTGACTCAGGAATTATAAAATTGATTGCCGTCTTCTCACTTTGTTCCTTGTAACGAATAAAGCGTGGGTCGTCTGTTCCATGTCGGAACCTTTCTGGAAATGCGAGACCTATTTTGTTGGAAACTTCCTGTGTGTTCAATATCGTGATTCCCGCCACTTTCAACACCGTAACTGCAGTGGAGACGCTCCTACCGGAAATGCGACTAACTCGCTGCCACACTGCACTCAGTGGAGTGTGACGATTTAAACCCTTTACATATTCCCTCCATGATGTATGCTTTGCCTCGCGTATCGTGCGTTTCGCAAATGCTCTGGCCTTTTTAAAAGCGATGAGGTTGTTGGTCGTTGCAGAACGCTTAAAAATCTTGAACGCCCGCTTCCGCTTAAGAATTGCCGCCTTGCAGTCCTCTGACCACCAGGGAACAGGGATCCTGCGCGGCTCAGGTGATGTCAAGGGAATGCAAGACCTTGCAGTGTCGACAATTGTGGATGTCACTTGTTGTGCAAGAGACGTTGCATTGTCGTCCTCGGTCGGCTGCACTCTAATATGGCACTCGTCAGTAAACCTTTGCCAGTTAGCACGTCGAAGGTTCCAGCAGGAAGGCCTCCTGCCTGGGTGTCCAGCATTCAACCCAAGCCATATTGGGAAATGGTCGCTCCCATATGTAGTACTCTCAACGAACCAAGACAACCGACAGAAAAGGGACGAGGAGCAGATGGAGAGATCTATCGCTGAAGTAGTGCTGGACGGCAGAGATATATGGGTATGCTGGCCGGTGTTAACAACACAAAGATTATTTGTATTCAGCAAACGCCCAAGATGTCGGCCTCGGCGGCTTGTGTGACTGCAGCCCCACGAAGGGCTATGGGAGTTGAAGTCACCTAGCAACAAGAACGGCGATGGAAGCTGATCGAAGATGGACTGTAGTGTCGAATCCGGTACTTCCTCAGCAGGAGGGAGGTAGATAGAACAGACAGTCAGCCTCAGCGACCCAAGGTCGACGACGACAGCAACAGCTTGAAAGTCAGTGTTAAGACTTACAGGAGAACACGGTATACTGTGATGAACTAAAACCGCCACCCCACCATGGGCGATCGTGTCAGTTCTCACGTCTTTCCGAAAGATGCTGTAACATTTGATGTTAATGTCAGTGTCATCAGATACCTTTGTTTCTTGTAAGCATGCAAAAACCGGGTTGCGATGAGATAAGAGTGTGTCTAGGTCCGACATGTTGGCCCTCAAGCCACGCATGTTCCATGGTAAAAACGTCACTGGCATGCTAGGTATGCTTGTATGTGGGGTGTACGGTTAAGATCCATCGGTACAGCTTACATCTGCTTTAAGCGTTTACCTAGGGTTTTGCAATAAATAAATCTCCCTGGCGACGCTCTACTTCAGTGGAGGTAAGCCGGACCCTTGGCCGAGCTTTGGGACTTCCACCCTCCGTAGGCGACGTCGGCCAAGGAGGGGCACGCTTTGTTGCACGACCCGCCACCGGGGACTGCAGGGCAGGCCGACCCGAAACCCCGTCTCCAGGTGGAGGAATGGGAGGCGGACCCATTGACCCTCCCGGTGAGTGGGGCGGAGTCGACAGCGGGAGCCGGCCCCCCGTCCACTGTGCAGACGCCGACCTGGCGGCGCGCCCTGCAGGGCCAAGGTCCAGAGAACCCGGACGAACAACAGTTTCAGAGGGGCGGCTCCGGGAGGGAGCGACGACTGGGGGATGCCGAACCTTGTCCGGTTCCCGTGAGCCGGGGGGACCGGCACTTCAGGCAGGGCCACTGGCTGGGGAGCCAGACGGGGTCAGCTCTTGTAGCGCCCCTGTGCCAGCGACGACAGATCCCGTCGTAGCTGGTATGGATGGAGGGGGGAGATGGAGCCCGGGAGGGCGTGTCTTCAGCACGGGCTGGGCCGGGGTGCGATGATGGGGGGCAAAGTCCACGACCTCGCTGGACCGTGGTCCATCCCTCGTTCCCGGGTCGCAACCCAGCCCCGGGCTCTCTGGCAGCTCCACCAGGGGGTTCCAGCCCCATAGGCTGAGCTTCTCTAGCGGCGGCCAATGCCGCAGGTGGATTCTTTTCCGGAGGATCCGACTTCCGGTACGACGGAACAGCAGAGCCAGTTGATACAAGTGTGCTTAGTATCAGCTGTACAAACTCGCCTACAGTCATGCCTTTAAAATCATCAAGTCCACTCAGTTTCAGTACCTCGTTGGCTGCGGGTGTTACTTGGGCTAAATTTCTTGCCGGATTGGTAAGGGCGTCTTTGTATGTCCTTGTGGGGTCGCATCGTTGTGTCGGCGTTGGGCCTCCCGAAACGAGACTCCTTCCTTCACTTTGATGCTCAGGACAGCTTTCGCTGACAAGAAGGACTGACAGCTGCGATATGACGCCACGTGACCCTGACCACAGTTGACGCATTTCATGGTTTCTAATTTACACTCAGAGTGTTGGTGACCTATTTCCGCACACCTTCCGCATCTAGCTTCTTTCCGGCACTTATCCGTGAAATGACCATACGTCTGGCATCGGTAGCATCGGACTGGATCGGATACATAGACCCTAACAGGAACCGACTGATATCCTACGCGGACCCTATCTGGCACTCCCGCAGAGCAAAACTTCAGAATAATTGAATCAGTATCGGTCAGCTCTCCTCTCTCTCTCCTCTTGATACGTCTCACTGCCGTCACCCCTTCCTCAAGCAAGCCTTCAGTAACATCCTCATCACTCACACCGCGGAGGTCCCGGCAAGTAATGACACCCTTGGAGTAGTTCTTAGAGGGGTGAGGGTGCACCGTTACGAGCACCCTAACCTTTCCCTGTCCTCGTACTTTGTACATAAGTGTGGTCGTTTTAAGCATGCGCTGAATCTCGCGTTCGTCTGTTAGATCCACTTCTATGCCTCCGTCCGCATACGAAAAGGCATCCTTGGGCCTCCCGATCTTTGAAAATGCTTGTTGGCGCTGAAATGGGTTTAGTCGGAGCGGTACTGTCCTTCCTTGGTCATCTACTTTGGCGGATCTTACGACCAGAAACTGGGGTAGTGGACGACGGTCGGGGTTTGGGGGTTGGTTGACGATAAAGTGTCCATAGGTTTGTGTTTATATTCGGCGCGCTGATTCCCGCCCACCACGGAGCCCAACACGGGGACGGCCCGCTTGCTTCTAAGAGAGGAGCCGCCAGGGCTACCAGCGCGCTATACGCAGACCAGTGTGCCAAAAGAGTTGCTGCGAGAGCCACCGGGCACGAGTCCGCGGGCGCCAGTGCCTCGGTTCGCAGGCGCTAACCAGGGACCCTGGTAACAAACCGAGGCACTGCCCCTTGATGATGTCAGGAGGCAGACACTGCACCCGGCAGCTCCCCCCTCTACACCCGTCACATGATCTGCTTGCCTCCAAGCCGGTGTCACGAAAATACGACGCCTGACAAGCCGATTTCCTCGTGTGGAGACTTCACGAGGCATCCGCAGTATCACAAATTCGGGCCAAAGCCACGTGTTGGTAAGCTGCCCCGACTGACCCGCAGGGCAACTCCCTCAGTGACCAGGATCCCTTCATCGCTACGTGCGGATCCAACGGGGTACGGCGAGACCCAGATAAGACTGATAAGACAGAAAGATAAGACAGAAAGCTGGGGCCGAGGGGTTGCTAATCCCTACTCTGAACGAGTCAGAGCCCTTGCGGGAGGCACGTTTCGTCTGGCCCCTCCTCTTTAGCCGGAAGGGGCGCTTTACAAGCCTCCCCAACCGCCCGCAAGATCATTGGGGCACGCAATCCCCCCCCCCCCACCCCGGAAAGATAGTGCCTCACGGGGGGGGGGGGGGCTGCACCGTAGCCTATGTGTGCTGCGTCAAGTCGCGAAGCAGCGCGATGCTCCGGAACAAGCAGCGTAAGCTCAAGTCGCAGCCGCTGTTTTGCCGGATGGCGGATCATACCGACACATAGTGGCCGAACACGCACTGGACGAGGTTCTTGCGAGCGCTGCTGGAAGTCTCGGTAGAGATGTGAACTAGAGGTGAGCAGCCAGTGTCATTCATCTGAAAACAAAAGCGAGTATTTTAGAACAATTGGCTACGAACTGAGCGTTAGATCATGCAAGAATTATTCGCCTATTTACTGTATGTAATTATGCCGATATCCAGAGTCCTTAAATGTGACGGAATACATATCAACAAATATGCTAGTGAGCATGAACCAACCAGGAAATGATGCAACATACTACGGAACAAGGTGTGATGATGAGTAAATGCTCAACAGTGAGCACATAGAATATAAATTGATACTTGATGAACTTAAACACTGATTGCTATAAATTCGAAGATCATGCATTTTCATATTTACCTGGCATGGTTCGATGGTTCGATTCGCCGCTGGGCTGCCGCGATTCGGACAGAGTCGTTTTGAACGCCGGAGGCCAGAGGGTACAGCAGCTGCTGGTTGGTGCTCAGCTGCTGAATCAGGTGCCCCAGACCGGCAGGTTTGGCACGTGCCCCAACCTAGTATTGAATGCCACAACGCCCCTCTCCCAGACCTCTCCGGCGCAGGTCTTGCTGATGGGTTCAGAAAAATTTTGATCCCGTTGTCGTGCCGTCCAAGCCCAGCAGCAGATGGAGGGGATTGCCGCGCAGCTGGCATATGAACCAGTGTACGGTTGACTCGATGGCCAGCTCAAATAGCCGGAACATGTCGCCTATCGTTTCGGTGTCGACGGCCGTGCCATCGCAGCTGAGAACATTGATGTGACCGTCGCACTGTGGTCTCACGGAGCGTAGCTCGTTGAACAAGTGCAGGGTGCGGCCGAACTCGGACGTAAGATGAGTCACGTAGCGGCTGCCTGGCTCAGCGATGAGAGCCACGTGTCTTTCGACGGCATTCGTCGGGCTCCGTGTGGCTCATGTAGCTCCTGCCTTCCCGGCCGTCGGAGTAGAGGATGGTCAAACCTGGCTGTTGGACTGCTTCAAAATTTTAACGAGCCGTCCCCATTCTCGCTGTCTCTTGCGCAGTAGGTCTCCTTAGGATCTACGATTTGTGATTTCTAGTAGCCAGACCTCTCTGCTGTCTTGTTGAAAGGCATTGATGATAGCAGCACCGACCCTGGTTCGAGCCACTGTAGCTGTCAACCGCCAGGGCGGTGTTAGTCAGATCGTTAACGTTATAGTCTACAATGACAGCTGGTCTCAACCGGAACGAACAATCAGCGTCAGCCGCCACCTTCTACCATGTACGGAGCCGTGTAGGAATCCGTGCTCTCGGCTGGCTCGCCAGCGCGGAGAACCACTTGGTCCCGGAGCAGGCTCAGGGTCAGCACTAGCAGCCAGCGCCGGCTCAGCAGGCGGCGCGGGCTCAGCATGCGGCGTGGGCTCAGCAGGCGGCGGGGAAGGCGACTCAGGTTCAACAGCAGACGCCGCCTCACTGGCGGCCGAGCCACGACGCCCCTGAAGTTGTCTGGCCATCCTCCACATCTCGCGAGCCTCCCTAGTTGCAATCGTATCCCGGTCAAATGACCCCATGGTAAGCTTCCGGTGCCTGCACTGGTCCTTCGTGGCAACCTCCTCCTGATACACTGTGCAGGCAGCTGGGCATGGAAAGCTGCGCTGAGGCTTGCACTTGCATTTCGCGACATCAAGAAGCTTGTTGAATTTCGCGGTGGCGGAGTTGCTGTGTCATTCTCTTTCTTTTTTTATTTCTTGCTAATAGCTCTGTTGGGATGGTATCAATCCCTCTCGCTCAATTTTGTCACGTATTTAAGATCATGAACACGAATTGCTCCGTTGGTGAGTGGAGACCAATGTTGTGGGCCCCGAAACGACCGGTAGTGCCTCGGCAGGTTCACATATAAGGTCCCGGCTATAACACGGGGTCCTCCGAGCAAGGGGGAATTATCCAAGACCATGAATTAATACTCTTGCGCGATCAAGAGTGCACGGGCAGGTTAACGGCACGAGCCTCTATAGGAATGAAGAGACCTCCGCGAATGAGACCAAAGGTAGAGAGCCCTTGACCAAAGAAGGGGGCCCCTGAGCACCGAGTGTCTTCGTGCCTTACCTTACAAGAGCCCCACCAACAGCACAAAGCCCTCCAAGCAAGTGGAAAAAACCATAGACTTATATGAAGGGCCACTGAGCAACTGAGTGTACCCTGGGATATGGGAGCCGGGAAAAGTGTACAGGGCCTTTTGGGGGAATGGGAAGAAGTCCGTGGAGGAAAATCTGATCAATTAACAGAGCTCAGGCATGGAAACAAATAGCGTCCCAACAGCACATTGAGCCCTACGAGAAAATGCAGAGATGAAGGGAAACTTGGAAAGCTCCTTAGCGATCAGATTGACCCGGCAGGTGGACATATAGGGCCAGACAACCAACAATGTAATGCCTCTAGACAGCGTAATGAGCCCCGAAATTTCCCCCCAAGCAGCATTTTCTCAATTAGCGAAGAATGGACTTCGCTTACTTCATGAACCCTCTACTTTTGCTAGCAATGCTTCTTGATCGTCTGTAGGCCCAAAGGCATCCAATTGTTTGTGTTTTTGTCAGAAAACTACGTCCGTCTGGCCGGTTATGGGCCCCTTCGCAGCCTTTAGGTACCCTCGGCATGGTCCATGGGGATGTTCTCATCCCTCCTCCCCCCTCCCCCCCTCTGCATTCGCACCGGCCCGAGCAGCTGAACAGAGGGGGCCCGCCAAGAACATAAGGTCATCCATTCAACTAAAAAATACTCACGACGCAATGTGTAGGGCTCTGAACGATCAAGTGCGTCCAAACAGGTTAACATATAGGGTACCCGTCAAGAGTGTAGGCCCTCCTTTCCAATAGGAAGTGCCCAAGACCCATTGTAGAAGGCCCCCGGATGATCGAGTGTGCCCGAGCAGGTTAACAGATAAGGTTCCCAAAAAAGCGTAGGGCCTTCCATCCAAATCGGAAGTATTTAAGACCCAATGCAGAGGACCCCCGAATTATCCAGTGCGTCAGAGCAGGTTAACATTATAGGACCCCCGTCAAGAGCGTAGGGCCGTCCATGCAAATAGGAAGTACCTAAGACTGAATGTAGAGGGCCCCCGAATGATCGAGTATGCCCGAGCAGGCTAACAAATAGGACTCCAAACAGGAGCGTACGGGCCCTCCATTCGAATGGGAAGCACCGAAGACCCCATGTAGATAGCCCCAGAATGATCGAATGTGCCCGAACAGCTTATCAGAAGGGGCCCTGACAAGAGCGTAGGGTCATCCATTAAAATAAGAAGTAGCCAAAACCCAGTGCGGAGGGACCCCGAAGGATGAAGTATACCAAAGCAGATTATCAGATGCTCCAAACAGAAGTGTAAGGCCCTAAATTCAAACACCAAGACCCAATAAATAGGCCACGAACAGTCTAGTGTGGACTGAAGTGGCGAACAGATGGGGTCTCGGACAAGTGCGCAGGGTCCTTCATTCAGATAGGAAGTACCCAAGACACAATGCGCAAGGGCCCCCGGATATTCGAGTGTGCCCGAACAGGTTAACAGATGGGGTCCCGGCAACAGCGTAGGGCTTCCGTTCAAATATGAAATACCCACGACACGATGTAGAGGGCCCGGAATAATCGAGTGCCCCAGAGCAGGTTGACAGACAGGGCCCCCGAAAAGAGCGGTGGGCTCTCCATTCAAAAATGAAGTACCGAAAACCAGGTGTAGCATTGGCACGACATACGTGTCGATTTGCCTAGTTCGCCAGCCATCTTCTCCAAGATTATGAGCTATACCGAGTGGTTTGCAAAATGGCTATTTCAGCTCAAAACTCGCTACAAATGTGGAATACTCCCTTTAATCAGCGAATAAATATATTTGCTCGCGGGCCCTTCACTGCCGTTTTCGATTGCTTGTGGTTGCCTGCATGCTTATGGCTGAAGACGCCAAATTTTGTTACCTTTTGTGTGAAGGAACTACGTTGTTTGCCTGGCTATGGGGCCCCTTTTGAGCCTACTGTGGACTACATCCGGGTCGAAGGAGTGGGCATGTTTCTTTGCCCCCGTCCTCCCCCTCCCCCCCCCCCCCCCACCGCGGCCTCTCCTCTATCTGTCACTAATCGGATGGCAGGCGCTCTAACTAACTGAGTCATCGGGATTTACGATCTGGCAGATTCGAAAGAACGTGGAGGATCAAGGAAGTTCTGTTTCTGGCCTCCTCAAGGTCGACGTATTTCCGGTTTCAGCCATAATTCCTGAACGAGCTAGCAAGCCACATCGGGTGTTTCAAAATACACAATATATTTAGCTGCATGAGTTTTTAGGCCTGATACATAAATGAATCACCGGTGCGCCACTTTTGACGTTGGATTTGTTTGTGGGCATCCGGCACTCCTCGCCTGGCCGCACCCGTCCGGTGTGAACCTGTGCGGTTGTGCGTGAGAGGGCGTTTAGCGAGTATTTATGCATACGTTTTCATCTGCTGGAACTAGGGTCTCTTGCAACTTGGGCAGTCCTTGTTGTTAAGTTTTGTAACGTCTTTTAGAAACCTGTCCCGCTGCAATCATGACTGGTCGTCTCCCAGCTTGCGTGATCGACAATGGAACCGGGTGAGGAGAGCCAACTATCGCAAATTAACTACCTGGCCCTTTATTTTCTTGTGTCATTTCAGCTTACTATCGTTGGCGGGGGCGTCGAATACTGCAAGTTATTGGGGCAGGGGAGAGTGAGCAAAGAGCTTGAGAACTTGACCACCCTGAAATGTGTTTCAGAGGATTTTACCCACATCATTTTGGCTGTATCACTTGTCTTGTAGGTTTCTATTTCAGCGTCTTATTATGGGAGGCAAGCAGTACCAAAAATGAAATGACAAGCACTGTGCAATGCTTACTTTTTCTCATTGCATGTTATGTTTCATCAAGAATATGGAGAGGGACAAACTAAGATCTGGGGCTAATAAACAACACCACTGGATTCATGGTAGTTTTTCAGATTGTGCCATTTGCTCTATATTCTTTTTATTCTTTAATGTGGTGCTATGAGGAACATTATTGCTTAATTTGCTGTATGCTCTACACTTGTCCAAGGCTGGGAAGCAACAGAAGTATGTTATATGTCAGTGTCATTGGTCTCCCTGATAGCACTTAGATAAGTACCAGCTATCACTTTTGTTAAGGATATCCATTATTAGGCTCTCTGCCCCCATGGATTACTCAGTTCAGAGTCCTGTCCACCTCTCTGCCAGCACACCAGTCCAAAAAATACATCCACTGTGCTAGAAGCCTGTGCACTAAACCCTTTGCTTCCTTGCAACAATTCAGGACCAGGCTTAGACAGTGCTTAAGTTTGAATCATTTTTGCAAGCAATTTTTGGTAGGAGTATCTTTGTCTGAAATTATGTTTGCTATGTCATGCTTCTATGAAACATTGACTCTCTGTGTTGAAATGGGTGGTGACTGTGCACTACATTCTGATGCTTCATTAACAGTGTGCACTACACTGAAATGTTTGCCTCCAACTTGTGGCTGGTGATATGAGATATGTTTCAGGTGCAGGATAGGCCTTGTCAGTGCTGTGGCATGTTAAAATTTTTCCACAAAATTCTGCTTTTATCATCAGAAAGTGGGGCAGGGTTCATATTACCAGCTCTAGTTAGCATGAATATGATCAGGCATTCTTGATGATGCTTCAATCAGCAAGGGTCATTTCAGTGTTTGTAGCTATGAGCTAATTTGCAGGGAGATCATCTAACATGTTTCATGAAGCCTATCTTGTGTTGAATAGTATAATCATGTCAATGTTAGTTCCAGTCAGATCCACAACATTGGCAATAGTTTTAAGTCCACTTGGCATATAGTTATTACAAGTAGTTTGACTTGCTGAAGCCACCTGGCTGCATGCAGCAGGAGTCACTCAGCCTGCCAACACACACTTGTCTGCAACAAGCACTGAAAGCTTGGAGGCTTTCAAGTTGGAAATGATCCTATATAGGTAAAATGATCAATAAGCCTACAAGAAAATCCAGAATTTGAAATAGTATTAAGGATAGCATATTGACTAAGGCACTTTGATACATCAATGATTCTTTTTTATAATGTGTTATTCATTGTGGGGTAAAATTGTGCTTCAACATTGCATTGCAAAGCCCATTACCAAATAGTTTTCATTATTTTATGTAAGCAAAATTGTTCAAGAATTGTCTCGTGAAGAACCAAATATCAGCTACAAATGATTGGAAATCCTCTTGTAAAGAGAACACTGATCACATTGGCATGCATTTGTACTTCTTTAATTCTACATGAAGCATAGGGGAGCCACAATATTGTATAGATGTTGAGGCTAGTAGAACATGCAGTGATTACTCTGGCATTAGTTAAAGCCGTCAGCTAGCAGCAGTTGGTGCTGGAGGAGTGAAAATAGCATGTGTATCAAGCTTTCTCTAGGGATCATCTGAATTTCCCTGGAGCATATGACTTCATTCACATTCTTCAATCCAGTTCAGGGATCACTCTGTGTGCACCAGACACAGACAGCTGTTCTATAGTTCTATGTAAGAACATATTTAAATGGCAGTGAAGCAATATGATAATAATGAGGATTGCTTATGATTCATTCCTTGGGTGCATCCAAAGTTGGTTACTGTGGGTAAATGACCTCCAATACACCATGTTCAGAAGACTCTGCCCTCAAAGTCATGATATGCATCATATTTTGAAACATTGAATGCTTTCACAGGCCACATACAATGTGACCTCTAACAGTCACAAAAGTTTGTTAATATTTTTATACACCCTGAGTACCACTCCAGTGCCAACAGAGACATGTGTGGAGCATTTTTCTGCACATAAACAGCCATTCCCAGATTGAGGACGAACGACGACGAAACTGTTCACCGTGCCGGCCCTGTGCAGTCCGTCTGTCAGGCCGATGACGGCTCGTGCTTCGGTCGTCTGCGGCAGGTACACAAAGCTGGGCTTCGCCGGCAACAAGGAGCCGCAGTTCATCATGCCGTCGGCGATCGCCATTCGCGAGTCGGCGCGCATCGGCGACCAGGCGGCGCGCCGGCTCGGCAAGGGTGTCGAGGACCTCGACTTCTTCATCGGCGACGAGGCGTTCGACGCCACCGGCTACGCCGTCAAGGTGCGCCGCCACGCGGGTCAGCGGCGGCGGCGGCGGCGGTCCGGACGCGATGGGCCGCCGGGCCGCCGGGCCGCCGGGTGCGCCGGGGTCGGTTTCGGCCAGATGGGACCCGTCCGTCCATCTCGGCGTCCGCCGCAGATGCCGCGTCTGAACGGCCGGTCGGTCGCGCTCGCGCTATTTCACCAAGTGTTCCCTATAAAGGCGAAACAATTTCGCGTTTCGTGATCGTAAACGCAACACGTGGCTTTTGCAGGCATCTGTGGACCTTTTCTGTTTGTCAGTTGAGTGGCTGTTCGTGCTGGTGGCTGCCCCCGCTGCCCCCGCTGTTCTGGCATACGCCGCGACTGTGTACCCTGCCCACCGATATTGACCTGTGCGCGGGTCCGTCTGGCAGTACCCGGTCCGCCACGGCATCATCGAGGATTGGGACCTGATGGAGCGCTTCTGGGAGCAGTCCATCTTCAAGTACCTGCGTGCCGAGCCGGAAGACCATTACTTCCTGCTGACGGAGCCGCCGCTCAACCCGCCCGAGAACCGCGAGTACACGGCAGGTGCGCCCCCCCCCCCCCAACCCGCCCGAGAACCGTGAGTACACGGCAGGTACGCCTCTTCGGCCCCGCCCGAGAACCACGAGTGCATGGCAGGTGCCCATCCCCATCCCGCCCGAAAACCGCGAGAACACGGCAGGTGCGCCTCCCACAACCCACCCTGGAGCCGCGAGTACACGGTAGGTGCGTCTCCTCGGCCCGCCCGAGAACTGCGAGTGCACGGTAGGTGTGCATCTCCAACCCGCCCGAGAACCGCGAGTACACGGCAGGTGCGCCTCCCCGACCTGCCCAAGAACCGCGAGTACGCGGCAGGTGCGCCTCCTCGGCCCGCCCGAGAACCGCAAATACATGGCAGGTGTGTATCCCCCCAACCCGCCCGAGAACCGCGAGCACACGGCAGATGCGCATCCCCAACCAACAAAGATTTCTGATTGGTCCAACAGTTAGGTAAAATTGCACCGATTGGTCTAACAATCAGGTAAAATTAGAAAGCTGTTTTGCCCGGCTGATCCCACTCATTTTTGATCAGCAAACATTCTATGGCATCAATATGCACGCACACAAAAATAAGAGCAAACACCCGTGTATTATTCACGTGGTGTCAACTTACTGCCGTGAAATATCATGCGTGCAATGCACTGTATCTGTCGTGATCAAAACCCAACCCAACCCGACCTGAGAGTGGCAATGTGTCTTGAAATCACGCTGCCCTCCGGCGTGCACGGTGTGCTGACGGTCTGCCGCGTGCCATGACCGTCCGCCACGTGCCGTGACCGTCCGCACGCGCTGACTGCCGCCCGCCGCCGGCAGAGATCATGTTCGAATCGTTCAACGTGCCGGGCCTGTACATCGCGGGTGCAGGCAGGTGCTGGCGCTGGCCGTCCTCCTGGACGAGCCGGCAGGTGGGCGACCGCACCCTGACAGGCACCGTCATCGACAGCGGCGACGGCGTCACCCACGTCATCCCCGTGGTGAGTCGGTTGGCGCGGATCGACCACTGCCACTGACGCGATGGGCATACTATCGCCTATTATAGCCTATCAGCTATAGGTGTGGTCCGGCGTTGCCTTCCGGGCAGTGACTGGTGCTCTCCGCTGTGTGGACCTGTACATGTGATAGGGGTACGAGTATTCAGGGGAGCTGTTGTAGTTATCGGTGGCCCTGTGCCGCCGGATTGGGGTGTTGGCGACTGGTGGGTGGTGTGGCTGGCTCGGGTGGCTTGGTGGGGCTCGGTGGCCCACTCGACCCGACCTTGACCCGAACCTTGACCGGGCCGCAGGCGAGGGGTACGTGATCGGCAGCTGCATCAAGCATATCCCGATCGCTGGCCGCAACATCACCTACTTCATCCAGTCGCTGCTGCGCGAGCGTGAGGTGGGCGTGCCGCCCGAGCAGTCGCTCGAGACGGCCAAGGCCATCAAGGAGAGGTGAAGCGACGCAGCGGCGCCGCGGCCGGGCGCGACGGGCTCGCGTAGCGGGCGACGGCGCTTCTGTTTTGGGTGGTGCGGGGCGGGCCTTTTGAACTCGTGTGCTTTCTGAGTCATCAATGCTACTCACATGCCGTTTTAACCGTGCATGATTCAAGGTGATGCAGTGTAATTATGCCAAATGCGACTTGCGCCCATTGTAGTGACAGTTGTCGGTGCCCTGAAAGACATATGAATACCAGGGTGTCATAACAAACTGGCGGGCTCTGAACGTAGTGCCAACTGTGGCTGCAGTGGCTAGCTTATCGACAGATTAAGGACAGGGTGTTATGACTCACTAGTGCAGTACCATTCATTGTTGTATAGTTTGTGTGGTTGTATTAGCGATCTGATTAGTTGGTCAGCCAAGGCTCAGTTTCTTTGGGTTTCTCAATCCTTGGTGTGCCTGTGCAACGACACGGACGCGGCAGTCCTGCCCACAACATGTGACGTAATGCTTGATTGACATGTTCTACTCTGGCTGTAGTAATTGGTGTTTTGAGCACTGCATATTGATTGGTAACTTGCCTTTTAGGTGGTCGCATATGATCATTGTAGTGTTTGCAGGTATACTGGCTGCTTCTTCAGACAGCTATGTATTTGCATGCTGGCCATTCAGTTATACTTGTACAGAATTTGTTGTATTTGTCCGAGTACGTCTTCATTGTATGTAACTGGAAGATTGGCTTCAGCTGGGCATCATTAGCCAGAGCTTCTTTGTACCCGTCAGGGTCTTGCTTTTGTAGCGCCGCCAGCGGTGCCGTGCTGCATGACGTACCCGGACCGGTGGCCGGCCGGCCGGGTCGTCTCTGTTCAGTGCCGCCCGATACCGGGAGCGGTGTGGTGTGAGGGTCTGCCCTCCCTGAGCACCCGGAGCGGGCGGGCCGGATGGTGTGGTGTGGCCGGGCAGGCAGGAAGGGCCCCGATACGGCGCGGCGGCAGGACCGGGGCGCGCCCGCCCCGGTCCTACCGCCGCGGCCGGCCGCCGTCTGCCGGCCGCACGTGCACACAGGGCCCGGCAGTGGAGCGTGACCAGCTGTCCCAGCACACACGAGTGCCGGCATGCTGCAGTGGGATGGCCTGGTGCACCAACTAGATGTACGATGTTCTTGCTCGGTGCTGGGTTCATCGTTGTGAAACGCCGTCGATGGCAGTTGTCTCATCGATTCGAAATCACGTGTTGACATGGGCAACGAACCAAACAACTTTGCGGCAGGAAATCGTGTTTGAAGACAATTCTCCGTCATATGTATGGTTCCAAGAAGTTTTTAGAGGCTAATTACTGCGAATCCGTGGGAAAGAAGTAGCCGACGGAGCGGCCGTCTAAAACGGCCACCATCGCGGCGATCGTTTCGATTGGTCCAGCGGCGAGCTCACCTGAGCTTGTATTCGGTGGTCCTGGCTCAGTCTGGTGCTGGCTGCTATCGAAGACCTACCACTGCGGCTACGGCTGGACTGGCAGCGTGCGCTCGGCCGTGGCGGGGTGCTGATGTGGCCGCACGATACGCTGCTCGTGTTGATGATTGGAGTGTTAGGGCGCGTCGACTTGTGAGGTCATTGTTCGCCCAAAACGCTGCTCGTGTACTGAACGCGTGTCGTTGCGGTAATTTTCGACCCGAAACAGTCAGTACAGTTGTCGTGCCGTGGCTGCGGCTGTCCGTGACTGCTGTTGTTTTCTCGTGATCTGTCGTTCCAAGCAGAAATGTGCCGTGAGTAAAGAATGTTGCTCGTTTTAAATGTTTTACCATGTTCGGAGTAGTGCTCCTGTGGGTCATCCAGTGAGTGCCCCATCGTCAAGCCCGTTCTGTGAGCAGCGCGTGAGCCTCCAAACCTGTTTCAGGTACTCCTACATATGTCCAGACATCGCAAAAGAGTTCGCCAAGTACGACTCTGACCCGTCCAAGTGGATCCGGCAGTACCAGGGCGTCAACTCGGTGACCAAGCAGCCGTTCGAGGTGGACGTCGGCTACGAGCGCTTCCTGGGGCCCGAGATCTTCTTCCACCCGGAGGTAGGCTGTGCCACGGGCGGCGGGGGAGGGGAGGGGAGCGCCGTCACTGTCGGAACCCGCGGCAGTCCAGCCAGCCGGACGGACACCGGTGCCGAGGTGTGGTGTGGCGCATCTGTGGCGCAGTCACTCCCGTGTTTGGTTGTGGAGTGGAGTTCGCTTTGGACGCATTTCGTATTATTGCTGGTTGGATGAACTTGCATGTCCGGATTACATGAATGCCTCCCAGCCCCACGCGATACGCGAGGCCCGACTGGCCAGCTCGGCGCCCTGTCGTGCCGGCCGTGCGTCACCTGCCCTGTTCAGCGCGTGCTCTGTGCCCTGTTCAGCGCGTGCTCCGTGCTCTGTCCAGCGCGTGCTCTGTGCCTGTTCAGCGCATGCTCTGTGCCCTGTCCAGCGCGTGCTCTGTGCCCTGTTCAGCGCGCGCTCCGTGCCCCGTCCAGCGCGTGCTCCGTGCCCTGTCCGGCGCGTGCTCTGTGCCCTGTCCGGCGCGTGCTCCGTGCCCTGTCCGGCGCGTGCTCTGTGCCCTGTCCAGCGCGTGCTCTGTGCCCTGTCCGGCGCGCGCTCCATGCGTGGCTCCGGCGCCGCGGTCCGACCTCACGCGCCCGTCTCGCCTCGGCCGGCCAGTTCGCCAACCCGGACTTCACCACGCCGATCTCGGAGATCGTGGACAACGTGATCCAGAGCTGCCCGATTGACGTGCGCCGGCCGCTGTACAAGAACATCGTGCTCTCGGGCGGCAGCACCATGTTCCGCGACTTCAGCCGCCGCCTGCAGCGTGACGTGAAGCGCCAGGTGGACGTACGCCTCAAGCGCAGCGAGGCGCTCAGCCAGGGACGCATCACGGTCAGTGGCCGCCGCTGCAGCGGGGCGGGCGGTACAGGCAGTCGGTGTGGGCGGGGATGCGTCGCTGTCAGTGGATGTAGGCGGGGGCGCGTCGCTGTCAGTGGGGTGTGGGCAGGGACGCGTCGATGTCATTGGGGTGTGGACAGGACGCGTCGTCAGTGGGTGTGGGCAAGGACGTGTCGCTGTCATTTGGGTGTGGGCAGGGACGCGTCGCTGTCAGTGGGTTGTGGGCAGGACGTCGATGTCAGTGGGGTGTGGGCAGGGACGCGTCGCTGTCAGTGGGGTGTGGGCAGGGACTCTCGATGCCAGTGGGGTGTGGGCAGGGACTTGTCAATGTCAGTGGGTTGTGGGCAGGGACGCGTCAATGTCAGTGGGGTGTGGGCAGGGACGCGTCGCTGCCAGTGGGGTGTGGGCAGGGACTTGTAATGTCAGTGGGGTTTGGGCAGGGACTTGTCAATGTCAGGGGGTGTGGGCAGGGACGCGTCGCTGCCAGTGGGTGGGGTGGGCAGGGACTTGTCAATGTCAGTGGGGTTGGGCAGGGACGCGTGGGTCATTGGGGTGGCAGGACGCGTCGATGTCAGTGGGGTGTGGCAGGGACTTGTCAATGTCAGTGGG
>NW_023596545.1:43192094-43212619 GCF_011947565.3 Pollicipes pollicipes | reverse complement strand
GATCATCTACATGTTTCATGAAGCCTATCTTGTGTTGAATAGTGTAATCATGTCAATGTTAGTTCCAGTCAGATCCACAACATTGGCAATAGTTTTAAGTCCACTTGGCATATAGTTATTACAAGTAGTTTGACTTGCTCAAGCCACCTGGCTGCATGCAGCAGGAGGCACTCAGCCTGCCAACACACACTTGTCTGCAACAAGCACTGAAAGCTTGGAGGCTTTCAAGTTGGAAATGATCCTATATAGGTAAAATGATCAATAAGCCTACAGAAAATCCAGAATTTGAAATAGTATTAAGGATAGCATATTGACTAAGTGCTTTGATACATCAGTGATTCTTTTTTATAATGTGTTATTCATTGTGGGGTAAAATTGTGCTCCAACATTGCATTGTAAAGCCCATTACCAAATGGTTTTCATATTTTATGTAAGCAAAATTGTTCAAGAATTGTCTCGTGAAGAACCAAATATCAGCTACAAATGATTGGAAATCCTCTTGTAAAGAGAACACTGATCACATTGGCATGCATTTGTACTTCTTTAATTCTACATGAAGCATAGGGGAGCCACAATATTGTATAGATGTTGAGGCTAGTAGAACATGCAGTGATTACTCTGGCATTAGTTAAAGCCGTCAGCTAGCAGCAGTTGGTGCTGGAGGAGTGAAAATAGCATGTGTATCAAGCTTTCTCTAGGGATCATCTGAATTTCCCTGGAGCATATGACTTCATTCACATTCTTCAATCCAGTTCAGGGATCACTCTGTGTGCACCAGACACAGACAGCTGTTCTATAGTTCTATGTAAGAACATATTTAAATGGCAGTGAAGCAATATGATAATAATGAGGATTGCTTATGATTCATTCCTTGGGTGCATCCAAAGTTGGTTACTGTGGGTAAATGACCTCCAATACACCATGTTCAGAAGACTCTGCCCTCAAAGTCATGATATGCATCATATTTTGAAACATTGAATGCTTTCACAGCCAGATACAATGTGACCCTAACAGTCACAAAAGTTTGTTAATATTTTTATACACCCTGAGTACCACTCCGTGCCAACAGAGACATGTGTGGAGCATTTTTCTGCACATAAACAGCCATTCCCCAGATTGAGGACGAACGACGACGAAACTGTTCACCGTGCCGGCCCTGTGCAGTCCGTCTGTCAGGCCGGTGACGGCTCGTGCTTCGGTCGTCTGCGGCAGGTACACAAAGCTGGGCTTCGCCGGCAACAAGGAGCCGCAGTTCATCATGCCGTCGGCGATCGCCATTCGCGAGTCGGCGCGCATCGGCGACCAGGCGGCGCGCCGGCTCGGCAAGGGTGTCGAGGACCTCGACTTCTTCATCGGCGACGAGGCGTTCGACGCCACCGGCTACGCCGTCAAGGTGCGCCGCCACGCGGGTCAGCGGCGGCGGCGGCGGCGGTCCGACGCCGATGGGCCGCCGGGCCGCCGGGCCGCCGGGCGCGCCGGGGTCGGTTCGGCCAGATGGGACCCGTCCGTCCATCTCGGCGTCCGCCGCAGATGCCGCGTCTGAACGGCCGGTCGGTCGCGCTCGGGCTATTTCACCAAGTGTTCCCTATAAAGGCGAAACAATTTCGCGTTTCGTGATCGTAAACGCAACACGTGGCTTTTGCAGGCATCTGTGGCCTTTTCTGTTGGTCAGTTGAGTGGCTGTTGGTGCTGGTGGCTGCCCCCGCTGCCCCGCTGTTCTGGCATACGCCGCGCTGCGTACCCTGCCCACCGATATTGACCTGTGCGCGGGTCCGTCTGGCAGTACCCGGTCCGCCACGGCATCATCGAGGATTGGGACCTGATGGAGCGCTTCTGGGAGCAGTCCATCTTCAAGTACCTGCGTGCCGAGCCGGAAGACCATTACTTCCTGCTGACGGAGCCGCCGCTCAACCCGCCCGAGAACCGCGAGTACACGGCAGGTGCGCCCGCCCCCCCCCCCAACCCGCCCGAGAACCGTGAGTACACGGCAGGTACGCCTCTTCGGCCCGCCCGAGAACCACGAGTACATGGCAGGTGCCCATCCCCCATCCCGCCCGAAAACCGCGAGAACACGGCAGGTGCGCCTCCCCCAACCCACCCTGGAGCGCGAGTACACGGTAGGTGCGTCTCCTCGGCCCCGCCCGAGAACTGCGAGTGCACGGTAGGTGTGCATCTCCAACCCGCACCGAGAACCGCGAGTACACGGCAGGTGCGCCTCCCCGACCTGCCCAAGAACCGCGAGTACGCATGCAGGTGCGCCTCCTCGGCCCGCCCGAGAACCGCAAATACATGGCAGGTGTGTATCCCCAACCCGCCCGAGAACCGCGAGCACACGGCAGATGCGCATCCCCCAACCAACAAAGATTTTCTGATTGGTCCAACAGTTAGGTAAAATTGCACCGATTGGTCTAACAATCAGGTAAAATTAGAAAGCTGTTTTGCCCGGCTGATCCCACTCATTTTTGATCAGCAAGCATTCTAGTGGCATCAATATGCACGCACACAAAAATAAGAACAACACCCGTGTATTATTCACGTGGTGTCAACTTACTGCCGTGAAATATCATGCGTGCAATGCACTGTATCTGTCGTGATCAAAACCCAACCCAACCCGACCTGAGAGTGGCAATGTGTCTTGAAATCACGCTGCCCTTCCGGCGTGCCCGGTGTGCTGACGGTCTGCCGCGTGCCATGACCGTCCGCCACGTGCCGTGACCGTCCGCACGCCTGACTGCCGCCCGCCGCCGGCAGAGATCATGTTCGAATCGTTCAACGTGCCGGGCCTGTACATCGCGGTGCAGGCGGTGCTGGCGCTGGCCGCCTCCTGGACGAGCCGGCAGGTGGGCGACCGCACCCTGACAGGCACCGTCATCGACAGCGGCGACGGCGTCACCCACGTCATCCCCGTGGTGAGTCGGTTGGCGCGGCTCGACCACTGCCACGCGCCGATGGGCATCTATCGCCTATCAGCTATAGGTGTGGTCCGGCGTTGCCTTCCGGGCAGTGACTGGTGCTCTCCGCCGTGATGGACCTGTACATGTGATAGGGGTCGAGTTATTCAGGGGAGCTGTGTAGTTATCGGTGGCCCTGTGCCGCCGGATTGGGGCTGTGGCGACTGGTGGGTGGTGTGGCTGGCTCGGGTGGCTTGGTGGGGCTCGGTGGCCCACTCGACCCGACCTTGACCCGACCTTGACCCGGGCGCAGGCGGAGGGGTACGTGATCGGCAGCTGCATCAAGCATATCCCGATCGCTGGCCGCAACATCACCTACTTCATCCAGTCGCTGCTCGCGAGCGTGAGGTGGGCGTGCCGCCCGAGCAGTCGCTCGAGACGGCCAAGGCCATCAAGGAGAGGTGAGCGACCGCAGCGGCGCCGCGGCCGGGCGCGACGGGCTCGCGTAGGCGGGCGACGGCGCTTCTGTTTTGGGTGGTGCGGGGCGGGCCTTTTGAACTCGTGTGCTGTTCTGAGTCATCAAATGCTGCTCACATGCCGTTTTAACCGTGCATGATTCAAGGTGATGCAGTGTAATTATGCCAAATGCGACTTGCGCCCATTGTAGTGACAGTTGTCGGTGCCCTGAAAGACATATGAATACCAGGGTGTCATAACAAACTGGCGGGCTCTGAACGTAGTGCCAACTGTGGCTGCAGTGGCTAGCTTATCGACAGATTAAGGACAGGGTGTTATGACTCACTAGTGCAGTACCATTCATTGTTGTATAGTTTTGTGTGGTTGTATTAGCGATCTGATTAGTTGGTCAGCCAAGGCTCAGTTTCTTTGGGTTTCTCAATCTTCTTGGTGTGCCTGTGCAACGACACGGACGCGGCAGTCCTGCCCACAACATGTGACGTAATGCTTGATTGACATGTTCTACTCTGGCTGTAGTAATTGGTGTTTTGAGCACTGCATATTGATTGGTAACTTGCCTTTTAGGTGGTCGCATATGATCATTGTAGTGTTTGCAGGTATACTGGCTGCTTCTTCAGACAGCTATGTATTTGCATGCTGGCCATTCAGTTATACTTGTACAGAATTTGTTGTATTTGTCCGAGTACGTCTTCATTGTATGTAACTGGAAGATTGGCTTCAGCTGGGCATCATTAGCCAGAGCTTCTTTGTACCCGTCAGGGTCTTGCTTTTGTAGCGCCGCCAGCGGTGCCGTGCTGCATGACGGTACCGCGGACCGGTGGCCGTTCTAAGAGGTGGCCGGCCGGCCGGGTCGTCTCTGTTCAGTGCCGCCCGATACCGGGAGCGGTGTGGTGTGAGGCGGTCTGCCCTCCCTGAGCACCCGGAGCGGGCCGGATGTGGTGTGGCCGGGCAGGAAGGGCCCCGATACGGCGCGGCGGCAGGACCGGGGCGCGCCCGCCCCGGTCCTACCGCCGCGGCCGCGGCCGCCGTCTGCCGGCCGCACGTGCACACAGGCCCCGACAGTGGAGCGTGACCAGCTGTCCCAGCACACGCGAGTGCCGGCATGCTGCAGTGGGATGGCCTGGTGCACCAACTAGATGTACGATGTTCTTGCTCGGTGCTGGGTTATCATTGTGAAACGCCGTTGATGGCAGTTGTCTCGTCGATTCGAAATCGCGTGTTGACATGGGCAACGAGCCAAACAACTTAGCAGTAGGAAATCGTGTTTGAAGGCCATTATCCGTCATATGTATGGTTCCAAGAAGTTTTTCGAGGCTCATTACTGCGAATCCGTGGGAAAGAAGTAGCCGACGGGGCGGCCATCTAAAACGGCCACCATCGCGGCGATCGTTTCGATTGGTCCAGCGGCGAGCTCACCTGAGCTTGTATTTGGTGGTCCTGGCTCACTGTCTGGTGCTGGCCGCCATCGAAGACGTACCACTGCGACTACGGCTGGACTCTGGCAGCGTGCGCTCGGCCGCGGCGGGGTGCTGATGTGGCCGCACGATACGCTGCTCGTGTAGGTGATGATTGGAGATTTAGGGCGCGCCAACTTGTGAGGTCACTGTTCGCCCAAAACGCTGCTTGCGTACTGAACGCGTGTCGCTGCGGTAATTTTCGGTCTGAAACAGTTAGTACAGTTGACATGCTGTGGCTGCGGCTGTCCGTGACTGCTGTTGTTTTCTCATGATCTGTACTACCTAGCAGGAAGGTGCCGTGAATGAAGAATGTTGCTCGTTGCGAATGTTTTACCATGTTCGCAGTAGTGCTCCTGTGGGACGTTCAGTTAGTGCACCACCGTCAAACCCGATCTGTGAGCAGCGCGTGAGCCTCCAAACCTATTTCAGGTACTCCTACATATGTCCAGACATTGCAAAAGAGTTCGCCAAGTACGACTCTGACCCGTCTAAGTGGATCCGGCAGTACCAGGGCGTCAACTCGGTGACCAAGCAGCCGTTCGAGGTGGACGTCGGCTACGAGCGCTTCCTGGGGCCCGAGATCTTCTTCCACCCGGAGGTAGGCTGTGCGACGGGCGGCGGGGGAGGGGAGGGGAGCGCCGTCACTGTCGGAACCCGCGGCAGTCCAGCCAGCCGGTCGGACGGACACCGGTGCCGAGGTGTGGTGTGGGCGCATCTGTGGCGCAGTCACTCCCGTGTTTGGTTGTGGAGTGGAGTTCGCTTTGGACGCATTTCGTATTATTGCTGGTTGGATGAACTTGCGTGTCCGGATTACATGAATACCTCCCAGCCCCACGCAATACGCGAGGCCCGACTGGCCAGCTCGACGCCCTGTCGTGCCGGCCGTGCGTCACCTGCCCTGTTCAGCGCGTGCTCTGTGCCCTGTTCAGCGCGTGCTCCGTGCTCTGTCCAGCGCGTGCTCTGTGCCCTGTTCAGCGCATGCTCTGTGCCCTGTCCAGCGCGTGCTCTGTGCCCTGTTCAGCGCGCGCTCCGTGCCCCGTCCAGCGCGTGCTCCGTGCCCTGTCCGGCGCGTGCTCTGTGCCCTGTCCAGCGCGTGCTCCGTGCCCTGTCCGGCGCGTGCTCTGTGCCCTGTCCAGCGCGTGCTCTGTGCCCTGTCCGGCGCGCGCTCCATGCGTGGCTCCGGCGCCGCGGTCCGACCTCACGCGCGCCGTCTCGCCTCGGCCGGCCAGTTCGCCAACCCGGACTTCACCACGCCGATCTCGGAGATCGTGGACAACGTGATCCAGAGCTGCCCCGATTGACGTGCGCCGGCCGCTGTACAAGAACATCGTGCTCTCGGGCGGCAGCACCATGTTCCGCGACTTCAGCCCGCCGCCTGCAGCGTGACGTGAAGCGCCAGGTGGACGTACGCCTCAAGCGCAGCGAGGCGCTCAGCCAGGGACGCATCACGGTCAGTGGCCGCCGCTGCAGCGGGGCGGGCGGGTACAGGCAGTCGGGTGTGGGCGGGGATGCGTCGCTGTCAGTGGGATGTGGGCGGGGGCGCGTCGCTGTCAGTGGGGTGTGGGCAGGGACGCGTCGATGTCATTGGGATGTGGGCGGGGGCGCGTCGCTGTCAGTGGGGTGTGGGCAGGGACGCGTCGATGTCATTGGGGTGTGGACAGGGACGCGTCGATGTCAGTGGGTTGTGGGCAAGGACGTGTCGCTGTCATTGGGGTGTGGGCAGGAACGCGTCGCTGTCAGTGGGGTGTGGGCAGGGACTCTTCGATGTCAGTGGGGTGTGGGCAGGGACGCGTCAATGTCAGTGGGGTGTGGGCAGGGACGCGTCAATGCCAGTGGGGTGTGGGCAGGGACGCGTCGCTGCCAGTGGGGTGTGGGCAGGGACTTGTTAATGTCAGTGGGGTTTGGGCAGGGACTTGTCAATGTCAGTGGGGTGTGGGCAGGGACGCGTCGCTGCCAGTGGGGTGTGGGCAGGGACTTGTCAATGTCAGTGGGGTGTGGGCAGGGACGCGTTGGTGTCATTGGGGTGTGGACAGGGACGCGTCGATGTCAGTGGGGTGTGGGCAGGGACTTGTCAATGTCAGTGGGGTGTGGGCAGGGACGCGTCGCTGTCAGTGGGGTGTGGGCAGGGACGCGTCGATGTTACTGGGGCGTGAGCAGGGCCGGGTGCAGTGAGGGTTTGAGCACCGTCAGCGCGGCGGCACATGACGTCAGTGAACTGATGCAGCTACGACCCGAAATGCATTCTGGATCGACGCGTGCCGCCTTCGCTCCTGCCGAGCGGAGGCCTGCGCCGTCGCTGGCAGCGTGAGCCGGCGCTGACTGACCGCGGCGGTCGCTGTTACAGCCGAAGCCGATGGACGTGCAGGTGATCTCGCACCACATGCAGCGCTACGCCGTCTGGTTCGGCGGCAGCATGCTTGCCTCAACGGTGGGTCCTGTCGCCGCCGGCACTGGGCCCTGGCGTCCGCCCTGGGGCGCCACCGCCCCAGGCCGCCGATGGTCGGCTAGGTGGCGCTGGACGCACACATTAATTAGTGTTTGTGGTGTTGGATGTTGTGTGTTGCGCCAGTGAGCCGGAGTATTTTGCGAAATTCATTACACGCTTGAAGCGAGTGATCTGATGGGGAGAAGGTGGTGAGTTGCCTTCTCGGGTTGTGCGACTTTTAGAGGTTCTTGAGTCGAAATGTCAGGGCAAAATGTGATCGCTGTCGCGTCTTGCATCGCACCTTTAAGCCTCATCGCTTGAAATTGCATTGGATTTGGCGGCTAGCTAGCACGGTGGTTTGTCCGGCCACTGGCGTCAGGGTTGTGGGAGCCGCGGTGGGTTCCCCGGACAGCTTGTTTCCGCTGACGCAGTCGGCGGTCTGTGTTGACCTGTCGCTGACCGGCGCCGGCCCGTCCGCAGCCGGAGTTCTACCAGGTGTGCCACACCAAGGCGCAGTACGAGGAGTACGGACCCAGCATCTGCCGGCACAACCCGGTGTTCGGCACCATGTCGTGAGCTGGGCCGCTCGCGAGACCAGCACCTCTGCTGAGGAGAGACCGGCGCCGCCGCGCGCCATGATAAGCTCACACGCGAATTCCTTTTCTTACGATTTGTAGCGGTTCTCTGTCGCGCGCGTGAGACGCCATTCCATCTCGGTTCCGCGCCGGGCGGGGTGTGGCCGCGGCAAAGACGGGGAGCTGGCGGACTGCGCGCGTCGCGTGTAGCAGCGGTGTGAGAAGTGCGGGCCAAATCAGTGCTTCGTTGTTAATTTGGATATCAGCCGCCCGCGTGTGATTTGAATATTTAAATGAATACATTATCCCTGTATTGCCAGTTGTGTGCGGGTTACGCTGTATGACCGGGCTGTCGAAGCGTTTAAGATGAGGTGGGAATGTTGTGGACGTTTCCACACTCACTTGATGGGCGCTGCATGACCTTCAGCGGTCGATGCGCCCTAAAACCCCAAATCATCATCATCCACACTCACTTGAGCGCAGCCAGGAGTTTGACGTTCGGGGTATAAGAAGCACATTAGATTAGTTTTCCGGCTGTTGAAAGGGATTTGTCGTAATCTACGATGGCCGGGGCTGGGTGATTCTGAGGTTTCAGGTCCAGGATGTCAGGGTGATGCTGGTTTTGTACCCGGCCTCTAACGTGGCTAACGCTTTTGTAATTAAATTCATGGAGTTTTCTGGGAGTCTGCGTCTAGAGTTCAGCGTATTTCCGCAGTGCAACAGCTTCGGCTGGGATTTACTTGGCCGAAGTGCTCCTATTTATTGGCCTGGTTATTTCCTTCTGTTTCTTTTCTCCTATTTCTCAAGACGATCGGCATCAATTTATGACGTGCAGCATGTATGTAAAATATTACTCCAGCTCCCCCAAGTCCAAGCAATCTGTTGTAAACGTTTTGGCGATGCATTTGCACGGCCTACGTTTTTGACAATGCTTTTAAAAACTGGCGGTAGAAATTCTAGCAATGCCGCAAAATGTAAAACGACGTTTCTGATACACGCGCAACATACATGCATACCACGCAAAATGCGTCCCGACCACGGTTCAGTCAAAGCTGACATGAGGAACGTAAGTATGAAAAACACGATTCCAACGTAACCTAGATGCGTTGGTGCGTGTTTGACCAGATCCAGTGATGTTGGCAGATGTCGGACTAATGTTAGCTGTCGTTATTCCCACTGGAAACAAACCTTTCCGGGAAACAACAAAGCGCATGCTTAAGCGTCCCAAGAGTCGTTTCAATGCCCCCTACACCTTGTGAGTTTTGTACAGCTACAGCTACAGCCGCCGCCACAGCGCTAACCTGTCTACTCAGTCCAGTACTGTGCGCGAGGCTTCGTGCTTCCAGGGCGCGGCCGGAAGTGTTTGCCTCAGTGGCCGGTCCATGGGAAGCCCGGAGGAGAGCTGAAAGTGGCTTGAAGCACTAGAATGGGAAGATATATGTGTTGAAGATCATGGGTTCGTTCTACCGATGTCTTTTTTACCATTCGAAATCGCTTTATAAAAGGGAGTGTTCCACGTTTGAGGAATATTTAGAAAGTATGCTCTAGTGTAGCCTCAGGGCTACAATTAAGGCGCGGCGTAGTGCCACCGCAGCACCATCCAGACATAATAAGGATAGCCATTTTAATTATTTTTGAACCCAAATTACGCTACCAACGCTTTGTAATATCGTGCGCGGCGTATTTATCCGCCAAGGGCCACATGCTGGCTTTTTAAGTGCAGGTAGATTATTTTTGCGACGTGTGTTTTTGTGATCCCGGGCACGGAGCTGCATAGGTTAGCTTCAGATATGGCGCGCGGTGTATCTATCCGCCGCAGGCTACGTGCTGATCTTGCTAGACAAAAAATGGGCCAAGTTAGCGTAACGTCACCTCAAAATACCTTCTCCCTTGCTTTGCGCCGGGCAGCATATGCCGATTCAACGTAATTCTTGTCTGTCGTTATGCCGGGAAGTAATTTCCCCTCTCCTCGGAGGTGACCTTGGGTCCGTCGAAGGAAAAAAAGGCCTCGCATTGGCCCACAAAAAGCTGCTTTTTCGACGTGCGGGTACGGTCTTTGTTCGTTGTGTTTGGTCCAGGCGCTTGTTCCGCACAGGTGTGCCAGGACGATCAAGAGAGGACGAATCAAAACACCGACCCCGTCGGTGTATGGACACGTTCAGACAGAACAGTAACAGTCGGCTGTCGGAAGGATAGTGAAACGGACAGGTGATGGGGGCCCTATCGGCCTGGCGCACCGACGGGCGGGCGCTCGGCGCTTACACCTCCGCAAAATGTGAGCCCGGCGGAAGAATCGCTGACCCCTCGGCGATTCTCTAAGATCCTCGGCTTTTTCCCCTTTGGATAATTAAGAATAGGCGTTCTGTAGGTCTGTTTGAGATTACGTGCTCGCACATTAATTGTGATCTGTTATATGTCGCGCACTCTTTTCGTGCTTACATCGTATCGTAGTGATCACCATATCTAATATACAAATATGCCCCTGATGTGTGTTGTTATATGGCGTGCCGACCCCTGTCTGATATTTCTCTTTGTGTTTCAATGAACAGTCTGTAGGAAAAGCAGGTCAATGAATAATGTGCGGTCTGAACTGTGTGCCATGAGAGAGGACGTGCTGTAGTCAGGTCCATGCCTTCGACGTTAATGTCTTTACCTTGCATAGCTCACATAATTCGTACAGCTAAGGGCGACTGAATTTTCCACGAGTGCAGTGAAGGGGTTTTTGTCACCACGGGCTGAATGCGTCATACATGCTTTGCCTTATGATTCCTTGCAGGGAGCGATGGAGTAAGTCCTACGCGGTACGTAGGTAATTATCTAGCCGCGTGTCGAAAGGCCCCGTGACGTACAGAAACTAGTGAGCTGGCTGTTGGTCAATCTCTCCGCGACT
This sequence comes from Pollicipes pollicipes, assembly GCF_011947565.3. NCBI lineage: Eukaryota > Metazoa > Arthropoda > Thecostraca > Pollicipedomorpha > Pollicipedidae > Pollicipes > Pollicipes pollicipes. The sequence goes on along the minus strand of NW_023596545.1, from coordinate 43,201,904 downwards.
CACAGATGAGTTGGGGCGCATTTTGACGTCGCTGGCCGCTGGTGAGAGTAGCAGCAGCACGTGTAGGGTACCGTTGATGGATTCGCGACTCGCAGAACGTGAGATTCGCTTTTCAGCTGCCTTCTTGCGACTCCCAGAATGCGGAAGTCGAAAAAGGGCGTTGGGCGGTCGGAAAAAGTTGGTTGATTTTTCCGTTGGTGGATTGGCCTGCGGCCACCAAAGAGGGTTCGTTAAGGTGAGCATGAGTAACTGATCCTTAGCACTAGCAGTGAGTTCGATCGCTGAGGATACCGTTGTTAGGATTATTCCATCGACTCCAGAAGCGAGTTTCGCACATATGAGCCCACGAGGGATTCCGGCATGACGATGTGTGACTTTTCAGCTATATCGTTACTTCCCTCGACTCGATTTTTGCCTTCCGCGCAACTAGGATTATTGGCTCCTCATTTCTTGGCAAAGTTGTCATGCCCAGCCGGCAAATTTTTGACCGCCACAAAACGACAATCACGACATTCCCAAAGCCCAGTTTGCATCAAAGCAGCAAATGCCGTGACTGACTGATGACATCAAGTTCCCATCAAGTATGGTTTTTGAGGTTACGTGCCCACACACGATGTTGTGTAATGCATAATGTCATGAATGTCTTTCAAGAGATATAAGTTGTACTCACTAATAGTCAACCTCACGAAAGTAGAGCTCCTTGGGAGTGATACGTCTACCGGTAATAATCATATCTGTTTGGGTTAATTACACGCCATTGTTAATGGCTTCTGTTGGCTAGTTGGCCCACTGTATTGATCTACAGGAAATTACCATCGAGGCAATTCCCTGTCATGAACCGACTGAAAGGGGCGACTGCAAATGGTGGTGAAAACAGTGACTCACCGACATTACATGAGCTTTCACCAAACAGATGCTTTCGTCCTAACATGGGCTGCAAACGCCACTTTACTGGGATTCCACAACAAGTCTTCATACATTAACACTGTCTCATGCATGCTTATCACCGGTCATGTTAAAGGGAAGCCTATAAGTTTGTTCGCTACAAACAGTCTACAGGTTATGTGCAACGATCAGATCCCCAGATTATGAATGACACCGTACAGCCATACATCACGTATGCCTTGCAATTTAGCTCCAGGAAATAGTAGCCGCCTGGTGCAAGGCTCGCCGCGGCATCACCACGTAGCCCCCCCCCCCCTCTCTCTCTCTCTCTCTCCTCTCTCTCTCTCTCTCTCTCTCTCTCTCTCTCTCTCTCTCTCTCTCTACCGTTACTAAATAACGCCGGAGCCGCTCGTCGGCTCGCCGGAAACTCACATTGCTTTGTCGCTCGGCTCACATTACTTTGTCGCCGGAATCATAGATCGGCATCCTGGAATCCCTCATCGGCTCACAATACGTTGTCGCTGGAATCATAGATCGACACCCTTGAATCCCCAATCGGCTCACAATACTCTGTCGCCGGAATCATAGATCGGCCCCCTGGATTCCCTCATCGGCTCACAATACTCTGTCGCCGGAATCATAGATCGGCCCCCTGGATTCCCTCATCGGCTCACAATGCTCTGTCGCCGGAATCATAGATCGGCCCCCTGGATTCCCTCATCGGCTCACAATGCTCTGTCGCCGGAATCATAGATCGGCACCCTGGAATCCCTCATCGGCTCACATGGGCGAACCTCGCCTTCTGGAGTTGCTGGAATAATTATAATAACGGTACACTCAGTGGCCGAATTCACCGCCAGTGCTAAGGGTCAGTAAACCGTGTCCACCTTAGCGAACGCCCCTTGGTGGCCGCAAGCCACCAACGGATAAAATCAATCAACTTTTGTGACCGCCCAACGCTCTTCTCCGACTTCCGCATTCTGGGAGCCACAAGAATGCAGCTGAAAAGCGAATCTCACGTTCTGCGAGTCGCGAATCCATCAACTGTACCCTACACGTGCTACTGCTACTCTCACTAGCGGACAGCAACGTGCAAAAATGCGCCCCACCTCATCTGTGAGTCGCGGAGAGATTGACAAACAGCCAACTCCCTAATCTCTGTACGGTACTGAGCCTTTCGACACACGGCTAGACAATTACCTACTTACCGCGTAGGACTTACTCCATCGCTGCCCGCGAGGAGTCAGAAGGCAAAGCATCTATGACGCATTTAGCCCGTGGTGACAAAAATCCCTTCATTGTACTTGAGGAAAATTCACCGTCGCCCTAAGTGTCCGAAGTATGTCAGCTATGTAACATGAAAACATTGGGGCCAAAGGCACGAACCTGACTACGGTGCGTCCTGTCTTGTGACACAACATTCAGGCTGCACATTATTCATTGACCTGTTTGTTTCCAGCAGACTATTCGCATAGAGAAATATCAGGCAGGGGTCAGCACGCCATATGACAACACACATTAGGGGTATATTTGTATCTTAGATATGCTAATCACTGCGATGCAATATGGGCACGAAAAAAGTATCAAAAAAATCTCAAAAATACACACGAACGCGTTTTCTTTATTTTTGTAAAAAGAGAAAAAAAGGCCGGGGATCGCGCTGAAGGACCGGCAATTCTTCCGCGGGGCTGCATTTCACAGCGGTGCAGACACTGAGCGCCCGGCCGTCGGCGCGCTACGCCGATATGGTCTCCCATCACCGCGTCCGTGGCAGTGTCCCTCCGACAGCCGACTGTTACTGTTACTGGCCTGTCTGAACGTGCCCATGTCCTGTTTGAATGTGGCGATACTCCGACGGGGTCGGTGTTTTTAAAAACCCGCCCATTTTGATCGACCTTGCGCGCATGCCCGGAACGATCGCTCGGGACAAACGTAACAAACAAAAACCGTGTTCGCACCTTGAAAAGCAGTTTTTTAGTGGGCCAATGCAAAACTTCTTTTTTCCTCGACGGCCCACAGCCTTTTTCTAGGGGGAGGGGGCGATTACTTCCAGCTTAAGGCTAGACAAGGATCACGCTAAACCGGCTTATGCTGTCCGGTGCAAGGCAAGGGAGGTGGCATGGTTGAAGTAACGTTAAGTTAATCTGGCTCATTTTTGTTCAGAATGATCATGGTACGTAAAATAAGCCACAGCAATAGATACGTTTATTTCACCACTACACAACATGCATTCAATACGCTTGAACAAGTGGGCCTCCTCACCGGCCCTCCCGCCAGGCTCCTGGGTTGCATCAAGTCCTGTGTATGGTGTCTATGACAGCGGTGGTTTTGGCTCAGCTGACTTGTCGGTGACCTGTGCGATGGATGGATGCCGGGCTGCTTCATCGCAGCAACGGGGAGAATAGCCTCGGGCTCCGCTGCCCGGCACGACCTTGTAGCGCTATGTGATGTCATTTGGTACTGGGAAGTCCTAACTAAGAAAGACCAGAAGTCCTAACCAATACGGGAAGAAAACTGTAATATTTGACAAATTATGCAGGAAATCCCTTTATTTATACCCAATGATGCAGTCCTGTACTGCGTAAAAATTCAAAGAGGAAAACGAGCAAGCCAGGATAAGAGTCATCAAGGAGAGAATGGAGGTTGAATGGAAGCAGATTAGCGTTGGTGTAATTGATGAGTAGTAGTCTTGATCGTTGATATATCGGGCACACGAGGAGTAAGTGATTTCTTGGGAATGGGATGCCGCAACGATGACACAGCGGTGGGGAAGTGTCCTCGAAAAGGTGGAAGTGGGTAATTTTGGTGCGAACCAAACTCAGTCTGGCGAGCAGCACTTCCCTGGGGCGATTATCTTGATGAATTGCCGGCCAGTACTGAAGTGTGGGTTTGATTGGGAGAAGGTGATTATGAGCGCGTTGATCCCAGTCGGATTGTAGAAAAAGATGTAAATGTAAATTGATGACTGTAAGAAAATTAAAAACGGGGCAATGAAGGTGATTACGTTCCGGCAACATAAGACTTCGTTTTGCTTCTTAAGGCAGTGGTATTCTTTCCATGAATATCTGCGTGTCCAGGTATCCAGAAAAATGTTACGTGAGTTGTTTGAGGAAGGGAGTGGAGCGTTTGTCGTATGCCGTTTAGAATTGGGTGGGGTGATTAGAACTCGATAAGATATTGAAGTCCCCGACATCCCGGCCGGAAACTCAATGACGTCATTAACCGTTTGGGGTTTTTTAGCTTACCGACTCGCTTTTTACAATAGGAAATCTCTGATCGCAATCTCTCTCGCTTGTGTGTGGGTTGGTGATCGAAGCTTGGTCGAGTCGGGGTCCAGTGCCGTCGGGATGCGTGGTGCGTAGGGTTGTGACGGATACATTCAGCCGCGTGATAACAATTCTGTCTTATCCGAGACGATGGCCACGACAGGCCATCCAAGACACGTATCCAAAAGCAGCAGCACCGACAATGAAGAAAACAGGTGAGTTTCCATATAATGCAATGTTAAAGACGCAATACATACAAGATATGACAAAATACAAGAGTTTCATCACATTGTGTGAAGCAGCAGGAACCATCCCATATCTGTCATAGTTCTTGCAGATTTCAAGCTTGGTGTTGGCGTGTATTGATTGATTCTAACATCTGATTTAGAACAGGATGTGAATTGAGTAATAAAACTTTATGCCATCTGCAAACAGCTGGATATTATGCTGCTAATCATAAGACTGTTCAAAGAACAGCCATTGGGGGGGGGGGCATCAGCTGTAGTAACATCCATCTAAGCAGTGGCATCCCACCACAAATATCAGCACATGCAAACAATAGATAGAGAGCTCTAAGCTTGCTGCATGCTGATCACTAACTCCAGTGCATTGAGACCCAATGTTCAATAACTGATGATGCTGCTTGGGCAATTTTGGGCAAAAAAGTCCCAAAACATCTTTTGACAACAGGCATTTTGAACATATTTGTCCCAATTTGGCTGGTGTAGGTTAAGTACAAGTATGCTCCAGGTTCAACAAGTTGATGCATGTGAGTGTCTGGCACAGAATGAGGTTTTATGCAGATGGTATAGGTCTGGTGCCTAAAGGTGTCCTGTTGTTTAACTTGATTTGCTCCTGTTGATGTCCTAGTCTTCAAGCCATTGCAGATTTTCACAGCATCTTATTGGGACAGAGGCTGAACACAACCTCCAATTTGGAGCAGCTTGTCCAAAACAAGGTGGAATTTATTGAGTTGCACTAAAAAGATGACTATTATGTATTCTATAACAAAAAAATATGATGGGAAGTCATTTTGGGAGGGCTAAGTAAGGCAAATAAAGTCTACCCCAAATGGGACAGCACTGTTCTATTGGGAGCAGGATTCTGTCTACCCCAAGCATAGCATCAGCATCAAGTCTATAGAATCAGCCAGGTTGCATCCTAATCGTTTGGCTCCAGTTGACAATTAAACCTGGACTGAAAAGTTTGCCTGTGCATCTAGTGTTACTGATTTGTGAGAATAACAGTGAGTACTTTGTGATGTGCTCATGAAAATAGATGTACATTTACACCATATTTCTAAATGTCAGGGTCAAAGGTCTAATAGAGGGTAGACATGATGAAGGCCTCAGATTCAGCAAAAAATACATATGAAACAGGTTTCTCTATGCTATCACAAAATATCTGACAGTCACCTACTTTTTTAATCAAAGTTGTGGTACTGTCTTGAGGTTGCCAGTCATGCCGGAGCCTGAAGTCTGTGCTAGGGCTATGCAAATGCTTCATTTTACAAATGTCCTTCAGAAATCAGTAGCTGATTGCCATAGGTTCTATTTCAGAATTTTGCATGGGATGTGTGTCAAAATTTGAGGACAGTGGGCACCAGGTATAGCTGACTGTCTTTTATCATACAAAACATGCCTTAGTCAAAATGGCACCCTCACATACGTGCGAGTTACAGGGACATTAGCTGGCTAAAGGCATTGGGGAGGTCTGGCTCAAATTTAATCAGGCTGCTCTGTGAAACACAAAGTCATGCTGCTGACTGCTGGAAGGTTGGTGGCAGAAGTGGTAGATGCCGCTGCTGAAGTGGCAGATGGGGAGGGCTGGGGACAGGCGGGAGCAGCCTCCACCCAATCTTGACAATAAAATTCAGTCAAATTATGCTAAATGGAAGAAGAAGCTTGTGTTTGTTGGACTATTCTCAACTTGAGCCCGTCTCGAGGCTGTTGTTATAGCCTTGTTCATCATAGAAAAATGAGTGAGAGGGGAGGTATAGATGTGATGTTTTGGCAACATGCCTTTATTGAAACAAATAGCAGAAGTAAATTTGTGTTAAACATCTGTTTCTGTGTCAATTATTTCCACTGTGCGGTTCATGGTTTTAACAGAGCTTGTGTGTGACATGCGTATTTCAGGCGCAACTGCTGGGTCTGCTTTGCGTCGGACGAGGACGACCGAATGGCACTGTGGGTGAAGCCCTGTCGGTGTCGAGGAACAACTAAGTGGGTAAGTCGACCTCCCGACCTGCCGCCGCGCACCATCGAGCCTACGATGGCATGCTACACCACCCAAGTAGTTGTAAACATGCCACTGGGGTCCCATTGGGGCCTGCCAGATGTAAACTGGCCAGTTTTCAGTTGGGTCCTGTATGAACCGTCAGTTTTCAGTCAAAGTCTGTGTAGTTGCTATAGCCATTTCTCTGATGTTTCCGACATGGTGGTGGAAGGACAGCCAGTACTGTGTCCACCTTCCATGCTGTCAGGTGCACCAGTCCTGCCTGCAGCGGTGGGTGGACGAGAAACAGCAGGGCAACGCCATGGCGCCGGTTCGCTGTCCACAGTGCAACACCGAGTATGTCATCCTCTTTCCCCAGATGGGTGAGTGCTCACATGGGATGTTTTATTCGTGCACATTCAGGTTGCCAAAATGACACTTTGCAAAGGGTGTTGTGGAGGCTACTGGAGCGATGCATGAGTACACAACTTTAACCTGTCCATGACGTGATTTGTTCATCATGAATTTCGAAAAGGGAGCAATTCATTTCAGAAAATGCAATTTTTTTAACAACAACGATCCTGTATGCAAGTTGAACGGATTGGTACGCGTGTCGGTCAACTAACCAGCGCGCCTCGCTTATCAAGCTGTGACTGAGACGTGGCCTCCTGTGATGTCATACCGTGATCCGCCCGATGTTCCGTTTCAGGGCCGGTTGTCATGGTGATGGACCTGATTGACGAGTTTATCAGCCGCTCGTGTCCGTTCGTGGCCGCTGGCGTGGTGGTCGGCTCGGTGTACTGGACGGCCGTCACCTTCGGGGCCGTGACTGTCATGCAGGCAAGTCACGCCACACGCAGTCACGCCGCGCGTAGTGGCGCCTGCAGTCGCTTTCAAGCCGGCAAGGCACGCCGCGCGCGGTCGCGCGCACAGCCGTCGGTTGGCAAGTCACGCTGTTGGAGTGGCTGCCGTTTGGAAGGAAATGCATTGATTGTAGGCGCCACCATTCGTGCCATTGACTTTCGCGGAACACGGAGGCAATACACGGATTTAATCACTTTAGGTCGTAAGTGGCACAGGAACTGGCGAGCGGACACCCATCACCTGCGATGTTCTTCCCAGCACGAGACAGCCGTGTCGCATTCTTTATTCATGTGAGAGACGCGAGCACTCGGTTGAACATTTACATGGCTACCGTGCGGTGCCGCATGGCAGGCTTACACGATATGTCAGGGATAAACCTAAGCTCGCAGCCATGAGCGCAACCGTATGTGGCAAAGTATGAAAGTGTAGTTGCACGTACCGTTCTCAACTTGGCTTACGATTACCCCGTGTTCTTAACGGTTCACTGTTTATCATGAACTTCCGTAAGTTACGAATGTTGACCGTCCCTGGTGGTGTATCTAACCCCTCGCTCCGTTCCTCTCCGCCCTGTCGTGCTTCGCGTGCCGGTGCTGCGCCCGCATCAGCGACGAACGGCTCTGCCGCGTGCCCGGCAGGTGGTGGGTCACCGGGACGGCCTGGCGGCGATGGAGCAGGCCGACCCGATCTTCCTGCTGGTCGGCCTGCCCACCATCCCACTGCTGCTCATCATGGGCAAGATGGTGCGCTGGGAGGACGCCGTGCTGCGCTTCCTGCGCAGCAGCGCCGTGCGGCTGCCGCTGCTGAAGCGGCTCATGCCGGGCCCGCGCCGCCGCTCGTGTCGCGCCCGCGCAGCCGTACGTCGACACGCTGCCGCTCAACGATCCGGTGTGTCGGCGACGCGCGGTGTTGTGCGGCGCGCTGCTCTTCCCGACGGTGGCCACGCTGGCCGGCCGCGCCCTGTTCGAGAGCGTGCCCTCCCGCTGCAGCGGGACGCTGCTCGGTGCCGCCGCCTTCGTCCTGCGTAAGGGCGCTGCTCAAGATCTACCACAAGCACAAGCAGCTCATCCGGCTCAGTCTCAGACAGGTGGGCTGAATGGAATCGGGGACGGCTGGCGGTCCGCGGCGAGCCCGGGGATGGCGGGCGGGCCACGCCGGGGGAAAGCCTTCAGTGTTTTGACGTGACTCTGTTTCATCAGGAGGGTTTTTCCACGGTTCACTGTTTATCATGACCTCCCGTAAGTTACGAATGTTGACCGTCCCTGGTAGTGTATCTAAGCCATCGCTCCCTTCCTCTCTGTCCTGTCGTGCTTCGCGTACCACAACGAACCCACAGCGTTTTTTTTTTTTAGAAAATTCCTGTTACATCGGACGTCAAATGAGATAGTTTCCCCCAGACTGTAGTCCAGTCTTTTACCCTTGCCGGGGCACCAGCCGGGTCGGAGCTAAACTCCGCCCACTGCCGAGCTCATTGCTGCGCTGCGCGGGGCGGGGTCAGTCGGCTAAACTCGCGGGCAGCGACCAATGGGAGCGAGCCTTGCTGTGACGTCAGGCGATGCACCATCGTATCCTCTGTCCAGGTTAACCCGAGAGCTTATATCACGAACTGTAGGGGAAGTCATAATGAGCCGTAATCCCAAGAATTCGCAACAGGTTTTGTCGCGCGTCGCACGCTGATATAAATCAACGCAACCAAGTCAAGGTACTCAAGATTCAAGATATTCAACATACTTTTCCCAGGGGTTGAACTATGCGCAGCCATGACGGGGCGTCACCCCGAGCGGCGTTCATGATTTAAGACTGGTTATTAAGAGTGCGCCGAGATTACGCAGTTCGTGTGTGAACTGTGTGTAACATTTTGTGTGTAACAGGTAGCGATGGCCGGTCTGGATTACATCGTCGGGTTATGGGCAGCAGAACGGCGAACGGATGGATCAAACACAGTAAATCGATTCGTGGCACCATGACCACCTGTTAAAATCCACATGTCACAACACGCTACATAGTCGCCAAAACACGCAAGAAAATGCGAAAAGTAGAAGCATTTACTAAATGTGAGAAACATGGTTGCGCCATTGGCAAGGTGCAGCACCCTTTTGCATCATGGAGCTGGGTTTCGGTCCCGACTACCAGTTGCTGGTCCCTCCCGGTAGCCCAGCGAGTCAAGGCGCTTGTCTTCGGATGTACACATCCTGTGGATGGGTGGGTGGGGGTCGTTTTGCAAGCGCTCGCTATCTGCACCTGAGTGGAATGGCCCGCGTCCATCCCGGTCAGATGCAGTGGTTCAGTGTCACCTGCCGTGCGAAAGGTTAGTCGGGGACAGGACTGAGCGGCCTGAGCGTTACGGCACGTGCAGCTTTCGCCACAAATTATGTCGCTGTCCTGGATTTTCACGATACAATGGTGGTTCCGGGATCACGCACAAGCCGCTTTATTGTGTGGTCCGACCCCTGATACCCGTCCGATCAAAAGGGTTGTACTATATGCTTGAAAAGGAGCCCAGGTGATCTCTGAACTGTTTCCGACCCATGTCCTTGCATCGAACCAATAGCATCGGCTATTATGACCTGGGATATCTCCA
>NW_023596545.1:43096485-43191118 GCF_011947565.3 Pollicipes pollicipes | reverse complement strand
CCGCCAAGTGTTAGCTGCATCGGCCAACGTCCCTCGGTCTGATGGAGACTGCAACAGCGGCTCTTCCATCGATGCTCCTGCATGTAGCTTGTTTCGTATGTTGTTTCCAAACAAGGATGGACGGTCTTGTTCATACTGACTTTTTCATTTTGACCCATCTTGATCCGTCCTGTAGAAGACCAAGAAAGTCCTTTACCTTTTCCGGGCAAGACGACCGGTGGGTAAAACACCAGGGGGCACATATTTTCCGGTCAGGGGCTAAAGGGCTTTCTTTTACAGCGCGGGGTGCCTACCGGTTGCCATGCTGGCGATGGAGGGGTGTGGATGCCCTGGTAGATGTGGAAGCTCTTGGAAGGATCAATCATACATTGGTGGCTTGCCTGACGCCGGAAATACCCTGACCTGCATTTTGACCACAGATAGATGCAAGGGCCCTCATTGATACAAAAACATCACTTATCGCTGTAGGTGTTCAATAATTGGCAAAGAGGCTCCAGTCCGGCATAACCGGCCTCTGGCTGGAATGGGGTGGAAAACCTTCCGTTTGGCGCAAGGGCACGTGACCGATAAAGGGCCTTCCATTGTCTCATCGTGGAGCGTCGTGGTCAACACTTATATCTACCGTCATTGTCAGAGGACCCCGACCAACGCAGAGGCCTCTGACATTTGGTGTCCCGTCTCCGTCCCTGTTCAGCGTATGTTACCCTGGCCTACTCGGGCCTCTTACCGACAAAGGACCCCGTGTCAAGTACTGTGGGCCCCTGACCTCACAGGGACCCTCATCGCTTCAGTGGGTCTCGACCAAAGCAAACACGGGGGTCAGATCGACACGAAGTTGACTGCTCGGTCTTGGTGGTCTGTGGCCGAAATAGAGGCGCGCATTGCCCCCATAGTGTCCCCAATCGGTGCAAGGAGATCCCCTGGCTGACGTTCCAGAGGCACGGCTCTGCGACCGGAGTCATTAATGTGACCTGCAGTCGGCGCTTCGGGCCCACCAATCGGGCACTTGATCGTCGGTCCAAAGAGGCCCTTCGGTCCCCTCTTCGGGCCCCTCTTAACACGATCCTAGGCCGGTTCTGGGCTCTTTGCCAGTGGAAGATCCTTGTTAGGCAGCGTCGTCCGCTGACTAACACAGGAGGCCCCTCATAGACTCAGTGGCCCCCTCATAGACTCAGGGGCCCAGCCAAAGTAAATCGCGGACCCCGACCTTGTCCCCTGCTGGGGAAATGGGTCCTCAGTCCCAGATCTGAGGCTGGAGTAATCTGGTGGCGAATCAGTCGCGTGTCACAATCATTGAGCTTCCACCACAGGGGTGTAGCTTCGCAACATAGGAGGGGGGCTGCACAGGGAAAACATAGCATTGTGTACAATAAAAACCGTTCTTCCCGGATCTGATGCACTTTGGTCCCAAGGTCATGAAGTTTAAGCCGCTCCCTTCCCAACTGGTTAAGAAACTACAGCCCTGCTTTTAAGCACTTCCTCGCTCTGCCTCGGCGGAAGATGTTATCATTTGGCGTCATTATTATTTTGTTTGGCGCCGATCGTCGAACGCAGGTCTCGGTAATCGAGATGGGGTCGATGTAATGCGACTTCAGAAATTATTGGACGTGGAGTAAAGAGTGTAACTTGATGTGCGGGACTGTTGAGGACTGCCATGGAAACCCAGGCTGGTAGCAGCAAGGTGGGCTGCGGGCTGCAACGCAACACTCGCGTTAAGCATGTTAGATGTGGCTAGTGTTCTTTTGGCGGTCATTGTTGGAGGATTATCGTAATGGGTTTAGTCATTTGGTGTCGATCGTCAGGTCTTCATAACTGTTTCATTGAATGTTCACGTAGAAATGAAGGTCAGTGTACTTCAAGTGTTTTTCCGAACGTAGACGGCTAATAGCTTGACCAATTTTTCGGGTGTTGATATTTGACCATTTCTTTGCACGTTCCGGCGACAAGTCGCGGCAAAATAACCTAACTTGCTGCAGCCTGCAGAATTTGAAACATCGCTGGATAAATCAAAACACTCAGACAATATCACAAAACTAAGCCAGAGCCAGCAAAGCAAGTTAAGTGTGTCATTAAATACGTACAGCATGGGGAAAACAGAAAAGATCCAAGGCAAACACGGTACGAAGCGAAGCTTCAAAAGTGACCTAGCTCAGTCAGCCGCACTCAAGTGATCGTACGTTAGCAGTTTTCTTTCTTCTTTTTTGCTCCTTCTAGCTGTGAAAAGTAGCGGAGGCATTCTTTAAATTAGGCAAAATTTATGTTGAATTTGTAATGTCCAGCTTGTCCTTAGGCTCCAGAAAGTTAAGCGACCAAATGGACATTGGGTGGGGAGACAGTGGCCTGCCGAAAAAGAGTACAAATTGACACCAGTGTGCGTCATCTTAGGTTCAGAATTGCTATGCTGTTTCATATCATATATGTGGGCTAGGTCTATAACTGCAATGTCTGAAATGTAATTCCAGTTTTCCATGGTGTCAAAATTCGGATCTCCGGTATTTGCACTCCGCGTCCGGGAAATTGTCACTCTCCAATCCAGAACCAACAACCAAAAACCCAACACTGGATAAGCTATTTCAATGCCTGGGTTACATGCGCAGCAGGCCGTTAATAATGGGTTCTAGGGTCGGCTTTCAGCCGGCCGGGTCGGCGGTTAACCGGCGCGGCCGGCTGTGTTTATGCCTACGGGCATCGATCACGTGACCTGGCCGAGATCGCTCGTGCAGGCCAGAGCGGCTGCAGACTGGAGGTGGGGACGGCCGCGTGTGGCCGGGAGTTGAGCTGGCCCGGGAGAGCGACTGTGATGCAAGTGACCAAGTGAACCAGGGTCTACACATGGATGGCGAGTCAGCGTCCACGCAACGAGCCGCGCTTAGCGAGATCGGCTGATTATTTCGGGTTTGTGGTGCTTCGACTAATTCGTTACATGATCGCCTTGTTTAGTGCTTGGGAACGAGTCTAGTTTCAGGACCGTCCAAAGACCAAAATTGCGAATTTTCAAGTAGAATTTAGGCAACGTACATATCATAACCGCTCACAGCATTTGTCCGCTAAGCTCTTATGGCCATGTTTACGCACAGTATATCATATGTTCCAGCTGTGGACCTACGACCCAATGGCCATGTATCATGAACTCGTAAAAATAAAGCAAGGCGTGGAATACTTGTTGCATTATCCCACACTGCGCCATTATAATGCTTTGCATCTTAGCAGAGCGTGCGGCGCCTGTACCTCATTGCAGTGGCGGTGGGCCAATCACTGGAGCGTCAGTTTTCAGTCACTGGGACTGTCGAATGTCCGGTACATAGGCGGCCGGATGTCCGGCACAGGAAAAGCCGAGTACCCGAGACGGAAGCTACCGTCGGGCGCAGGAAACGCCGCATATCCGGCACTGGACCGACCGCGTGCCGGCAACATGAGCGGTCGCATGTCCGGCACAAGAGCAGCCGGTCAGCGCTAGCGCGGCCGTGTTTCCAGCACAGGAAAGGCCGCGTGTCCGGCACAGGAGGACCGCGTGTCCGGCACAGGGGAGACAGCACGTCCGGCACAGGCAGCACGACCCCCCCCCCCCCACGCCCCCCCCCCCGAGATCTCGGGAACTAAGAAAGCTAGAGACACTAAATTTGCAGGGCGTCTTGATCTGTACGTGAGCTCACATAGGTCAAAGTTTGAGCTCCTATTTCATGACTTTCAGATCAAATAAGGTCAAACAAGGTCAAATTCCATGTCGGTCTCTTAAGCGCCCCCAGAACCTAGGCAACCGTTTCTAAGTAAAAGGTTACAAGGCTATTTTAGGTCAGGACCTTGTACTGCTCTGAGTTTTGCATTTGAATAAGCGACAAAGATAACGCTAAGCAGTATGTTCCTAAAACAAAATGTCGACCCGGTCATCTTAGGTCAATGGCCTGTTCTGACCTCTAAAACGTCAATGGAAGATGTAAAATGCGGTTCCTGCTGTCAATAAATTAGAAATCAGCACCACAAACTATCCCATGCAGCAAGCCCTAGACAAATATATCAGGTTGGTTTTGACCTTGGTCTGACCTTTATACATGACCTTATGTCAACTAATTTGCTCATTCAACATTTGTGGTGCCTAAGATCCATCTCAAAGATGTATGGCTTCGTCAAGCGTTCCGTTATTGTATCAGATTGGACGATTCCCTAGAAATTGCCTTCGCTGAAACCATGGCCTGACTTTGACCTGCCATAGGTCAGCGACCTTACATGGGACATCTAAATGTTTAATGTCAGACGATTTGCTATTCAATTGTTTATAGCCATGCGAAATTTGGCGCGGCTACGCTGTGTCGTTCGGAAACCATTGTGGAAAAACCTTTGGGGGGTTAATTTGAGCCCCGAGCGCGTTTTAACAACCAAGCCACAGAATGAAGGCTATTCTGTCATATATTCCTTATCTGAGCCCTGCTCCTGTCTGCCGCCGGCGGCCACTGTCCAGGCCCGGCTGTCTCCCGCATGACTGATTGTGAAGTGATCGCATGGCTGCTTTCTGGCATATTTCTGGACCAGCATTGCTATTAATTGATGTGTAAATATGTCGAAAACCTGCAACAGTATCTTTTCCCGGATGATCTTCCCTTACGCCGCACGATCCAAGAAAAAAGCCTCCGGGAAGCTACCTGCCTTAGGTATGAACTAACCCAAGGGACTTTTAATCGCCCATCATGAAACGAAGACTTGATCTGCTTTTGTGTGTAGGCGGTGGCGTTGCCAGAGCCTTGCTAATGGGGAGCACAGGGTAGACAAAAGCCCTCCTTATGGTGATCTCCCCCAAAACAATCCACCGATATAACCCACTTGTAAACATAGGACGCGGTTTTCTTCGTTTCAATGCTATTTTCACCTTGCGACCAGAACAGAAACCAGAAGCTAACGTGGGGATTAATTCTGTTTGCATTTTAAAGTCAATAAACTGCCGGAATCAGGCGTTGCACGACAACCTGGAGTAAATCACAGTGCCCTGAATTTACAATGACTTAGTGGGCTCTATATAAAACGGTAGAATTAAGAAGGTTTGTCAGAATGTTTTACCTGGGTTGTACGAAGATATAGGACGTCGCGAAGGCCGATTGTCCGTCGATGTTTGATCGAAATTTGAAAATCGAAATTTGATTGTAGATCAAGTGGTCAGTAGTGTGCATTAACATGACCAAGCCACCTTTGCCTGGAAATTTCAACATTCAGTTAGAATCGATTAGTGATACAATTTATGTAACATAATTTTTTAGCATGCGCGCCCGCAAGTCTTAGCAACAAAAACTTCGACGCCAGGCGTTGCAGCCTCCGTAGGCCGCGCTGCGTCGGTCCAGTGGTGAAAGTTGATCGCGGCTAACGGGTGGGCGAAAATGATGACGCTTTTGAAATAAGTGCCTTTGGACACTACGGGACATCAAATCTTACATTTAGAAGGTAGTCTGGGCGCATAGTTCACGTGTGCGATTTTTAGACCGATGATAACGGCCGATCGGCTCTTAAAGCACTCCGAACTGGTGCTGGAATCTGGTGGTGGAAATGGAGGAGCAAAAGTAGAATCCCTATTTTTCGTGTTCCTGTAACTATCAATGTATCCAAAAGACAGATTAACACAGCGCCCGCCGTCTGGTGGCACTCGCAGTGACCGACGTCGCTGGGTTTTACGGAAGCTGCAACGCAGAGTATTGCTGTCCTTGCTCTCGAGGTTGCAGGCGGGCATGCTCAAGCCTTTTGATGTAATTTTTTCACTACTCCATTCTGAAAATTGAACGTTTTCAGGTAGGCATGGGATGATCTCGTTCGTTTTTTTATAAAAAAATCATTTCGACCCCCTCTACTCAATAATAATGAGAGCCCCATTCTATTCAACAATAATGAGACCCTTATTTCCTTCCGGGCAAGGGGCCCGTTGAGAAGAACACCAGGGGCACATTACCGGTTCCGGTCAAGGGCCGTCCCATCACGAAGTGTCTTCTGGCTGTCATTCTGGCGACACGGGGCGGGATCTCTTGGTCGACCCGGAGGCCATTAGAAGGACATGTATCACATTGTTCCCCTCCCTGATGCCAGAGGTCTTCTGACCCGCGCGGTTGGCCCCGGATCAGCAAAGAAACCCTTAATGACGCAACAACACGCCTGATTGCTGCAGGTGGCTCAATAATTGTCACATAGACTGCAGTTTCATGTTTTTCTGTGTTCTTCAGATATATGAAGGGCTCTCTGAACGTAGATTGTAGCTGAAATGGGTCCCAATCTGTATTAACATGGCTTATCCATGCTCGTCTTAAAATGTTCAAGATTTCGTCAGAATTGATTACTGATAAAAAAGCTATGTAACATGGTTTGAACATGAGCACGCAAGTCATAGCAACAGTAGCCCGGACGCCCAGCGTTGCAGTCTCCACGGGCCGCGCAGCATCGGTTTGCGACTGTGGTATTAAGCGATGGCTAATAAGCAAACAAAAAAGATAACGCATCTTGGGGAAGATGGCTGGTGAAATAGGCGAATCGGCACGTTAGTTTGATGTGGTGCAAAAGTAAGTTAAACACAGTCTTAATCTGAAAAGTGGGAGGCCAGCTAACACTGCTGCCCCCCACCTTGAAAAGTTGGGGGGCATGGCCACCCTGCCCCTCCCTGTTCCTACACTCATGGCGTCATGCATGTCTGAACGACCTTGAAATAGCCTGTATGAAAAAGGTTGCATATTTTCGCGGGCGTGTAAATCGGAAACTGCATGATGTTAGGGCTTAGCAAGGGCTCCATTTAATTGCCCTTGTTTAGCTCAGGGGCGGCTGCAGGATTTCGTCAAGGGGGCCACGGGACATTGTGGGCCCCCTGCAGTTTGGGGCCCACTCCCAAAAATTATCCTTGAATTTCGGCGATTGCATTTTAAGACAAGGCGTGTGTAATATATATGTATATATATATATATATATATATATATATATATATATATATACGCCCGGCGTTGCAGTCACCCATGCTGGGCGGCGTCCGCCGTCGCAGGTAACACCAAGCCGTGGGCGGCATCCGATACAAAATACCTTTGCGTATAGAAGCGATGCTACCGAGCGCTCTTTAAGCCGTCGTACGAGAATGTCCCGGTCTAAGGTCTAATATGCGTATCAGACATTGCCCGACTGATCGCCGTTTGGCGGGAACTTTATATACTGTTGAGTATGAACTCGTACGAGTATGGTGGTTAGTATTGCTTTAGACTTTCACTTCTCTAAGACAACTCACGTGATGCAAACAAAACTACGTATAGCAAATCACCTAGAATATATTGTCTGGTGTACAACCTAATACATACAGCAAGTTCTGCAGCCTGTGCCACGAACGTGGAGAGTGGGGGGGGGGGGGGGGGGGGGTGACCCCATACACATCTTGCCTCTTGCCGAGTCTGTGTATTCGATGCACCGGCCCAAACACCAGCTGCTCACCGACTGCAAAACCAAAACGCTTGTTGGCAGAGATCGCACAGTAGCAGAAATTCCTTCGCAACTGAGCCCCCATATATTGCCGAAGCTTCAGCTCTAGCACCAGACGTCCTCGGCAGTGCGGCGCTGCGTCGCACTCCTAGTGTGAACCAGATAGGCAAGATGGCCGGCGGTGCCTGCACTTTGTGCCGCAACTCGCAGTCGCTGAGGTCTCGCAGTGGAGGCTGTGTGACTGGTCCGTGCCAGGGAATCAGTTCAGCGTACCCCATGGCCTCGAAGTTTGGAAGTTTACCGCTGAGATGGCGAAGACCCTGGGCTGAAGAAGACCCTCGGTTTGCTGCTCACGAGCGACGCAATGATCGGATTAGCCTGTTCGCGGACTATGCGGTTCTCATCTCACACAGTTTTCAACAGCAGCCGCTCCGGACGGACCCAGTACCCGTTACGTTGGAGGACTGGCTGCACCGTGGTGCTGGTGGTGATTTGGGTTTTAAGCGCGCGTCAGCATCGGGGCCATTTTGCGCCCACTCGATGACGGTTATCTACCTCTGCGACGACGCGATAAGTATGTTGTCAACTAATAACAGGTAGTATCACTGGCGCGCTTACACTGAGGGGTGAGTGAAAATAACGTCAAAGTCAATCAATGTGTGCTAAAAATGCGAGTATATCTTCAAGTTCACCACATGGGTCTCGACCGAGTAACCGATGGAGGGGCGCTGGAGGAAAAAATCGTCGCCTCTCCGTCTCAAAACGCCGGCATGAGACGAGCACATGTTCAACAGACAACCGGCCCCCGCATCTATCACACCGTGGCACATCCCCACGCGTCAAGTAAAACGAGTGTGTTGCATATGCATTACCCAACCGAAGCCTACAAAGGGCGACTTCCTGGAAGCGGCTTCGGCGATGGGAGGATTCCCCATCACCCAGTTGGGGCTTGATTTCCCTGAAAGCGTGAACATGTTGGTCGAACATGTGCTGCCACGTATTGCAGAGGTATTTGGAAATGACTTAGACTTCAGATCTTGGGCGGGTATATAAATTGGTATTGGGTTTCTCTCACACGCCGCAGCTTGCGCTGCGGCGTCGGCTTTTTCATTTCCCATTATTCCTATGTGGCAGGGGATCCACATAAATGTGATACGGCAGGAAGTGTTGTCCAGCCATTCCAGTTCCTCAAAAATTGAGCGCGTCAAAAATGAGTGGTCGCGTGACATCGCCGTCGGGTTTAATGATAAAAGTGCACTACGTGAGTCGGTCAAAATGACTACATCCCTTTCGGGACGACAAGCAACGAACTGAAGCGCTGCTAAAATAGCAAACAGTTCTGAGGAAAAAACTGACAGGTGCTGCGGGAGGCGTAGACCTACGGTATGGTCACCACAAACAAATGCGCAACCCGTTCCTGTTGAGCCCTTGGACCCATCGGTAATTAGTTGTAATGACTTCGCGTATTGTGAGATCTGTTCCAACGAATATGTGAGGAACTCTCGTGGTGAAGTGCCATTTTTGAGATGCTGACAAAGTTCCAAATCATACTTAATACTCAGACGTCTCCACGGAGCTGGGTCCAGAAGAGTGTGCGGGACAATGTCATCCAGCGTAATAAGCGACTCGTCTAGCCAGTCCCGGACGCGCGGGCACATCGGCCGCGATGACGTGGGCCGCCCCCTCAAGAAAGAGCGGACTAACGTCTGAGAGAAGATGAACTTAAAGGCTGGGTGATCCGGAAATTGTGAAACCTTTATAGCGTAATTCAAAGTAAGTCGTTGTCTCCTAAGAGGCAAGGGCGGTTTATTCGCTTCCACCAGCAAGTTTCTTGTTCGGGTCGTACGATACGCCCCAGTGTCTATATGAACACATGTATGGTGGATTGTGTCCAAAACCTGCTTTGAAGATGTAGGAGCACTATCGTGGACAGGACTAGCATAATCGATGACTGATCGAATTAGGGCCCTATACAGGTTCAACAGGGTGCTTCTATCGGCTCCAAAGGTCATACGACACATTACTTTCATGAGGTTCATGCGCTTGAGACACTTAGTCTTAACCATCTTAAAGTGTTTTTTAAACGTGAGCCGACAGTCAAACGTGAGGCCCAGGAAACAAATGTCGTTACAAACTGGGATAATGGCATTATAGAGTCACAACTCCGGGTCTCTACAGCCTCTAATCCGTAAGCAGAAGTGCATGCACTTAGTCTTGGTGGTCGAAAATTTGAAGCCGTTCTCAAGGCTCCACTCAATTAGTCGAATCAGGCATAACTGAAGCTGCCCCTCAGCAGACGTCGTTGTGGATGCCGCACACTGGATGGCAAAGTCGTCCACAAACAGTGACCGACCGATAGTAGGTGGCAGACAGTCGGCGATATCATCGATCATCAGCGCAAACAGGGTTACGCTAAGGACGCTCCCTTGAGGAACACCGTTCTCTCGTTCATAGCGATCAGATAGCATGCCACTCACTCGGACGCGGAAGAATCGACGACGTAAAAAGTTTTCAATGAAGAGTGCCATGTGACCTCGGAGTCCACACTTGTGTACTTTGCTTAGAATGCCATAGCGCCAGGTGGTATCATGAGCCCGCTCAATGTCAAAAAAGACTGCTATCGTGTGACGTCTTCGGTTTAAAAGAATGTCGCATAGCTGCATCTAAGATCGTTAAGTGGTCAACAGTGCATCGGTTCGTCCGAAACCCGCATTGCACTTTGGAAAGACACCCGTGAGTTTCAAGGTACCACATGAGACGATCATTCACCATCCTCTGTAGCACTTTGCATAGGGAAGAAGTCAGCGAAATTGGACGGTAGTGCAGTGGGTCGGAACCATCCTTTCCGGGCTTGTGTATCGGGACTATAATGGCCTCCCGCCACGACTCCGGGAAGTCATCTTGCAACCATATGTAGTTGAAAAGTGAGAGTAAGGCATGGAGGGACTCCTTCTTTAGGTGATTCAGCGTATCATTGTGGACTTTATCCAATCCAGGTGACACACTCTTAGCTCTCTTAAGAGCAGTGCAGAGCTCCATGACAGTGAATGGTTGGTTGCACTCATAAATCTCTGACTCAGGAATTCTAAAATTTATTGCCGTCTTCTCACTTTGTTCCTTGTAACGAATAAAGCGTGGGTCGTCTGTTCCATGTCGGCACCTTTCTGCAAATGCGAGACCTATTTTGTTGGAAACTTCCTGTGTGTTCAATATCGTGATTCCCGCCACTTTCAACACCGGAACTGCAGTGGAGACGCTCCTGCCGGAAATGCGACTAACTCGCTGCCACACTGCACTCAGTGGAGTGTGACGATTTAAACCCTTTACATATTCCCTCCATGATGTACGCTTTACCTCGCGTATTGTGCGTTTCGCAAATGCTCTGGCCTTTTTAAAAGCGATGAGGTTGTTGGTCGTTGCAGAACGCTTAAAAACCTTGAACGCCCACTTCCGCTTAAGAATTGCCGCCTTACAGTCCTCTGACCACCAGGGAACAGGGATCCTGCGCGGCTCAGGTGATGTGAAGGGAATGCAAGACTTTGCAGTGTCGACAATTGTGGATGTCACTTGTTGTGCAAGAGACGTTGCATTGTCGTCCTCGGTCGGCTGCAGTCTAATATGGCACTCGTCAGTAAACCTTTGCCAGTCAGCACGTCGAAGGTTCCAGCAGGAAGGCCTCCTGCCTGGGTGTCCAGCATTCATCCCAAGCCATATTGGGAAATGGTCGCTCCCATATGTAGTACTCTCAACGAACCAAGACAACCGACAGAAAAGGGACGAGGAGCAGGTAGAAAGATCTATCGCTGAAGTAGTGCTGGACGGTAGAGATATATGGGTATGCCGGCCGGTGTTAACAACACAAAGATTATTTGTATTTAGCAAACGCTCAAGATGTCGGCCTCGGCGGCTTGTGTGACTGCAGCCCCACGAAGGGCTATGGGAGTTGAAGTCACCTAGCAACAAGAAAGGCGATGGAGGCTGATCGAAGATGGACTGTAGTGTCGAATCCGGTACTTCCTCAGCAGGAGGGAGGTAGGTAGAACAGACAGTCAGCCTCAGCGACCCAAGGTCGACGACGACAGCAACAGCTTGAAAGTCAGTGTTAAGACTTACAGGAGAACACGGTATACTGTGATGAACTAAAACCGCCACCCCACCATGGGCGATCGTGTCAGTTCTCACGTCTTTCCGAAAGATGCTGTAACATTTGATGTTAATGTGAGTGTCATCAGATACCTTTGTTTCTTGTAAGCATGCAAAAACCGGGTTGCGATGAGATAAGAGTGTGTCTAGGTCCGACATGTTGGCCCTCAAGCCACGCATGTTCCATGGTAAAAACGTCACTGGCATGCTAGGTTTGCTTGTATGTGGGGTGTACGGTTAAGATCCATCGGTACAGCTTACATCTGCTTTAAGCGTTTACCTAGGGTTTTGCAATAAATAAATCTCCCTGGCGACGCTCTACTTCAGTGGAGGTAAGCCGGACCCTTGGCCGAGCTTTGGGACTTCTACCCTCCGTAGGCGACGTCGGCCAAGGAGGGGCACGCTTTGTTGCACGACCCGCCACCGGGGACTGCAGGGCAGGCCGACCCGAAACCCCGTCTCCAGGTGGAGGAATGGGAGGCGGACCCATTGACCCTCCCGGTGAGTGGGGCGGAGTCGACAGCGGGAGCCGGCCCCCCGTCCACTGTGCAGACGCCGACCTGGCGGCGCGCCCTGCGGGGCCAAGGTCCAGAGAACCCGGACGAACAACAGTTTCAGAGGGGCGGCTCCGGGAGGGAGCGACGACTGGGGGATGCCGAACCTTGTCCGGTTCCCGTGAGCCGGGGGGACCGGCACTTCCGGCAGGGCCACTGGCTGGGGAGCCAGAGGGGGTCAGCTCTCGTAGCGCCCCTGTGCCAGCGACGACAGATCCCGTCGTAGCTGGTATGGATGGAGGGGGAGGTGGAGCCCGGGAGGGCGTGTCTTCAGCACGGGCTGGGCCGGGGTGTGATGATGGGGGGCGAAGTCCACGACCTCGCTGGACCGTGGTCCATCCCCCGTTCCCGGGTCGCAACCCAGCCCCGGGCTCTCTGGCAGCTCCACCAGGGGGTTCCAGCCCCATAGGCTGAGCTTCTCTAGCGGCGGCCAATGCCGCAGGTGGATTCTTTTCCGGAGGATCCGACTTCCGGTACGACGGAACAGCAGAGCCAGTTGATACAAGTGTGCTTAGTATCAGCTGTACAAACTCGCCTACAGTCATGCCTTTAAAATCATCAAGTCCACTCAGTTTCAGTACCTCGTTGGCTGCGGGTGTTACTTGGGCTAAATTTCTTGCCGGATTGGTAAGGGCGTCTTTGTATGTCCTTGTGGGGTCGCATCGTTGTGTCGGCGTTGGGCCTCCCGAAACGAGACTCCTTCCTTCACTTTGGTGCTCAGGACAGCTTTCGCTGACAAGAAGGACTGACGGCTGCGATATGACGCCACGTGACCCTGACCACAGTTGACGCATTTCATGGTTTCTGATTTACACTCAGAGTGTTGGTGACCTATTTCCGCACACCTTCCGCATCTAGCTTCTTTCCAGCACTTATCCGTGAAATGACCATACGTCTGGCATCGGTAGCATCGGACTGGATCGGATACATAGACCCTAACAGGAACCGACTGATATCCTACGCGGACCCTATCTGGCACTCCCGCAGAGCAAAACTTCAGAATAATTGAATCAGTATCGGTCAGCTCTCCTCTCTCTCTCCTCTTGATACGTCTCACTGCCGTCACCCCTTCCTCAAGCAAGCCTTCAGTAACATCCTCATCACTCACACCGCGGAGGTCCCGGCAAGTAATGACACCCTTGGAGTAGTTCTTAGAGGGGTGAGGGTGCACCGTTACGAGCACCCTAACCTTTCCCTGTCCTCGTACTTTGTACATAAGTGTGGTCGTTTTAAGCATGCGCTGAATCTCGCGTTCGTCTGTTAGATGCACTTCTATGCCTCCGTCCGCATACGAAAAGGCATCCTTGGGCCTCCCGATCTTTGAAAATGCTTGTTGGCGCTGAAATGGGTTAAGTCGGAGCGGCACTGTCCTTCCTTGGTCATCTACTTTGGCGGATCTTACGACCAGAAACTGGGGTAGTGGACGACGGTCGGGGTTTGGGGGTTGGTTGACGATAAAGTCTCCATAGGTTTGTGTTTATATTCGGTGCGCTGATTCCCGCCCACCACGGAGCCCAACACGGGGACGGCCCGCTTGCTTCTAAGAGAGGAGCCGCCAGGGCTACCAGCACGCTATACGCAGACCAGTGTGCCAAAAGAGTTGCTGCGAGAGCCACTGGGCACGAGTCCGCGGGCGCCAGTGCCTCGGTTCGCAGGCGCTAACCAGGGACCCCGGTAACAAACCGAGGCACTGCCCCTTGATGATGTCAGGAGGCAGACACTGCACCCGGCAGCTCCCCCCCTCTACACCCGTCACATGATCTGCTTGCCTCCAAGCCGGTGTCACGAAAATACGACGCCTGACCAGCCGGTTTCCTCGTGTGGAGACTTCACGAGGCATCCGCAGTATCACAAATTCGGGCCAAAGCCACGTGTTGGTAAGCTGCCCCGACTGACCCGCAGGGCAACTCCCTCAGTGACCAGGATCCCTTCATCGCTACGTGCGGATCCAACGGGGTACGGCGAGACCCAGATAAGACTGATAAGACAGAAAGATAAGACAGAAAGCTGGGGCCGAGGGGTTGCTAATCCCTACTCTGAACGAGTCAGAGCCCTTGCGGGAGGCACGTTTCGTCTGCCCCCCCCCCCCCTCCCTCTTTGGCCGGAAGGGGCGCTTTACAAGCCTCCCCAACCGCCCGCAAGATCATTGGGGCACACAATCCCCCCCCCCCACCACGGAAAGATAGTGCCTCACGGGGGGGGGGGGCTGCACCGTAGCCTATGTATGCTGCGTCAAGTCGCGAAGCAGCGCGATGCTCCGGAACAAGCTGCGTAAGCTCAAGTCGCAGCCGCTGTTTTGCCGGATGGCGGATCATACCGACACATAGTGGCCGAACACGCACTGGACGAGGTTCTTGCGAGCGCTGCTGGAAGTCTCGGTAGAGATGTGAACTAGAGGCGAGCAGCCAGTGTCATTCATCTGAAAACAAAAGCGAGTATTTTAGAACAATTGGCTACGAACTGAGCGTTAGATCATGCAAGAATTATTCGCCTATTTACTGTATGTAATTATGCCGATATCCAGAGTCCTTAAATGTGACGGAATACATATCAACAAATATGCTAGTGAGCATGAACCAACCAGGAAATGATGCAACATACTACGGAACAAGGTGTGATGATGAGTAAATGCTCAACAGTGAGCACATGGAATATAAATTGGTACTTGATGAACTTAAACACTGATTGCTATAAATTCGAAGATCATGCATTTTCATATTTACCTGGCATGGTTCGATGGTCCGATTCGCCGCTGGGCTGCCGCGATTCGGACAGAGTCGTTTTGAACGCCGGAGGCCAGAGGGTACAGCAGCTGCTGGTTGGTGCTCAGCTGCTGAATCAGGTGCCCCAGACCGGCAGGTTTGGCACGTGCCCCAACCTAGGATTGAATGCCACAACGCCCCTCTCCCAGACCTCTCCGGCGCAGGTCTTGCTGATGGGTTCAGAAAAATTTTGATCCCGTTGTCGTGCCGTCCAAGCCCAGCAGCAGATGGAGGGGGTTCAGTTCATTGCCACGCAGCTGGCAGATGAGCCAGTGTACGGTTGATTCGATGGCCAGCTCAAACAGCCGGAATACGTCGCCTATCGTTTCGGTGTCGACGGCCGTGCCATCGCAGCTGAGAACATTGATGTGACCGTCGCACTGTGGTCTCACGGAGCGTAGCTCGTTGAACAAGTGCAGGGTGCGGCCGAACTCGGACGTAAGATGAGTCACGTAGCGGCTGCCTGGCTCAGCGATGAGAGCCACGTGTCTTTCGACGGCATTCGTCGGGCTCCGTGTGGCCCATGTAGCTCCTGCCTTCACGGCCGTCGGAGTAGAGGATGGTCAAACCTGGCTGTTGGACTGCTTCAAAATTTTAACGAGCCGTCCCCATTCTCGCTGTCTCTTGCGCAGTAGGTCTCCTTAGGATCTACGATTTGTGATTTCTAGTAGCCAGACCTCTCTGCTGTCTTGTTGAAAGGCATTGATGATAGCAGCACCGACCTGGTTCGAGCCACTGTAGCTGTCAACCGCCAGGGCGGTGTTAGTCAGATCGTTAACGTTATAGTCTACAATGACGCTGGTCTCAACCGGAACGAACAATCAGTGTCGCCGCCACCTTCTACCATGTACGGAGCCGTGTAAGAATCCGTGCTCTCGGCTGGCTCGCCAGCGCGGAAACCACTTGGTCCCGGAGCAGGCTCAGGGTCAGCACTAGCAGCCAGCGCCGGCTCAGCAGGCGGCGCGGGCTCAGCATGCGGCGTGGGCTCAGCAGGCTGCGGGGAAGGCGACTCAGGTTCAACAGCAGACGCCGCCTCACTGGCGGCCGAGCCACGACGCCCCTGAAGTTGTCTGGCCATCCTCCACATCTCGCGAGCCTCCCTAGTTGCAATCGTATCCCGGTCAAATGACCCCATGGTAAGCTTCCGGTGCCTGCACTGGTCCTTCGTGGCAACCTCCTCCTGATACACTGTGCAGGCAGCTGGGCATGGAAAGCTGCGCTGAGGCTTGCACTTGCATTTCGCGACATCAAGAAGCTTGTTGAATTTCGCGGTGGCGGAGTTGCTGTGTCATTCTCTTTCTTTTTTTTATTTCTTGCTAATAGCTCTGTTGGGATGGTATCAATCCCTCTCGCTCAATTTTGTCACGTATTTAAGATCATGAACACGAATTGCTCCGTTGGTGAGTGGAGACCAATGTTGTGGGCCCCGAAACGACCGGTAGTGCCTCGGCAGGTTCACATATAAGGTCCCGGCTATAACACGGGGTCCTCCGAGCAAAGGGGAATTATCCAAGACCATGAATTAATACCCCTGTGCAATCAAGAGTGCACGGGCAGGTAAACAACACGACCCTCGATAGGAATGAAGTCTTCCGCAAGTGAGACCAAAGGAAGAGAGCCCTTGATCAAAGTAGAGGGCCCCTAAGCATCAAGCGTCTCCGTGCCTTACCTTACAAGAGCCCCAGCAGCAGCACAAGGCCCTCCAAGCAAGTGGAAAGAACCCGGGACTTATATGAAGGGCCCCTGAGCAACTGAGTGCACCCTGGCATATGGGAGCCGGGAAAAGTGTACAGGGCCTTTTGGGGGAATGGGAAGAGTCCGTGGAGGAAAACCCGATCAATTAACGGTGCTCAGGCATGGAGGCAGATAGCGTCCCAACAGCACATTGAGCGCTACGAGAAAATGCAAAAAGATCAAGGGCAACGTGGAAAGCTCCTAAGCGATCAGATCGCCCCGACAAGTGGACATATAGGGCCAGGCAACCAACATCGTAATGCCTCTAGACAGCGTAATGAGCTCCGAAATTTCCCCCAAGCAGCATTTTCTCAATTAGCGAAGAATGGACTTCGCTTACTTATGAACCCTCTACTTTTGCTAGCAATGCTTCTTGATCGTCTGTAGGCCCAAAGGCATCCAATTGTTTGTGTTTTTGTCAGAAAACTACGTCCGTCTGGCCGGTTATGGGCCCCTTCGCAGCCTTTAGGTACCCTCGGCATGGTCCATGGGGATGTTCTCATCCCTCCTCCCCCTCCCCCCTCTGCATTCGCACCGGCCCGAGCAGCTGAACAGAGGGGGCCCGCCAAGAACATAAGGTCATCCATTCAACTAAAAAATACTCACGACGCAATGTGTAGGGCTCTGAACGATCAAGTGCGTCCAAACAGGTTAACATATAGGGTACCCGTCAAGAGTGTAAGGCCCTCCTTTCCAATAGGAAGTGCCCAAGACCCATTGTAGAAGGCCCCCGGATGATCGAATGTGCCCGAGCAGGTTAACAGATAAGGTTCCCAAAAAAGCGTGGGGCCTTCCATCCAAATCGGAAGTATTTAAGACCCAATGCAGAGGACCCCCGAATAATCCAGTGCGTCAGAGCAGGTTAACATATAGGACCCCCGTCAAGAGCGTAGGGCCGTCCATGCAAATAGGAAGTACCTAAGACTGAATGTAGAGGGCCCCCGAATGATCGAGTATGCCCGAGCAGGTTAACAAATAGGACTCCAAACAGGAGCGTAGGGCCCTCCATTCGAATGGGAAGCACCGAAGACCCCATGTCGATAGCCCCAGAATGATCGAATGTGCCCGAACAGCTTATCAGAAGGGGCCTGACAAGAGCGTAGGGTCATCCATTAAAATAAGAAGTAGCCAAAACCCAGTGCGGAGAGACCCCGAAGGATGAAGTATACCAAAGCAGATTATCAGATGCCCCAAACAGAAGTGTAAGGCCCTAAATTCAAACACCATGACCCAATAAATAGGCCACGAACAGTCTAGTGTGGCTGAAGTGGCGAACAGATGGGGTCTCGGACAAGTGCGCAGGGTCCTTCATTCAGATAGGAAGTACCCAAGACACAATGCGCAAGGGCCCCGGATATTCGAGTGTGCCCGAACAGGTTAACAGATGGGGTCCCGGCAACAGCGTAGGGCCTTCCGTTCAAATATGAAATACCCACGACACGATGTAGAGGGCCCGGAATAATCGAGTGCCCCAGAGCAGGTTGACAGACAGGGCCCCCGAAAAGAGCGGTGGGCTCTCCATTCAAAAATGAAGTACCGAAAACCAGGTGTAGCATTGGCACAACATACGTGTCGATTTGCTTAGTTCGCCAGCCATCTTCTCCAAGATTATGAGCTATACCGAGTGGTTTGCAAAATGGCTATTTCAGCTCAAAACTCGCTACAAATGTGGAATACTCCCTTTAATCAGCGAATAAATATATTTGCTCGCGGGCCCTTCACTGCCGTTTTCGATTGCTTGTGGTTGCCTGCATGCTTATGGCTGAAGACGCCAAATTTTGTTACCTTTTGTGTGAAGGAACTACGTTTGTTTGCCTGGCTATGGGCCCCTTTTGAGCCTACTGTGGACTACATCCGGGTCGAAGGAGTGGGCATGTTTCTTTGCCCCGTCCTCCCCCTCCCCCCCCCCCCCCCCCCCCAACGCGGCCTCTCCTCTATCTGTCACTAATCGGATGGCAGGCGCTCTAACTAACTGAGTCATCGGGATTTACGATCTGGCAGATTCGAAAGAACGTGGAGGATCAAGGAAGTTCTGTTTCTGGCCTCCTCAAGGTCGACGTATTTCCGGTTTCAGCCATAATTCCTGAACGAGCTAGCAAGCCACATCGGGTGTTTCAAAATACACAATATATTTAGCTGCATGAGTTTTTAGGCCTGATACATAAATGAATCACCGGTGCGCCACTTTTGACGTTGGATTTGTTTGTGGGCATCCGGCACTCCTCGCCTGGCCGCACCCGTCCGGTGTGAACCTGTGCGGTTGTGCGTGAGAGGGCGTTTAGCGAGTATTTATGCATACGTTTTCATCTGCTGGAACTAGGGTCTCTTGCAACTTGGGCAGTCCTTGTTGTTAAGTTTTGTAACGTCTTTTAGAAACCTGTCCCGCTGCAATCATGACTGGTCGTCTCCCAGCTTGCGTGATCGACAATGGAACCGGGTGAGGAGAGCCAACTATCGCAAATTAACTACCTGGCCCTTTATTTTCTTGTGTCATTTCAGCTTACTATCGTTGGCGGGGGCGTCGAATACTGCAAGTTATTGGGGCAGGGGAGAGTGAGCAAAGAGCTTGAGAACTTGACCACCCTGAAATGTGTTTCAGAGGATTTTACCCACATCATTTTGGCTGTATCACTTGTCTTGTAGGTTTCTATTTCAGCGTCTTATTATGGGAGGCAAGCAGTACCAAAAATGAAATGACAAGCACTGTGCAATGCTTACTTTTTCTCATTGCATGTTATGTTTCATCAAGAATATGGAGAGGGACAAACTAAGATCTGGGGCTAATAAACAACACTACTGGACTCATGGTAGTTTTTCAGATTGTGCCATTTGCTCTATATTCTTTTTATTCTTTAATGTGGTGCTATGAGGAACATTATTGCTTAATTTGCTGCATGCTCTACACTTGTCCAAGGCTGGGAAGCAACAGAAGTATGTTATATGTCAGTGTCATTGGTCTCCCTGATAGCACTTAGATAAGTACCAGCTATCACTTTTGTTAAGGATATCCTTTATTAGGCTCTCTGCCCCCATGGCGTACTCAGTTCAGAGTCCTGTCCACCTCTCTGCCAGCACACCAGTCCAAAAAATACATCCACTGTGCTAGAAGCCTGTGCACTAAAGCCTTTGCTTCCTTGCAACAAATTCAGACCAGGTTAGACAGTGCTTAAGTTTGAATCATTTTTGCAAGCAATTTTTGGTAGAGTATCTTTGTCTGAAATTATGTTTGCTACGTCATGCTTCTATGAAACATTGACTCTCTGTGTTGAAATGGGTGGTGACTGTGCACTACATTCTGATGCTTCATTAACAGTGTGCACACACTGAAATGTTTGCCTCCAACTTGTGGCTGGTGATATGAGATATGTTTCAGGTGCAGGATAGGCCTTGTCAGTGCTGTGGCATGTTAAAATTTTGCCACAAAATTCTGCTTTTATCATCAGAAAGTGGGGCCAGGGTTCATATTACCAGCTCTAGTTAGCATGAATATGATCAGGCATTCTTGATGATTCTTCAATCAGCAAGGGTCATTTCAGTGTTTGTAGCTATGAGCTAATTTGCAGGGAGATCATCTAGCATGTTTCATGAAGCCTATCTTGTGTTGAATAGTGTAATCATGTCAATGTTAGTTCCAGTCAGATCCACAACATTGGCAATAGTTTTAAGTCCACTTGGCATATAGTTATTACAAGTAGTTTGACTTGCTCAAGCCACCTGGCTGCATGCAGCAGGAGGCACTCAGCCTGCCAACACACACTTGTCTGCAACAAGCACTGAAAGCTTGGAGGCTTTCAAGTTGGAAATGATCCTATATAGGTAAAATGATCAATAAGCCTACAAGAAAATCCAGAATTTGAAATAGTATTAAGGATAGCATATTGACTAAGTGCTTTGATACATCAGTGATTCTTTTTTATAATGTGTTATTCATTGTGGGGTAAAATTGTGCTCCAACATTGCATTGTAAAGCCCATTACCAAATGGTTTTCATTATTTTATGTAAGCAAAATTGTTCAAGAATTGTCTCGTGAAGAACCAAATATCAGCTACAAATGATTGGAAATCCTCTTGTAAAGAGAACACTGATCACATTGGCATGCATTTGTACTTCTTTAATTCTACATGAAGCATAGGGGAGCCACAATATTGTATAGATGTTGAGGCTAGTAGAACATGCAGTGATTACTCTGGCATTAGTTAAAGCCGTCAGCTAGCAGCAGTTGGTGCTGGAGGAGTGAAAATAGCATGTGTATCAAGCTTTCTCTAGGGATCATCTGAATTTCCCTGGAGCATATGACTTCATTCACATTCTTCAATCCAGTTCAGGGATCACTCTGTGTGCACCAGACACAGGACAGCTGTTCTATAGTTCTATGTAAGAACATATTTAAATGGCAGTGAAGCAATATGATAATAATGAGGATTGCTTATGATTCATTCCTTGGGTGCATCCAAAGTTGGTTACTGTGGGTAAATGACCTCCAATACACCATGTTCAGAAGACTCTGCCCTCAAAGTCATGATATGCATCATATTTTGAAACATTGAATGCTTTCACAGCCACATACAATGTGACCCTAACAGTCACAAAAGTTTGTTAATATTTTTATACACCCTGAGTACCACTCCGTGCCAACAGAGACATGTGTGGAGCATTTTTCTGCACATAAACAGCCATTCCCCAGATTGAGGACGAACGACGACGAAACTGTTCACCGTGCCGGCCCTGTGCAGTCCGTCTGTCAGGCCGGTGACGGCTCGTGCTTCGGTCGTCTGCGGCAGGTACACAAAGCTGGGCTTCGCCGGCAACAAGGAGCCGCAGTTCATCATGCCGTCGGCGATCGCCATTCGCGAGTCGGCGCGCATCGGCGACCAGGCGGCGCGCCGGCTCGGCAAGGGTGTCGAGGACCTCGACTTCTTCATCGGCGACGAGGCGTTCGACGCCACCGGCTACGCCGTCAAGGTGCGCCGCCACGCGGGTCAGCGGCGGCGGCGGCGGCGGTCCGACGCCGATGGGCCGCCGGGCCGCCGGGCCGCCGGGCGCGCCGGGGTCGGTTCGGCCAGATGGGACCCGTCCGTCCATCTCGGCGTCCGCCGCAGATGCCGCGTCTGAACGGCCGGTCGGTCGCGCTCGGGCTATTTCACCAAGTGTTCCCTATAAAGGCGAAACAATTTCGCGTTTCGTGATCGTAAACGCAGCACGTGGCTTTTGCAGGCATCTGTGGCCTTTTCTGTTGGTCAGTTGAGTGGCTGTTGGTGCTGGTGGCTGCCCCCGCTGCCCCGCTGTTCTGGCATACGCCGCGCTGTGTACCCTGCCTACCGATATTGACCTGTGCGCGGGTCCGTCTGGCAGTACCCGGTCCGCCACGGCATCATCGAGGATTGGGACCTGATGGAGCGCTTCTGGGAGCAGTCCATCTTCAAGTACCTGCGTGCCGAGCCGGAAGACCATTACTTCCTGCTGACGGAGCCGCCGCTCAACCCGCCCGAGAACCGCGAGTACACGGCAGGTGCGCCCCCCCCCCCCCCCCAACCCGCCCGAGAACCGTGAGTACACGGCAGGTACGCCTCTTCGGCCCGCCCGAGAACCACGAGTACATGGCAGGTGCCCATCCCCATCCCGCCCGAAAACCGCGAGAACACGGCAGGTGCGCCTCCCCAACCCACCCTGGAGCCGCGAGTACACGGTAGGTGCGTCTCCTCGGCCCGCCCGAGAACTGCGAGTGCACGGTAGGTGTGCATCTCCAACCCGCCCGAGAACCGCGAGTACACGGCAGGTGCGCCTCCCCGACCTGCCCAAGAACCGCGAGTACGCGGCAGGTGCGCCTCCTCGGCCCGCCCGAGAACCGCAAATACATGGCAGGTGTGTATCCCCAACCCGCCCGAGAACCGCGAGCACACGGCAGATGCGCATCCCCAACCAACAAAGATTTCTGATTGGTCCAACAGTTAGGTAAAATTGCACCGATTGGTCTAACAATCAGGTAAAATTAGAAAGCTGTTTTGCCCGGCCTGATCCCACTCATTTTTGATCAGCAAGCATTCTGTGGCATCAATATGCACGCACACAAAAATAAGAACAACACCCGTGTATTATTCACGTGGTGTCAACTTACTGCCGTGAAATATCATGCGTGCAATGCACTGTATCTGTCGTGATCAAAACCCAACCCAACCCGACCTGAGAGTGGCAATGTGTCTTGAAATCACGCTGCCTTCCGGCGTGCCCGGTGTGCTGACGGTCTGCCGCGTGCCATGACCGTCCGCCACGTGCCGTGACCGTCCGCACGCCTGACTGCCGCCCGCCGCCGGCAGAGATCATGTTCGAATCGTTCAACGTGCCGGGCCTGTACATCGCGGTGCAGGCGGTGCTGGCGCTGGCCGCCTCCTGGACGAGCCGGCAGGTGGGCGACCGCACCCTGACAGGCACCGTCATCGACAGCGGCGACGGCGTCACCCACGTCATCCCCGTGGTGAGTCGGTTGGCGCGGCTCGACCACTGCCACGCGCCGATGGGCATCTATCGCCTATATCGCCTATCAGCTATAGGTGTGGTCCGGCGTTGCCTTCCGGGCAGTGACTGGTGCTCTCCGCCGTGATGGACCTGTACATGTGATAGGGGTCGAGTTATTCAGGGGAGCTGTGTAGTTATCGGTGGCCCTGTGCCGCCGGATTGGGGCTGTGGCGACTGGTGGGTGGTGTGGCTGGCTCGGGTGGCTTGGTGGGGCTCGGTGGCCCACTCGACCCGACCTTGACCCGACCTTGACCGGGCGCAGGCGGAGGGGTACGTGATCGGCAGCTGCATCAAGCATATCCCGATCGCTGGCCGCAACATCACCTACTTCATCCAGTCGCTGCTGCGCGAGCGTGAGGTGGGCGTGCCGCCCGAGCAGTCGCTCGAGACGGCCAAGGCCATCAAGGAGAGGTGAGCGACGCAGCGGCGCCGCGGCCGGGCGCGACGGGCTCGCGTAGCGGGCGACGGCGCTTCTGTTTTGGGTGGTGCGGGGCGGGCCTTTTGAACTCGTGTGCTGTTCTGAGTCATCAAATGCTGCTCACATGCCGTTTTAACCGTGCATGATTCAAGGTGATGCAGTGTAATTATGCCAAATGCGACTTGCGCCCATTGTAGTGACAGTTGTCGGTGCCCTGAAAGACATATGAATACCAGGGTGTCATAACAAACTGGCGGGCTCTGAACGTAGTGCCAACTGTGGCTGCAGTGGCTAGCTTATCGACAGATTAAGGACAGGGTGTTATGACTCACTAGTGCAGTACCATTCATTGTTGTATAGTTTGTGTGGTTGTATTAGCGATCTGATTAGTTGGTCAGCCAAGGCTCAGTTTCTTTGGGTTTCTCAATCTTCTTGGTGTGCCTGTGCAACGACACGGACGCGGCAGTCCTGCCCACAACATGTGACGTAATGCTTGATTGACATGTTCTACTCTGGCTGTAGTAATTGGTGTTTTGAGCACTGCATATTGATTGGTAACTTGCCTTTTAGGTGGTCGCATATGATCATTGTAGTGTTTGCAGGTATACTGGCTGCTTCTTCAGACAGCTATGTATTTGCATGCTGGCCATTCAGTTATACTTGTACAGAATTTGTTGTATTTGTCCGAGTACGTCTTCATTGTATGTAACTGGAAGATTGGCTTCAGCTGGGCATCATTAGCCAGAGCTTCTTTGTACCCGTCAGGGTCTTGCTTTTGTAGCGCCGCCAGCGGTGCCGTGCTGCATGACGGTACCGCGGACCGGTGGCCGTCTAAGAGGTGGCCGGCCGGCCGGGTCGTCTCTGTTCAGTGCCGCCCGATACCGGGAGCGGTGTGGTGTGAGGCGGTCTGCCCTCCCTGAGCACCCGGAGCGGGCCGGATGTGGTGTGGCCGGGCAGGAAGGGCCCCGATACGGCGCGGCGGCAGGACCGGGGCGCGCCCGCCCCGGTCCTACCGCCGCGGCCGGCCGCCGTCTGCCGGCCGCACGTGCACACAGGGCCCGGCAGTGGAGCGTGACCAGCTGTCCCAGCACACACGAGTGCCGGCATGCTGCAGTGGGATGGCCTGGTGCACCAACTAGATGTACGATGTTCTTGCTCGGTGCTGGGTTCATCGTTGTGAAACGCCGTCGATGGCAGTTGTCTCATCGATTCGAAATCACGTGTTGACATGGGCAACGAACCAAACAACTTTAGCAGGCAGGAAATCGTGTTTGAAGACAATTCTCCGTCATATGTATGGTTCCAAGAAGTTTTTAGAGGCTAATTACTGCGAATCCGTGGGAAAGAAGTAGCCGACGGAGCGGCCGTCTAAAACGGCCACCATCGCGGCGATCGTTTCGATTGGTCCAGCGGCGAGCTCACCTGAGCTTGTATTCGGTGGTCCTGGCTCACTGTCTGGTGCTGGCTGCTATCGAAGACCTACCACTGCGACTACGGCTGGACTCTGGCAGCGTGCGCTCGGCCGTGGCGGGGTGCTGATGTGGCCGCACGATACGCTGCTCGTGTGGTGATGATTGGAGATGTTAGGGCGCGTCGACTTGTGAGGTCACTGTTCGCCCAAAACGCTGCTCGTGTACTGAACGCGTGTCGTTGCGGTAATTTTCGGATCCTGAAACAGTTCAGTACAGTTGTACAGTGCCTGTGGCTGCGGCTGTCCGTGACTGCTGTTGTTTTCTCGTGATCTGTACGTTACCTAGCAGGAAGGTGCCGTGAATGAAGAATGTTGCTCGTTGCGAATGTTTTACCATGTTCGCAGTAGTGCTCCTGTGGGACGTTCAGTGAGTGCCCCATCGTCAAAGCCCGATTCTGTGAGCAGCGCGTGAGCCTCCAAACCTATTTCAGGTACTCCTACATATGTCCAGACATTCGCAAAAGAGTTCGCCAAGTACGACTCTGACCCGTCTAAGTGGATCCGGCAGTACCAGGGCGTCAACTCGGTGACCAAGCAGCCGTTCGAGGTGGACGTCGGCTACGAGCGCTTCCTGGGGCCCGAGATCTTCTTCCACCCGGAGGTAGGCTGTGCCACGGGCGGCGGGGGAGGGGAGGGGAGCGCCGTCACTGTCGGAACCCGCGGCAGTCCAGCCAGCCGGTCGGACGGACACCGGTGCCGAGGTGTGGTGTGGGCGCATCTGTGGCGCAGTCACTCCCGTGTTTGGTTGTGGAGTGGAGTTCGCTTTGGACGCATTTCGTATTATTGCTGGTTGGATGAACTTGCATGTCCGGATTACATGAATGCCTCCCAGCCCCACGCGATACGCGAGGCCCGACTGGCCAGCTCGGCGCCCTGTCGTGCCGGCCGTGCGTCACCTGCCCTGTTCAGCGCGTGCTCTGTGCCCTGTTCAGCGCGTGCTCCGTGCTCTGTCCAGCGCGTGCTCTGTGCCCTGTTCAGCGCATGCTCTGTGCCCTGTCCAGCGCGTGCTCTGTGCCCTGTTCAGCGCGCGCTCCGTGCCCCGTCCAGCGCGTGCTCCGTGCCCTGTCCGGCGCGTGCTCTGTGCCCTGTCCGGCGCGTGCTCCGTGCCCTGTCCGGCGCGTGCTCTGTGCCCTGTCCAGCGCGTGCTCTGTGCCCTGTCCGGCGCGCGCTCCATGCGTGGCTCCGGCGCCGCGGTCCGACCTCACGCGCGCCGTCTCGCCTCGGCCGGCCAGTTCGCCAACCCGGACTTCACCACGCCGATCTCGGAGATCGTGGACAACGTGATCCAGAGCTGCCCGATTGACGTGCGCCGGCCGCTGTACAAGAACATCGTGCTCTCGGGCGGCAGCACCATGTTCCGCGACTTCAGCCGCCGCCTGCAGCGTGACGTGAAGCGCCAGGTGGACGTACGCCTCAAGCGCAGCGAGGCGCTCAGCCAGGGACGCATCACGGTCAGTGGCCGCCGCTGCAGCGGGGCGGGCGGTACAGGCAGTCGGGTGTGGGCGGGGATGCGTCGCTGTCAGTGGGATATAGGCGGGGGCGCGTCGCTGTCAGTGGGGTGTGGGCAGGGACGCGTCGATGTCATTGGGGTGTGGACAGGGACGCGTCGATGTCAGTGGGTTGTGGGCAAGGACGTGTCGCTGTCATTGGGGTGTGGGCAGGGACGCGTCGCTGTCAGTGGGTTGTGGGCAGGACGCTTCGATGTCAGTCGGGTGTGGGCAGGGACGCGTCAATGTCAGTGGGGTGTGGGCAGGGACGCGTCGCTGCCAGTGGGGTGTGGGCAGGGACTTGTTAATGTCAGTGGGGTTTGGGCAGGGACTTGTCAATGTCAGTGGGGTGTGGGCAGGGACGCGTCGCTGCCAGTGGAGTGTGGGGCAGGGCTTGTCAATGTCAGTGGGGTGTGGGCAGGGACGCGTTGGTGTCATTGGGGTGTGGACAGGGACGCGTCGATGTCAGTGGGGTGTGGGCAGGGACTTGTCAATGTCAGTGGGGTGTGGGCAGGGACGCGTCGATGTTACTGGGGCGTGAGCAGGGCCGGGTGCAGTGAGGGTTTGAGCACGGTCAGCGCGGCGGCACATGACGTCAGTGAACTGATGCAGCTACGACCCGAAATGCATTCTGGATCGACGCGTGCCGCCTTCGCTCCTGCCGAGCGGAGGCCTGCGCCGTCGCTGGCAGCGTGAGCCGGCGCTGACTGACCGCGGCGGTCGCTGTTACAGCCGAAGCCGATGGACGTGCAGGTGATCTCGCACCACATGCAGCGCTACGCCGTCTGGTTCGGCGGCAGCATGCTTGCCTCAACGGTGGGTCCTGTCGCCGCCGGCACTGGGCGCTGGCGTCCGCCCTGGGGCGCCACCGCCACAGGCCGCCGATGGTCGGCTAGGTGGCGCTGGACGCACACATTAATTAGTGTTTGTGGTGCTGGATGTTGTGTGTTGCGCCAGTGAGCCGGAGTATTTTGCGAAATTCATTACACGCTTGAAGCGAGTGATCTGATGGGGAGAAGGTGGTGAGTTGCCTTCTTGGGTTGTGCGACTTTTAGAGGTTCTTGAGTCGAAATGTCAGGGCAAAATGTGATCGCTGTCGCGTCTTGCATCGCACCTTTAAGCCTCATCGCTTGAAATTGCATTGGATTTGGCGGCTAGCTAGCACGGTGGTTTGTCCGGCCACTGGCGTCAGGGTTGTGGGAGCCGCGGTGGGTTCCCCGGACAGCTTGTTTCCGCTGACGCAGCCGGCGGTCTGTGTTGACCTGTCGCTGACCGGCGCCGGCCCGTCCGCAGCCGGAGTTCTACCAGGTGTGCCACACCAAGGCGCAGTACGAGGAGTACGGACCCAGCATCTGCCGGCACAACCCGGTGTTCGGCACCATGTCGTGAGCTGGGCCGCTCGCGAGACCAGCACCTCTGCTGAGGAGAGACCGGCGCCGCTGCGCGCCATGATAAGCTCACACGCGAATTCCTTTTCTTACGATTTGTAGCGGTTCTCTGTCGCGCGCGTGAGACGCCATTCCATCTCGGTTCCGCGCCGGGCGGGGTGTGGCCGCGGCAAAGACGGGGAGCTGGCGGACTGCGCGCGTCGCGTGTAGCAGCGGTGTGAGAAGTGCGGGCCAAATCAGTGCTTTGTTGTTAATTTGGATATCAGCCGCCCGCGTGTGATTTGAATATTTAAATGAATACATTATCCCTGTATTGCCAGTTGTGTGCGGGTTACGCTGTATGACCGGGCTGTCGAAGCGTTTAAGATGAGGTGGGAATGTTGTGGACGTTTCCACACTCACTTGATGGGCGCTGCATGACCTTCAGCAGTCGATGCGCCCTAAAACCCCAAATCATCATCATCATCCACACTCACTTGAGCGCAGCCAGGAGTTTGACGTTCGGGGTATAAGAAGCACATTAGATTAGTTTTCCGGCTGTTGAAAGGGATTTGTCGTAATCTACGATGGCCGGGGCTGGGTGATTCTGAGGTTTCAGGGCCAGAATGTCAGGGTGATGCTGGTTTTGTACCCGGCCTCTAACGTGGCTAACGCTTTTGTAATTAAATTCATGGAGTTTTCTGGGAATCTGCATCTAGAGTTCAGCGTATTTCCGCAGTGCAACAGCGTCGGCTGGGATTTACTTGGCCGAAGTGCTCCTATTTATTGGCCTGGTTATTTCCTTCTGTTTCTTTTCTCTTATTTCTCAAGACGATCGGCATCAATTTATGACGTGCAGCATGTATGTAAAATATTACTCCAGCTCCCCCAAGTCCAAGCAATCTGTTGTAAACGTTTTGGCGATGCATTTGCACGGCCCACGTTTTTGACAATGCTTTTATAAACTGGCGGTAGAAATTCTAGCAATGCCGCAAAATGTAAAGCGGCGTTTCTGATACACGCGCAACATACATGCATACCACGCAAAATGCGTCCCGACCACGGTTCAGTCAAAGCTGACATGAGGAACGTAAGTATGACAAACACGATTCCAACGTAACCAAGATGCGTTGGTGCGTGTTTGACCAGATCCAGTGATGTTGGCAGATGTCGGACTAATGTTAGCTGTCGGTATTCCCACTGGAAACAAACCTTTCCGGGGAACAACAAAGCGCATGCTTAAGCGTCCCAAGAGTCGTTTCAATGCCCCGTACACCTTGTGAGTTTTGTACAGCTACAGCTACAGCCGCCGCCACAGCGCTAGCCTGTCTACTCAGTCCAGTACTGTGCGCGAGGCTTCGTGCTTCCAGAGCGCGGCCGGAAGTGTTTGCCTCAGTGGCCGGTCCATGGGAAGCCCGGAGGAGAGCTGAAAGTGGCTTTAAGCACTAGAATGGGAAGATATATGTGTTGAAGATCATGGGTTCGTTCTACCGATATCTTTTTTACCATTCGAAATCGCTTTATAGAAGGGAGTGTTCCACGTTTGAGGAATATTTAGAAAGTATGCTTTAGTGTAGCCTCAGGGCTACAATTAAGGCACAGCGTAGTGCCACCGCAGCACCATCCAGACATAATAAGGATAGCCATTTTAATTATGTTTGAACCCAAATTACGCTACCAACGCTTTGTAATATCGTGCGCGGCGTATTTATCCGCCAAGGGCCACATGCTGGCTTTTTAAGTGCAGGTAGATTATTTTTGCGACGTGTGTTTTTGTGATCCCGGGGCACGGAGCTGCATAGGTTAGCTTCAGATATGGCGCGCGGTGTATCTATCCGCCGCAGGCCACGTGCTGATCTTGCTAGACAAAAAAAGGGCCAAGTTAGCGTAACGTCACCTCAAAAAACCTTCTCCCTTGCTTTGCGCCGGGCAGCATATGTCGATTCAACGTAATTCTTGTCTGGCGTTATGCCGGGAAGTAATTTCCCCTCTCCTCGGCAGTGACCTTGGGTCCGTCGAAGGAAAAAAAGGCCTCGCATTGGCCCACAAAAAGCTGCTTTTTCGACGTGCGGGTACGGTTTTTGTTCGTTGTGTTTGGTCCAGGCGCTTGTTCCGCACAGGCGTGCCAGGACGATCAAGAGAGGACGAATCAAAACACCGACCCCGTCGGTGTATG
This sequence comes from Pollicipes pollicipes, assembly GCF_011947565.3. Taxonomy (NCBI): domain Eukaryota; kingdom Metazoa; phylum Arthropoda; class Thecostraca; order Pollicipedomorpha; family Pollicipedidae; genus Pollicipes; species Pollicipes pollicipes. The sequence continues at coordinate 43,161,070 of NW_023596545.1, read as the reverse complement.
GACACGTTCAGACAGAACAGTAACAGTCGGCAGTCGGAAAGATAGTGAAACGGACAGGTGGTGGGGGCCCTATCGGCCTGGCGCACCGACGGCCGGGCGCTCGGCGCTTACACCTCCGCAAAATGTGAGCCCGGCGGAGGAATCGCTGACCCCTCGGCGATTCTGTAAGTTCCTCGGCTTTTCCCCCTTTAGATAATTAAGAATAGGCGTTCTGTAGGTCTGTTTGAGACTACGTGCTCGCACATTAATTGAGATCTGTTATATGTCGCGCACTCCTTTCGTTCTTGCATCGTATCGTAGTTATTAGCATATCTAATGTACTCATATGTCCCTAATGTGTGTTGTTATATAGCGTGCCAACACCTGCCTGGTATTTCTCTATGTGTTTCAATGAACAGTCTGTGGGAAAAAACAGCTCGATGAATAATATGCGACCTGAATTTTGTGCCATGAGAGAGAACGTGCTGTACTCAGGTCGATGCCTTGGACGTTAATGTCTTTATCTTACATAGCTCATATAATTCGTACAGCTAAGGGCGACTGAATTTTCCACGAGTGCAGTGAAGGGGTTCTTGTCACCACGGGCTGAATGCGTCATAGATGCTTTGCCTTATGACTGCTTGCAGGGAGCGATGGAGTAAGTCCTACGCGGTACGTAGGTAATTGTCTAGCCGTGTGTCGAAAGGCCCCGTAACGTACAGAAATTAGTGAGCTGGCTGTTGGTCAATCTCTCCGTGACTCACAGATGAGTTGGGGCGCATTTTGACGCCGCTGGCCGCTGGTGAGAGTAGCAGTAGCACGTGTAGGGTACCGTTGGTGGATTCGCGACTCGCAGAACGTGAGATTCGCTTTTCAGCTGCCTTCTTGCGACTCCCAGAATGCGGAAGTCGAAAAAGGGCGTTGGGCGGTCGGAAAAAGTTGGCTGATTTTTCCGTCGGTGGATTGGCCTGTGGCCACCAAAGAGGGTTCGTTAAGGTGAGCATGAGTAACTGATCCTTAGCACTAGCAGTGAGTTCGATCGCTGAGGATACCGTTGTTAGGATTATTCCATCGACTCCAGAAGCGAGTTTCGCACATATGAGCCCACGAGGGATTCCGGCATGACGATGTGTGACTTTTCAGCTATATCGTTACTTCCTTCGACTCGATTTTTGCCGTCCGCGCGACTAGGATTATTGGCTCCTCATTTCTTGGCAAAGTTGTCATGCCCACCCGGCAGATTTTTGACCGCCACAGAACGACAATCACGACATTCCCAAAGCCCAGTTTGCATCAAAGCAGCAAATGCCGTGACTGACTGATGACTTCAAGTTCCCATCAGGTATGGATTTTGAGGTTACGTGCCCACACACGATGTTGTGTAATGCATAATGTCATGAATGCCCTTCAAGAGATATAAGTTGTACTCACTAATAGTCAACCTCACGAAAGTAGAGCTCCTTGGGAGTGATGCGTCTACCGGCAATAATCATATTTGTTTGGGTTAATTACATACCATTGTTAATGGCTTCTGTTGGCTGGTTGGCCCACTGTATTGACCTGCAGGAAATTACCATCGAGGCAATTCCCTGTCATAAACCGACTGAAAGGGGCGACTGCAAATGGTGGTGACAACATTGACTCACCGACATTACATGAGCTTTCACCAAACAGATGCTTTCGTCCTAACATGGGCAGCAAACGCCACTTTACTGGGATTCCACAAGTATTTATACATTAACACTGTCTCATGCATGCTTGTCACCGGTCATATTAAAGGAAGCCTATGAGTTTGTTCGCCACAAACAGTCTACAAGTTATGTGCAACGATCAGATCCCCAGATTATGAATGGCACCGTACAGCCATACATCACGTATGCCTTGCAATTTAGCTCCAGTAAATAGTAGCCGCCTGGTGCAAGGCTCGCCGCGGCATCACCACGTAGCCCCCCCCCCCCCCTCCCTCTCTCTCTCCCTCTCTCTCTCTATCGTTGCTGAATAATGCCGGAGCCGCTCGTCGGCTCGCCGGAAACCCACATCGGCTCACAACACTTTGTCGCCGGAATCATAGATCGGCAGCCTGGAATCCCTCATCGGCTCACGAACACTTTGTCGCCGGAATCATAGACCGGCGCCTTGGAAACCCCTCATCGGCTCACAACACTTTGTCGCCGGAATCATAGATCGGCAGCCTGGAATCCTCAATCGCCTCATAATACTCTGTCTCCGGAATCATAGATCGGCACCCTGGATTCCCACATCGGCTCACAGTGCTCTGTCGCCGGAATCATAGATCGGCATCCTGGAATCCCTCATCGGCTCACACGGGCGAACCTCGCCTTCTGGAGTTGCTGGAATAATTATAACAACGATACACTCAGCGGCCGAATTCATCGCCAGTGCTAAGGGTCAGTAAACCGTGGCCACCTTAGCGAACGCCCCTTGGTGTCGCATCCACCAACGGATAAAATCAACCAACTTTTGTGACCGCCCAATGCCCTTTTCGACTTACGCATTATGGGAGTCGGGAGAAGGCAGCTGAAAAGCGAATCTCACGTTCTGCGAGTCGCGAATCCATCAACGGTGCCCTACACGTGCTACTGCTACTCTCACTAGCGGACAGCAACGTGCAAAAATGCGCCCCACCTCATCTGTGAGTCGCGGAGAGATTGACTAACAGCCAACTCCCTAATCTCTGTACGGTACTGAGCCTTTCGACACACGGCTAGACAATTACCACGTACCGCGTAGAACTTACTCCATCGCTCCCCGCGAGGAGTCAGAAGGCAAAGCATCTATGACGCATTTAGCCCGTGGTGACAAAAATCCCTTCATTGTACTTGTGGAAAATTCACCGTCGCCCTAAGTGTCCGAAGTATGTCAGCTATGTAACATGAAGACGTTGGGGCCAAAGGCACGAACCTGACTACGGTGCGTCCTGTCTCGTGACACAACATTCAGGCTGCACATTATTCATTGACCTGTTTGTTTCCAACAGACTATTCGCATAGAGAAATATCAGGCAGGGGTCAGCACGCCATATGACAACACACATTAGGGGTATATTTGTATCTTAGATATGCTAATCACTGCGATGCAATATGAGCACGAAAAAAAGCATCAAAAAAATCTCAAAAATACACACAGAACGCGTTTTCTTTATTTTTGTAAAAAGAGGAAAAAAAGGCCGGGGATCGCGCTGAAGGACCGGCAATTCTTCCGCGGGGCTGCATTTCACAGCGGTGCAGACGCTGAGCGCCCGGCCGTCGGCGCGCTACGCCGATATGGTCTCCCATCACCGCGTCCGTGGCAATGTCCCTCCGACAGCCGACTGTTACTGTTACTGGCCTGTCTGAACGTGCCCATGTCCTGTTTGAATGTGGCGATACTCCGACGGGGTCGGTGTTTTTAAAAACCCGCCCATTTTGATCGACCTTGCGCGCATGCCCGGAACGATCGCTCGGGACAAACGTAACAAACAAAACCGTGTTCGCACCTTGAAAAGCAGTTTTTTAGTGGGCCAATGCAAAACTTCTTTTTTCCTCGACGGCCCACAGCCTTTTTCTAGGGGGAGGGGGCAATTACTTCCAGCTTAAGGCCAGACAAGGATCACGCTAAACCAGCTTATGCTGTCCGGTGCAAGGCAAGGGAGGTGGCATGGTTGAAGTAACGTTAAGTTAATCTGGCTCATTTTTGTTCAGAATGATCATGGTACGTAAAATAAGCCACAGCAATAGATACGTTTATTTCACCACTACACAACATGCATTCAATACGCTTGAACAAGTGGGCCTCCTCACCGGCCCTCCCGCCAGGCTCCTGGGTTGCATCAAGTCCTGTGTATGGTGTCTATGACAGCGGTGGTTTGGGCTCAGCTGACTTGTCGGTGACCTGTGCGATGGATGGATGCCGGGCTGCTTCATCGCAGCAACGGGGAGAATAGCCTCGGGCTCCGCTGCCCGGCACGACCTTGTAGCGCTATGTGATGTCATTTGGTACTGGGAAGTCCTAACTAAGAAAGACCAGAAGTCCTAACCAATACGGGAAGGAAACTGTAATATTTGACAAATTATGCAGGAAATCCCTTTATTTATACCCAATGATGCAATCCTGTACTGCGTAAAAATTCAAAGAGGAAAACGAGCAAGCCAGGATAAGAGTCATCAAGGAGAGAATGGAGGTTGAATGGAAGGAGATTAGCGTTGGTGTAATTGATGAGTAGTTGTCTTGATGGTTGATATATCGGGCACACGAGGAGTAAGTGATTTCTTGGGAATAGGATGCCGCAACGATGACACAGCGGCGGGGAAGTGTCCTCGAAAAGGTGGAAGTGGGTAATTTTGGTGCGAACCAAACACAGTCTGGCGAGCAGCACTTCCCTGGGGCGTTTATCTTGATGAATTGCCGGCCAGTACTGAAGTGTGGGTTTGATTGGGAGAAGGTGACTATGAGCGCGTTGATCCCAGTCGGATTGTAGAAAAAGATGTAAATGTAAATTGATGACTGTAAGAAAATTAAAAACGGGGCAATGAAGGTGATTACGTTCCGGCAACATAAGACTTCGTTTTGCTTCTTAAGGCAGCGGTATTCTTTCCATGAATATCTGCGTGTCCAGGTATCCAGAAAAATATTACGTGAGTTGTTTGAGGAAGGGAGTGGAGCGTTTGTCGTATGCCGTTTAGAATTGGGTGGGGTGATTAGAACTCGATAAGATATTGAAGTCCCCGACATCCCGGCCGGAAACTCAATGACGTCATTAACCGTTTGGGGTTTTTTAGCTTACCGACTCGCTTTTTACAATAGGAAATCTCTGATCGCAATCTCTCTCGCTTGTGTGTGTGTTGATGATCGAAGCTTGGTCGGGTCGGGGTCCAGTGCCGTCGGGATGCGTTGCGCGTAGGGTTGTAACGGATACATTCAGCCGCGTGATAACAATTCTGTCTTATCCGAGACGATGGCCACGACAGGCCATCCAAGACACGTATCCAAAAGTAGCAGCACCGACAATGAAGAAAACAGGTGAGTTTCCATATAATGCAATGTTAAAGACGCAATACATACAAGATATGACAAAATACAAGAGTTTCATCACATTGTGTGAAGCAGCAGGAACCATCCCATATCTGTCATAGTTCTTGCAGATTTCAAGCTTGGTGTTGGCGTGTATTGATTGATTCTAACATCTGATTCAGAACAGAATATGAAATTGAGTAATAAAACTTTATGCCATCTGCAAACAGCTGGATATTATGCTGCTAATCATAAGACTGTTCAAAGAACAGCCATTGGGGGGGGGGGGCATCAGCTATAGTAACATCCATCTAAGCAGTGGCATCCCACCACAAATATCAGCACATGCAAACAATAGATAGAGAGCTCTAAGGTTGCTGCATGCTGATCACTAACTCCAGTGCATTGAGACCCAATGTTCAATTACTGATGATGCTGCTTGGGCAATTTTGGGCAAAAAACTCCCAAAACATCTTTTGACAACAGGCATTTTGAACATATTTGTCCCAATTTGGCTGGTGTAGGTTAAGTACAAGTATGCTCCAGGTTCAACAAATTGATGCATGTGAGTGTCTGGCACAGAATGAGGTTTTATGCAGATGGTATAGGCCTGGTGCCTAAAGGTGTCCTGTTGTTTAACTTAATTTGCCCCTGTTGATGTCCTAGTCTTTAAGCCATTGCAGATTTTCACAGCATCTTATTGGGACAGAGGCTGAACATAACCTCCAATTTGGGGCAGCTTATCTAAAACAAGGTGGAATTTATTGAGTTACACTAAAAAGATGACTATTATGTATTCTATAACAAAAAAATATGATGGGAAGTCATTTTGGGAGGGCTAAGTGAGGCAAATAAAGTCTACCCCAAATGGGACAGCACTGTTCTGTTGGGGGCAGGATTCTGTCTACCCCAAGCATGGCATCGGCATCAAGTCTATAGAATCAGCCAGGTTACATCCTAATCGTTTGGCTCCAGTTGACAATTAAACCCGGACTGAAAAGTTTGCCTGTGCATCTAGTGTTACCGATTTGTGAGAATAACAGAGTGAGTACTTTGTGATGTGCTCATAAAAATAGATGTACACATACACCATTTTTCTAAATGTCAGGGTCAATCAAAGTTGTGGTACTGTCTTGAGGTTGCCAGTCATGCGGAGCCTGAAGTCTGTGCTAGGGCTATGCAAATGCTTCATTTTACAAATGTCCTTCAGAAATCAGTAGCTGATTGCCATAGGTTCTATTTCAGAATTTTGCATGGGATGTGTGTCAAAATTTGAGGACAGTGGGCACCAGGTCTAGCTGACTGTCTTTTATCATACAGAACATGCCTTAGTCAAAATGGCACCCTTACATATGTGCGAGTTACAGGGACATTAGCTGGCTAAAGGCATTGGAGGGGTCTGGCTCAAATTTAATCAGGCTGCTCTGTGAAACACAAAGTCATGCTGCTGACTGCTGGAAGGTTGGTGGCAGAAGTGGTAGATGCCACTGCTGAAGTGGCAGATGGGGAGGGCTGGGGACAGGAGGGAGCAGCCTCCACCCAATCTTGACAATAAAATACAGTCAAATTATGCTAAATGGAAGAAGAAGCTTGTGTTTGTTGGACCATTCTCGACTTGAGCCCGTCTCAAGGCTGTTGTTATAGCCTTGTTCATCATAGAAAAATGAGTGAGAGGGGAGGTATACATGTGATGTTTTGGCAACATGCCTTTATTGAAACAAAAAGCGGAAGTAAATTTGTGTTAAACATCTGTTTCTGTGTCAATTATTTCCACTGTGCGGTTCATGGTTTTAACAGAGCTTGTGTGTGACATGCGTATTTCAGGCGCAACTGCTGGGTCTGCTTTGCATCGGACGAGGACGACCGAATGGCACTGTGGGTGAAGCCCTGTCGGTGTCGAGGAACAACTAAGTGGGTAAGTCGACCTCCCGACCTGCCGCCGCGCACCATCGAGCCTACGATGGCACGCTACACCACCCAAGTAGTTGTAAACATGCCACTGGGGTCCCATTGGGGCCTGCCAGATGTAAACTGGCCAGTTTTCAGTTGGGTCCTGTATGAACCGTCAGTTTTCAGTCAAAGTCTGTGTAGCTGTTGCACTATTTCTCTGGTGTTTCCGACATGGTGGTGGAAGGACAGCCAGTACTGTGTCCACCTTCCATGCTGTCAGGTGCACCAGTCCTGCCTGCAGCGGTGGGTGGACGAGAAACAGCAGGGCAACGCCATGGCGCCAGTTCGTTGTCCACAGTGCAACACCGAGTATGTCATCCTCTTTCCCCAGATGGGTGAGTGCTCACATGGGATGTCTTATTCGTGCACACTCAGGTCGATGAAGTGGCACTTTGCAAAGGGTGTTGTGGAGGCTACTGGAGCGATGCGTGAGTACGCAACCTGTCCATAACGTGATTTGTTCATCATGAATTTGGAAAAGGGAGCAATTCAGGTAAGAACATGTACAATTTTTAACAACGACGATCCTGTATCCAAGTTGAACGGATCCGTACGCGTGTCGGTCAATTAGCCAGCGCGCCTCGCTTATCAAGCTGTGACTGAGGCGTGGCCTCCTGTGATGTCATACCGTGATCCGCCCGATGTTCCGTTTCAGGGCCGGTTGTCATGGTGATGGACCTGATTGACGAGTTCATCAGCCGCTCGTGTCCGTTCGTGGCCGCTGGCGTGGTGGTCGGCTCGGTGTACTGGACGGCCGTCACCTTCGGGGCCGTGACTGTCATGCAGGCAAGTCACGCCACACGCAGTCACGCCGCGCGTAGTGGCGCCTGCAGTCGCTTTCAAGCCGGCAAGGCACGCCGCACGCGGTCGCGCGCACAGCCGTCGGTTGGCAAGTCACGCTGTTGGAGCGGCTGCCGTTTGGAGGGAAATGCATTGATTGTAGGCGCCACCATTCGTGCCATTGACTTCCGCAGAACACGGAGGCAATACACAGATTCAATCACTTCAGATCGTAAGTGGCACAGGAACTGGCGAGCGGACACCCATAGCGTGCGATGTTCTTCCCAGCACGAGACAGCCGTGTCGCATTCTTTATTCATGTGGGAGACGCGAGCACTCGGTTGAACATTTACATGGCTACCGTGCGGTGCCGCATGGCAGGCTTACACGATATGTCAGGGAGAAACCTAAGCTCGCAGCCATGAGCGCAGCCGTATGTGGCAAAGTATGAAAGTGTAGTTGCACGTACCGTTCTCAACTTGGCTGACGATTACCCCGTGTTCTTAACGGTTCACTGTTTATCATGAACTTCCGTAAGTTACGAATGTTGACCGTCCCTGGTGGTGTATCTAACCCCTCGCTCCTTTCCTCTCCGCCCTGTCGTGCTTCGCGTGCCGGTGCTGCGCCCGCATCAGCGACGAACGGCTCTGCCGCGTGCCCGGCAGGTGGTGGGTCACCGGGACGGCCTGGCGGCGATGGAGCAGGCCGACCCGATCTTCCTGCTGGTCGGCCTGCCCACCATCCCACTGCTGCTCATCATGGGCAAGATGGTGCGCTGGGAGGACGCCGTGCTGCGCTTCCTGCGCAGCAGCGCCGTGCGGCTGCCGCTGCTGAAGCGGCTCATGCCGGCCGCGCCGCCGCTCGTGTCGCCCGCGCAGCCGTACGTCGACACGCTGCCGCTCAACGACCCGGTGTCGGCGACGCGCGTGTTGTGCGGCGCGCTGCTCTTCCCGACGGTGGCCACGCTGGCCGGCCGCGCCCTGTTCGAGAGCGTGCCCTCCCGGCTGCAGCGGACGCTGCTCGGTGCCGCCGCCTTCGTCTGCGTCAAGGGCGCGCTCAAGATCTACCACAAGCACAAGCAGCTCATCCGGCTCAGTCTCAGACAGGTGGGCTGAATGGAATCGGGGACGGCTGGCGGTCCGCGGCGAGCCCGGGGATGGCGGGCGGGCCACGCCGGGGGAAAGCCTTCAGTGTTTTGACGTGACTCTGTTTCATCAGGAGGGTTTTTCCACGGTTCACTGTTTATCATGACCTCCCGTAAGTTACGAATGTTGACCGTCCCTGGTAGTGTATCTGAGCCATCCCTCCCTTCCTCTCTGTCCTGTCGTGCTTCGCGTACCACAACGAACCCACAGCGTTTTTTTTTTTAGAAAATTCCTGTTACATCGGACGTCAAATGAGATAGTTTCCCCCAGACTAGTCCAGTCTCTTACCCTTGCCGGGGCACCAGCCGGGTCGGAGCTAAACTCCGCCCACTGCCGAGCTCATTGCTGCGCTGCGCGGGGCGGGGTCAGTCGGCTAAACTCGCGGGCAGCGACCAATGGGAGCGAGCCTTGCTGTGACGTCAGGCGATGCACCATCGTATCCTCTGTCCAGGTTAACCCGAGAGCTTATATCACGAACTGTAGGGAAAGTCATAATGAGCCGTAATCCCAAGAATTGACAACAGGTTTTGTCGCGCGTCGCACGCTGATATAAATCAACGCAAGCAAGTCAAGGTACTCAAGATTCGAGATATTCAACATACTTTTCCCAGGGGTTGAACTATACGCAGCCATGACGGGGCGTCACCCCGAGCGGCGTTCATGATTTAAGACTGGTTATTAAGAGTGCGCCGAGATTACGCAGTTCGTGTGTCAACTGTGTGTAACATTTTGTGTGTAAGAGCTAGCGATGGCCGGTCTGGATTACATCGTTGGGTTATGGGCAGCAGAACGGCGAACGGATTGATCAAACACAGTAAATCGATTCGTGGCACCATGACCACCTGTTAAAATCCACATGTCACAACACGCTACATAGTCGCCAAAACACGCAAGAAAATGCGAAAAGTAGAAGCATTTACTAAATGTGAGAAACATGGTTGCGCCATTGGCAAGGTGCAGCACCCTTTTGCATCATGGAGCTGGGTTTCGGTCCCGACTACCAGTTGCTGGTCCCTCCCGGTAGTTCAGCGAGTCAAGGCGCTTGTCTTCGGATGTACACATCCTGTGGATGGGTGGGTGGGAGTCGTTTTACAAGCGCTCGCTATCTGCACCTGAGTGGAATGGCCTGCGTCCATCCCGGTCAGATGCAGCGGTTCAGTGTCACCTGCCGTGCGAAAGGTTAGTCGGGGACAGGACTGAGCGGCCTGAGCGTTACGGCACGTGCAGCTTTCGCCACAAATTATGTCGCTGTCCTGGATTTTCACGATACAATGGTGGTTCCGGGATCACGCACAAGCCGCTTTATTGTGTGGTCCGACCCCTGATACCCGTCCGATCAAAAGGGTTGTACTATATGCTTGAAAAGGAGCCCAGGTGATCTCTGAACTGTTTCCGACCCATGCCCTTGCATCGAACCAATAGCATCGGCTATTATGACCTGGGATCTCTCCATTGTAGCTGAACTCGTACCCGCGGTTGGGCGCCGTAAGACGTAAATGATGCTTTTCGTTGTCGTTGGCCGACAGGGTTCAGTGACCCTAACTGCGCTCATGTGTCAAGTACGTGCCCACCCGATGCGGTACTGTGGTCGGGGTCTGGACTTGAGTGGCAGGCCCATCAGCCGTTTGGTGGCGGCGTGTGCCCGAGCATGCCTGCTGCGGAGCCATGACATAGGATTCCACCAACTCGCGCCACGTGTTATTGACGCCTGACACTCGCCGCTCGCTGATTGCGCTTAAGTAAACAGCGGGCTGGAGCCTGGCGGACCTGCCGCGTTCGTATGCGCGGCGGCCTCAGAGCGACGCAGGATTTTCACGCCGCCTCCGACGTCGACAGGTGCTGAACTTCGACGACGAGAACGCGGTGCGCGTCCGGCAAAGCGGCGCGTCGCGACCGGAAGCGGCCAACGACGCCGACGACGCGCAGTGAGGACCACGCCGCGCGCGCTCGCCGCTCGATCCCAGTGACGTCACCGCCCGTGTCGGGTGGCGCGGGCGGGTGGTCGGCCGCCGGGCTCGTTCGTCTGAACCGGTCGACTGACTGACCGGCAGGGTGCTGGGTCGGGTGAGGGCGGCGCGGGCGGACGAAGTGTTTGATCGTGATGACGGGGGGGGGGGGGGGGGGGCTCAAGCTGAGCCCATGGTCATGTGCGAACGAGGACAGGCTGTTCGCTGCTTGGGAGCTCAATAATCGGAGAACCCACGTGTGATAACTGATAGGAATCTTGTCAGCACTGGGCAGGCACAGTCGGTAATGGACGCTACGTACTCGCGTGAATTTTCTGTCATGCCAAAATCGACTGATCATTAGATGTTGCCACTAGACCATCTGGTCCGCTGCGTTATGTGACACGCGCCACGCGGCGCGGCGCCAGATATGAGCAAAGTCAGGCGATCGCACGAGAGCGGGGGCCACGCGCCCAGTGTCGACTACCCGCCGCTGGTCGGCCGACTGCAGTGCTCGTGCGGCACGGGGCCTACGGCCGGCCGGCCGGTGTCGGCTTGTCTCCCTGGCGAGGCTGGGCGGCACACTGAGCTGTCCTCGACCTCCGGGTGTCGCGCACTTTAGGACGGACGGCAGGAGGGCCGTGCCTCGACCCGCTACCGCCGCCGTCTAGATAGCATTCGCTGACTGACCCGGGCGAGGTCCCGGGGGACAGCTGGCGGCGGGCGGGCTGCCGCTGGCTCGCCGGAGCTGGCGGACTCCGGGCGTGTGTGTGCGCTGCGCTGTGAATGGTGGTTCCGATTATGCGAGTCGTCCGACCATCGTGTGTGTTTCGCCCGCACGTGTAGCTTAGCATGTCGGCGCCGTGGTGCCGCCCGGCCGTCGTGGGAATCCGAAGGGATTACCGGGACCTTTTTCTCGAAGTCCGGATTTTCAGACGTGATTAGCTGTTCACAATTGCTCGTTCTCATGTCGTTTGGCTGTTGGACGCCGGATTGTGTTGACATTGAGAAACGTTCCGATGAGCGTGCGCACATTGTATTTGATCCTGAGTTCTTCCACTAGTTAATACAATCTTGTCGTTCTGATATATACTTTGTTCTTGTGGAAGATGCTTACGGTTGATTCCAGATATGGTACAAGCAGTCTACTGCACGTACGATGTGTGTCATGAGTAATCCGTGCTGACTTGTGATGGACAGCGGTGTTCAGCATAACTACGTGGAGGTAATACAGATGTAATAGCGCCTGAGAGATAGGACCCCATGCTGTCAGCCTGTTTGCCAGGTGGCCAAGCCCGGCGAGATGTGCCAGGCATCTCGCCGGGCTTGTGGATGAGGATGAGGCACTGAACTATGTTTCGGCTCTGTTGTACAACGAGGGAGACAGATTCGAGCTTCGGGAAGCGCTAGCAGCTGGTAGAAGACTCTGATTTGATTCCGGAAGGTGCGGTCAACTTCCAGAGCAGATCCTCGCTATGAAAGCGATTCCTCGCGCAGCGTTTTAAACGTGCCCATATTCGTTAAAGTATCATCTTTGTGTAAACACATGCGAAACTTTCTGTTGACGGGTTACATGGCATATAGCTGTGTTACACGACCTACAGCTCTATGAAGGAAGTAACGGCATAAATTTTGCGAAAACCCGGTATCTACTCCCGTCGATGAGTCGACCCAACACTGGTTCTGATTAACCAATGACTTCAAATGAATCGATGTGTCCTTGACGTGAGCAACATTTGGCTTTTTACGGGGATGATACCCCGACCTTACCACAAATCAGGCGCAGCCTGCTTACCGAAATAAAGAGCCATGTAAATCAGTGACGTCATAAGGTGGCGGCGAAACGTCACAGCGCCCTATTCGTCCCATTCCACCACATTCTACTTGCGTACATCACGAGTAAGCGCGACCACCCGCGTCGAGAGCACGCGTGGTGATGATGGCTGCAAGTGGAGGTCGGGTCAGAAATGTCCGTCTTCCAAGGACCACACGGCGTAAGTGGCTCACATTTCTTGACACCTCATGAGCAAATGTGGCGCCGTATGTTTTCACGCTCTTTTTATGTTCTGAATGCTATAAACAGCGCATTGTTCGTCACATGATTTGCGGAGCCGGCTTGCCCCGCGTGCACAGTGGTGCGGGAGGTAACTTCAGCTTGTGAAATTACATGACGAATTCCAAAATTTCTGACAGAAAGGTTCTCATTTGTGTCCTTTTTCACTATTACAGGGCTAAGCTGTTAGAACAATGTGTGGGAGTCTGAGTACAAACATTGGCTATTTGTAGCACACTGCACTCATAATGTTTGCAGAATTATGTTATGATGTTCATGATGGATGAGCTCATGATGTGTGTTTGCAAGCAATGCTAGTTTGGATAATAGAGTTTGATTTAGCACAGTTAGAGGTGGTATGACCAGCTGATGATTGGTGGAATGCAGGTGAAGTCGGGGAGATGCAAGGTGTTTTAGGTTCATTATTTTGACAGTGTGTTGTAAGCGCACTGTCAAATTTCGATTTCTTAGGGTCAGATCCCAGACTGCAAAAGGAGACTTCATGCTAGCCACAATAACTTCAACATATGTGGACCATTTATCAGTGTGCAAAGTTTGGTGCAAAGTCACAATAAAGTTCAGCATACAGAGAGCCAATGTTTTAAGGAATTTTGATCTTGCAGAGATATGTTATAGATGCTGTAAAAAAGCTTCACACAAAAATGATAAAAAAGTCAAACAACTTGGCCCTGTCAGATTTCATCCACACTCAAACATGAGGTTTTGCACACAGATACCCTGTAGGCATCCAGTGCAATGGATATATTTTTGTGACCAGGTCCTATCCCATGCCTGCTTTTTGCTTGTGCTACCCCTGGACAGCCAAAAGGAAGCCAGGAAGCCTGAAGTGTACATTGTCACGGGTGTAGAAAGTGCATGCTGATGAATGGTGCTCAAATACTGAGCTCAGGTAATACACACTTCTCCGTTTTGAGATATCCATGAATTATGTGAAGCCTTTTCATCCCATTTCTGCCCTTGCTCCCCTCAATTTATGCACTGGTTATGCTGGGTAAGATCTCCCTTCACCTTAGATATGCTCTGTTAAGTGTTTCATAAAAAGACAACACTTAAGGCATGGACTTTAGCTGAAGATGAGAAACAAATGACAGGTGTATTTCTTGTCATGAGTGAAAGTCAATGCCATCTTGTTGTTGTTCCATCATGCCAAGTCAATGCTTGATTTTTCAAAGATTGTAGCATGCTTTGCAATCACACCCGAGCATGACATGCTGTTCAAAAAGTCCCCCTCCAGCCCCCTGTTCTGCTTATGTTATGTTCTTTAAAACCATCCCCCACATGTGTTACATAAGTTAGGATGGCTCCTTATGTTACCAAAATATGTGAGGCATGCAGGGTACCATTTATACAGCAATTTCTGTCTCATGGTGGACACCCATATCATGTGGCACTTTTGTGTCTTTTATCATGTGGGCTACATGTTTTAAAGACTGGGTCTAAAATAGATTGTAATCTTAAGTTTTGCTTTGCAATTTGTAGCAGTTTTCAAGCTGTGTTCATCTTATGTGCATTTTTTATAAAGCACATGGTAACTTGCTGATACATGGGGGGGGGGGGGGGTGATGCTGAATGCAGGCGTATTATCCCTGAGGTAGTGTGTTCAAGAAGACCCTGCCACAGCCCACAATATTGTAGTGGCAGTGCATGCATATCTGAAGTAGTTTTCTACAAACACACAACCACATTTGTCCATCCAAAACAAGCAACAATAGGTGGATCTATACCTGGCATGGTCATCATGGTCATCAGTGTCGACAAATATGTCAACACCGTTTCACAATCCAGCCAGTTGCCTCAGGTCCTGTGATGGTAGCTTAACAAGCTACACCAGCAAAGGTGATCAGGTCATACTTACTGCTGTGACCTAACACAAACATCACTTTCCTGCACCACCCAGCCCACTTGCCACCCAAGCTTGTGTAGTCATCAAATGTTCAGACATGCATAGGGCAGAGGGTGCCTCCCACTGAGGAGTGCTCCAGGAAACAGGCAGCCATCGCCTGATGCCTGTATTGCTTGGGCCGATCAGTGAGCCCCCCCCCCCCCCATCCCCTACCTCTGACTCCCCACCCTGGTCAGGTTAGGTCCAGCAAGGGAGCATGGGCACCTTTGGTTGGGTGGTCCAAGTGGGGCAGCATGGCACACCATGAACAGGCATGACAGCTTTTGTCACACTGCGGTCTTATTTACCCATAGGAGATTGTTCATGTTAGATATGAATACTTCAGAAAGCTGGCACTCTGCCCATTTTTGTAAAGCTGATTGGTCTTCCAGTAGTGGCGTGGACAAAAGACGCATGATTTACCAAGGAGATGCAGTGCATTGGTCACAGAATAATAAGGCGTCATTAATTTGGAATGCAACACATGTCATCTCCATATCTTGACCAAAAAGGATGATGTGAATAATGACTAAAGACAGATCACTTTTGCATTGAAGTAAAATATAAGCCTGTCACATGGAGAACAGTGTGAATAGTTGTGTAGTGACTATGCCTGGTGTGCGTGTGCGTGCGTGCGTGCGTGCGTGCGTGCGTGCGTGCGTGCGTGCGTGCGTGCGTGCGTGCGTGCGTGCGTGCGTGCGTGCGTGCGTGTGTGTGTGTGTGTGTGTGTGTGTGTGTGTGTGCGTGTGTGCGTGTGCAGCAGAGCTGTTCCCGTGACCCTGACTGGTGCCGTACCCATTTTGCGCCAGGTCGCCGAGACAGTGATGAGGAGCCCATCAACATCGACTTCAGCCGGCCGCCGAGCGCCAACATCCAGGAGTTCGTGGGCCGCGCCTGCCAGCGGGAGGGCGTCAGTCGCGGCCAGAGGCTGGCCTATCTCAACGCCCTGGTCAAGGTGTTCTCTGTGCTGGACGCGCACCAAGACCTGACCCTTCAGCGCGAGGAGCTCATCTACTGGTCAGTGCTCGGTCATCTCCCGTAGAGTTGTCGTGCGCCTGTCCCTCGCAAGTTAGCAAATGCTGGCCGGCCCGGTAGCTCCGCTGTGTCGCGTGACATGGAGGCTGGTCGTGTTGTGTGCAGTCATGTCTTTTCGGGCTCGTTCAGTGTTGCCACCCCGCGCCGTGGATACCGTGCGGCGAGGAATCAGCACTCCCACATTGCTCGAGGCTCGTGCAATGACCGTTCCTGCTCAGTGTATGTGCAGCCCCGAGCGATAACACTGTCAGCGTTGGCGTCCTGTCATACCGTCCACCGTTGGCGTCCTGTCACACCGTCCACTGTCAGCGTTGGCGTCCTGTCGCACCGTCCACTATCAGCGTTGGCGTCCTGTCACACCGTCCACTGCCAGCGTTGGCGTCCTGTCACACCGTCCACTGCCAGCGTTGGCGTCCTGTCACACCGTCCACTGCCAGCGTTGGCGTCCTGCCGCACGGGCGGCCTGTCCCTCCGTCCCGGACAGCAGGTATGGCGGGGGTCCTGTCACACCGTCCACCGCCAGCGTTGGCGTCCTGTCACACCGTCTACTGCCAGCGTTGGCGTCCGGTCACACCGTCCACTGCCAGTTCACGTGACGCGTCACTCCCCTCAGCCTTCGCGTGCCGCTGGTGAACGAGACGAAGGAGGTGCGAGCGGCGGGCTACCGGGCCCTCCGGTACCTGGTCAAGATACCGGAGGATGTCCGCTCTGTCATCAGGTCTCAGGTGCGATGTTACCGACTGCTCCTGGCTCGTGGCAGGGCTGCGGAGGCAGACAGGCATGTATGGTAGGTATGTGTTAGAACTAGAACAGGTTACCGAAAGGCTGCTCCGGAGGATGGCGGTAAAGGTGCCTGTTGAATCTAGGCGGACTTGCATTGTTGACGCACTGTTGTATATGTATGCAGTTTTGGAATCCCCGGCTCCCGCCAGTGGCTACAGTATGTCAGAAACGTCGGGTGAAAGCATGCTATATTTCACCTAGGACTGTCTGGCATCGCTGGTCCGTATCACTTGGTGTATGTCTCATTATTGACAACTGCCCACGTCTGTCTGTATAGTAAATCTCTGTCACACCTGGACCGTGAAGCAAGCTGCTTACAAGCTCTGTTCTGCCATCCAAAGGCAAAAAGGGCTAAGAGCCATAAGACAACATAACACTTGAGCATTTTTGCCCTTGGATGGCAGCGTTGCTCCAGGCACCGTCACAATGTTGTACCAACGCCGCTGACTTGGTCGCGGCGTTGCCGCCGCCGACAGATCCCGGTGCTGATGGTGCGCTCGCTGGACCTGATCCTGGACAACCCGGTGGAGCGTGTGCAGTCGCTGCGGCTGGCGCGCCGGCTGCTGGCCGTGGCGCCGCGCCTCTTCACGGCTGACCTGGCGCGCTGCCTGCTGGCCATCGCCGCCGACGGGCCGCTGGAGCGCGACAAGCTCTGGATGATCACCGTCGCCACGCTCGCCCAGCTGTGTACGGTAGTGCCGGTCCGGCGGCGGCCCGGCGGCGGGGAAGGGCGGACCGGCGGAGAGGGAGGGATGGGTGGCGGCCTGCCTTGTGTGATGACCTGTGGTGGACGGTGGTGGGTCCGCGCCTTTGGGAGGTTCGAGGGACCCATGTGTGAACCGGTGGCACAAATCGAGACAATTGCTCTCGTGACGGATGGTAAATACAAGGAAAGCCCCCAGCTTCACGAAGGGGTAGCTTTTTTGAGCTTGTGAACCTTGGCGTACAGTAAAAACACCACGCGGTTTGTGGACCACCGCAGCGGTGTATGAACTGACTAGATGCGCCCGTCTCCCACGACGGCGGCTTTGTTCTGAGCCGGAAACACGGCACCCAAACCGGCCACGCGCGTGAGCCGCGGCGCCGCACGCGGCCGCCTCACCGAACCGGCCGCCGTCCCGTCGGCAGCCATCAGCAACTGCGAGCTGCTGGCGGCGTGCGGCGGCGTGCACGTGCTGCTGCGCTGCGTGCTGGACTGCTACCAGCCGCGGGCGGTGGACGCCGTGCTGTCGTCACTGTTCGGCCTGCTGGGCCGACCGCCGGCCTGCTGGCCCGACCTCAGTCTGCTGCTGGCGCCGCTGGCCGACCCGCACTACGGACACCACGCCTACGAGGCCGACAGCAGGAGGTGAGGAGGCGTCGACCTGCTGCTGCCACCGGGGCAGACGGCGGCGCTGCTGGCCGGCTGAACCGGTGGTGGGGGTCACGCGCTGAATCGCTGTGGGAGGGGGGGGGGGGGGGGGGGCAGCAGACGATATCGGTTTTACGGTGGCATGATGGAGGGGATGTCAGCTGTCTGGGAACATTTGCGAGGGCGAGTCTGTTCGTCCGGCGTGCGCGCCATTTGCAGCCAATAAGGCGCCACCTGTTCCAGGGTGGGGTGAGAGGTGAAGTAAGGCTGTTGTGCCGTCAGGAACTGGTTGAGCGATACACTGCAGTAAGTAAAACATGCCTTTGAGGCCAGACTTTGAGCTATCCGCCCCCTTTTTTGACTGAGTTGGCATTCTGAAAGCTGTGCTGAATTGCTCGTCAGCGCACTGCAATATCGAGTGTCGTTGCGATGCCGGCTGTCGACGCGCGTCGGGCCGACGCGGAGCTGCGGAGGGCCGCGCCGCTGCGTGGCTGAACACTGGCGATGTGTCGCAGCGCAGGCCCGCCGCGCGTTGTGCGCCTCCCTGAGCCGTGCCTCTGTCGGCCATCTGCGACGAGTGGCTGGCGCGGCGCCGGTGCGGACGGCGAGCTGCCCCGAGCCGCGTGCCGTCTGAGTGGGTGACGTGCCGCGACCCGCGCTTCAGCGGTCCCTCCAGCGGCGAGGAGGTGGTGCGCTCGGCCCAGGTGGCGCTGATCTCGGTGCTGCGCTCCTGGCCGGGCCTGCTGCTGCTCGGCGCCCAGCACGGCGTCGCCTTCCGCGCCCTGCTCGACTCGCTGCAGGTGGACCGGCCAGAGCTCAGGGTGCGTGCCGACGGCGGGCTGCTCGGCCGGGGATGGGCAGGGCCGTCGGGGTGGGTCGGCGCGGAGAGCGGCGTCAGTGCTAGCCGGCAAAAGCGTGGCCGTGGGGAGTAGACGGGGTAAGAGGCGCACCTCACGCGATAACGGAAGCTTACAGCACCTCTGTTAGGTCCGTCCTGGTCAAGGCCGGCGCAGGTGCTGGCATGAGACTTATCATGATCTTGAGTCGTCGCCACCGCCTCAAGGAAAACCGCAGGCGATGATTGCCACGTGACTTCGTTCGCAAGTGTCTTCGCACAACCATGCAGCCATATAGCTGCTGTGTTTGCACCTCGTGCCCGCTGAAATGTGACTTAACTAACTTAACGTAAAGCCCCAATGGCAACAACAACGACAGCTGGACCGAGCATTGACGGCGTGCGATTCGCCGCGTCCTCAGAAAGCCATGATAGACCTGCTGTTCGAGCTGCTGGGCCGCGAGCCGCCGGACCCGAACAAGACCCCCGAGGCGCAGGTCAAGGACTTCCTGGACGGCGGTCTGGCCGCCGAGTCCTGCAAGCTATACGAGGGCTTCGTGGCTGAAGAGGCGCGTCTGTACCTGCCGCACCTGGGCGATACGCGGTCAGTGGCGGACCGGCCTCATCTGGGGCCGCGTGTGGCAGTCGGTGACGTGCGGGGCTGACCCGAGCAGCACGCAGTCGGCTGGTGTGTGCCTGCCTCACTTGGGTGACGGTGCAGTGACGTAACGCGGCGCTGCCCTTGGGGGAGGGGGGAGGGGGTGATCGGTGTCCGTATGGATTCAGATACAATATGTTTATCAGGCACCCTCTTCACCGGGTTACATGGTGTCCACGCCAGTACATGGCAGCACAATACAAAGTTCGCAATGTGTCCACAATACATGGTAGTCAATACAGGACAGCAACAGCGCAGATAAGGAGGGAAATCGCAATCATCCTCACACGATCATTCTAAAGCAAAGATGGCACGGGGGAAAATGTAGCCATATCGCCGGAGCCCCACTCGCTGAATCGTGCGGAGCGAGTCCTTCCGCATTATATCCGGCGACAGGCTACTTAAAGCTCCCACGATCGGTGAGTAGCTCCGCAGGCTTACACCACCCTAGCTCTCTGGAGTCACATGATCGCGCCGGTTAAGGTCAGTCACCATACGGATATCCAAGCTGATCGCCTTTGCACGCGCTGTCTTTGCGCTGACGTACAATTTCTCCCCACGTTTATGCGGTAGCGCATGTGGGAAAGACGAGACCTTCCACTAGCAGGCGCCTGATACACATCGGTAGCTTGTGACGGATGCTGGCCGGTCCCACCGGGGCTCAGTAGCACCGCTAGACAACAGGAACTCTGTGTATATTCCACGCCAGGTGTGAGTCGATGGCAACAACGTGACCTTAACGCTCTGTCAAGGCGGAATTCCATCACTCCAGAAATGGACCGAGAACTTGACATCGAAGTTGTGGTGCCGAGACGTTAAGATGATAAGTTTGGCCCTAGATGGATTCATTTTCAGTCGGTTCTGTGTGGACCGCTGCGGTGCCACACGGAGCGGAGCATTCGACACGAGTTTGCATGGCATGGACGCTCGTTGAACATTCGGCGTCAATGGGCTGGGCGCCCCCTGCCTACATCACAATCTTTCCATGTGGCGCGTGTGTTGGTGGAACGCTGGTTGGTTTCCCGGCCTTATGGACGGCGGCAGATGCCGCTCCGCCGCGCCGGTTCGGAGGGCGAATCCAGGGTCCGTCGGCGCCAGCTGTGTCTTGGTTGCCTGGCGCCCGGTGTCTTGCGGCGGATGGGTCGGAGCCGCAAGTCCTCGGCGCTGATCAGCCCGCTGGTAAACAATGCTCCAAGTGTTCCAGGAGAAGTCTTGTGTGAGCTCTCTCTGTCGTCGGAGGGTGACTCATTACGTGATGTCCTCGCAGGCCCAACCTGGTGATGAACCATATGGCCGCGCTGCTGTACATCCTGCTGGAGAACGGCGTGCTGGAGGGCCTGGTGGAGGTGGTGGTGACGGCGGACCGGCCGCTCAGCCTGGCTGCCACACTGCTCATCGGTGAGTGGACTGGACCCCAGCGGCGGGCGGCAGTGGTGAGCCCGCCCTGGTTAGCCGGGCGGGCGCAGCGCGACCAAGCCGTTGGGCGAGTGGCTTCTTTGGGAAGTCCATAAGAAGGGGAGGATACGACAGATTTATTTAACGGGAGACCTGATCTGCGTTTACGAAAGCGGTGTTGGTATCTGCTTTCCCGTGACCGCGCTTTCTGGTCGAGCGGATGGGTGTTGTCTGGCCTTGCCTTGGTGTCTGGTATGATGTCTCAGTGGCATCATACCGAAAGTTTCCGGACGCTGATCTGGACTCTGCCGCCACGACGCGGGCCGGTACCGTCCGGCGGCGGGCCGAGCGGCACGCACCGGCGGCTGTGCCGGCGGCTGTGTCCGGAGCTGACCCGTGTGCCTCGGCCGGGTGCCGCTCGGCAGCGGGCCGAGCGGCACGCTCCGGCGGCTGTGCCGGCGGCTGTGTCCGGAGCTGACCCGTGTGCCCCGGCTGGGTGCCGCTCGGCAGAGGGCTGAGCGGTACGCACCGGCGGCTGTGTCCGGAGCTGACCCGTGTGCCCCGGCCGGGTGCCGCTCGGCAGAGGGCCGAGCGGCACGCACCGGCGGCTGTGTCCGGAGCTGACCCGTGTGCCCCGGCCGGGTGTCGCTCAGCAGAGGGCCGAGCGGCACGCACCGGCGGCTGTGTCCGGAGCTGACCCGTGTGCCCCGGCCGGGTGCCGTTCGGCAGGCGACATCCTGCACCAGGTGAACGAGGTGCTGCCCATCGAGTGTGCCCGCTTCTCCAACTGTCTGCCGACGCTGCTGAGCCGGGCCGACCAGTGCGGCCCCACCGAGCGCACGGTGAGGTGGGGCGGCGCCACGGCCGCCGGCCAGCCGGTCCCACCGGCTTCACCGGCCTCTTCACGGCTAGAGGCTGGCCCTCCAGCCCCGGTGCTGACTGCATGATGAAAACTAGTCTTCACGAATTGCGCTATTGGCTCCATGCTATTTAGCCGACCAGCTGGACGAATCATTCATGATTTGGTACTCTTTGGACGCTTTCACGACATTAGTACTACGCCAAAAACTTCTGCCGCTAACGTGCAGCTACATTTCGTTTTCTGCGGCCCATGTTTACATGCAACACACGCGGTACACTGTAAAACTTCTACTCCACACACACACACACACACACACACACGCACACGCACACGCACACGCACACGCACACGCACACGTACACGCACACGCACACGCACACGCACACGCACACTCACATTCACATTCACATTCACATACACATACACATACACACACACATATATATATATATATATATATATATATATATATATATATATATATATATAATCCATAACTTATCCACCAGCAAGACCGCTAGACTACATTAGTGCCCTGCGGCAAAAGTTATGTATTAAACACCTGTGAGAAATGTCGTTTGGTGAGGGTGTGATTGGTCGGGGCAATCCATCTGGTGTTCTATTCCACCTCTGAGGTTTTGTTTTGCTCTGTCTGAGGCCACTTCTTACAAGAAAGCTGCGGTTGCTGCCGCTACCACTCTTCTCTTTGTATTCAATAGGACGAAGAAGATCCGTGATATTGCGACAGCATTAAGGACCGTTGACTGCCACCACTGCCGTGCTTATATGACTGCGGCACTGACAACGTACAGTCAACCCAGCTGTGTTTCAGCTGACTAAGGTTTCCAGTCTGAGGGCCCACCATGTTTCAGATGAACGAGGCCATCAGTCTGAGGCCCCCGCCATGTTTCAGGTGACTGAGGCCATCAGTCTGAGGGCCCCGCCGTGTTCCAGGTGACCGAGGCCATCAGTCTGAGGCCCCCGCCGTGTTTCAGGTGACTGAGGCTATCAGTCTGAGGCCCCCGCCGTGTTTCAGGTGACCGGGGCCATCAGTCTGAGGGCCCCGCCGTGTTTCAGGTGACCAAGGCCATCAGTCTGAGAGCTCCACCATGTTTCAGGTGACCAAGGCCATCAGTCTGAGAGCCCCACCATGTCTCAGATGACCGAGGCCATCAGTCTGAGAGCCCCACCATGTCTCAGGTGACCGAGGCTATCAGTCTGAGGCCCCCGCCGTGTTTCAGGTGACTGAGGCCATCAGTCTGAGGGCCCACCGTGTTTCAGGTGACCGAGGCCATCAGTCTGAGGGCCCGCCGTGTTTCAGGTGACCGAGGCTATCAGTCTGAGGCCCCCGCCGTGTTTCAGGTGACTGAGGCCATCAGTCTGAGAGCCCCACCATGTCTCAGGTGACCGAGGCCATCAGTCTGAGAGCCCCGCCGTGTTTCAGGTGACCGAGGCCATCAGTCTGCTGAGCAGGCTGCATGCCTTCCGGCGCCGCCGCGCCTCACACGACGGCGCCAGTCTCTTCTTCCGCCAGCAGATGGCGTTCTGCGGCGTGGCCGATCCACCCGTGACGGATATCTTCGACCGGGCGCTCAAGGAGAGCGGTGGGGTCAGTGCGGGAGGGCCGCTGGGTTCGGGTCGGGCGGTGGTGGGCACGGCTGGGAGGGAAACGGGGTGTTTTGGTCTGCTCGAGGTGTTTGTGAAATTAGGGGCCGTGGGATCTCTGTATAGGAACCGAACAATAGTCCTTATCTGTAAAAAACGAAGTTTGGAGAGACAAGAGATGCTTTTGTTGGAGACTACATGCCTTCACGTTGCTACATTGCAGAGCGAATGTCGGGAACTCAGACCTCCATCTCGGCTTCGAACAGGACCGTGTTAAGGACGCCGTTGGTCGGCCTTGGAGAAGGTGTTACTGAAGCGATGGAATGGAGTCACGTATGCTTGAAACAGACAGAGCTCTCTCTCTGCGGGCGGGGAGTAGTGTGGTCCGTGTCAGTATTACGGGGGCGGCTCTGAAAGGCCTCTCAGCGGGCTGACCCTGTGACCCGGACGCCAGGCGCGGGTGAGTGACGCCTGCGTGCGGAGGCTGGTGGCGGAGAGCCGCGTGCTGTCGTCGGAGGACCCGGCCGCCTGGCGCTGGCCTTCCGTCCACTGTCTGGTCAAGGTAGGTCCGCTCCGCCGCCGCCGCCACCACCGCCACCGCCACCGCGGCCGCCGAGGCACCTGTGCCGCACTGCGTGTCCGCAACGACGGCTAATGCGCCGGGGAGTTGGGTCAGTTGCGAAGGAAGTCTTGCGCGTCCGTGTTAATTTCAGCGTATTCGTTGCTATATTTTTTAAACAATGCTGGACACCAAAATATCCGTGTACTCCTTTCAAAATGGCGTCAAAGTTCCCGGGCGTCTTGCTGCCGTCTTCGCCCCCAGACCACGCGCCGGTCCGGCGGAGCTACTGTGTGGGGCCCGCCTGCCGCCAGGCCCAGGCCTCTCCCGCTCCCCTCCTAGCACCGCTCCGAGACCTGACTCGTCCTCCGCCCGCCGTCCGCCGGCGCCGAGGCCCGCCGCCTCGCTCGCTCGCTCGGTACTGATTGCTCCTGAGGAGTGGGAGACTGGCGGCCGGCTGGCGCCGAGGTCCGCCTCCGCTCGCTCGCTCGCTCGGTACTGATTGCTCCGGAGCAGCGGGAGGCCGGCGGTCGGCTGGCGCCGAGATCCGCCTCCGCTCGCTCGCTCGCTCGGTACTGATTGCTCCGGAGGAGCGGGAGGCTGGCGGCCGGCCGGCGGCCTCCTCGTGTGTCGTGGTGTGGCCAGATGGTGACGCCGGAGCGGTTGACATCTCATGGATGCTCATCTCATGCTTGACCACCTCCTGGTTGGCTCGGCTGGCTGGCTTTTCGGTCTGAATGCGCTCGACCGTGTGGACATTCCGGATGCCCGGTGAATTTCCGTTGTGAGGCGTAGCTGACCAGTTGGCGAACTTCTCGTATTCCCGGCGATGTATGTGGAACGTCCCAATGATGGCTGCCGACTCCTTATGTCGAGGGGAAATGGCTTGACAGTGTTTGGCTCAGCACCCTTGGGAAGGGGAGGATGCCTGTTCAACAGCGGGGCTCTCCCGGTTGTACGCGTGGTGTGGCCGCGCACTGGACCAGGCGTCCCCTCCGACGCTGCCTCATCGAAGCCACGTGTCACAGCGAGATAGCCTCGCCTGCCGCATGCTCCGTGCCGGCGGCGGCCGCTGCCCTGGGGCTGGGCGCGTCATCACCGTACGGTGCGGCCGGCTGACAGACCGCTGCCGCCGCCTGCCGCAGCTGTCGACGAGCCAGCACAGCGGGCAGCTGTGCGCGCCGCTGGCGCAGCTGTGCGCCCAGCTGGAGCCGGCCGGCCGGCCGTTCTGGCGGCAGTCGGTCAACCGCGCCGACGACCAGCAGCTGCTGGTGCTGTCGGACCTGGTGGCCGCCCTTCTGGACATCGAGCCGGTGAGGGAATGCTCGCGCCCAAGGGTGGCTGGGGTGCGGGAGCGCTGGAGATGTCGAGCTCGGCCGAGTTGAGGAAGCAGACTGTTCTTGGTTTTGTGGTGCCTCGTGTGGTCTTCACAATCGGCAGAATGACGGGTCAACTGCATGTCCCCGGAAGAAACCCTGTTGATAGTGCTCCTAGCACTGTGCGCGTGCGGTGTCTTTCTTCACCATTCGTTCGCCTGTGATCTCCGTCTCCGACCGCAGCGCCCAGCGCGGCGCGCGCTGCGTCGGTGTCGTCCCTCCGCTTGACAGCCCCTCCCCGCCGGGCAGAGCGTGTGCGGCACGTGCTGCCACCTGCTGGGCTCGCTGGTGGCCACGATGGCGGCGTTCCTGCGCGGCACGGCCGACGCCGAGCCCGAGTCGGGCCAGCAGATCAGCGCCAGCTCGCTCATCAACTCCAACGTGCAGTACTACTTCCTGCTGCTGGGCCGGGTGTCCAGCGCGCAGCGGGGCCGCGACCTGCTCGACCAGCACGGCCTGCCTGCCGTGTAAGTCGTCGCCAGAGGGCGCTCGACGAGCGGGCGGCGGCGGCCAACACCGCTGGGCTTCCGGACTGAGAGGTTCCGTTAACCGGGCTCGTTTGTGTTCGGTATTTGCTCGGTTTGATCTGGAGGGCACCTGAATAGGCCCGATTGAAGGTCTCGAAAGTTGGCTTGCCGCCTAGCACGGCTCAGTGTCGGGGCTGGCCATGGGGCGGTCAGCTGGCCAGTTCCGTCCACGGCCGCGGTGGGGTGACCGAGTAACGTCTGACCGTCGGCCGCCGTCGGCAGCCTGCTGCAGCTGATGCGCTCTGCCGGCTGGGACTACTACGTCAAGCTGGTGGTGTCCAGTCTGGACTACAGCGGCGGCCGATGGGCCTGGTGAGTGGCTGGGGCGCCGGCGGTCGGGTCGGCCGAGGCTCCGCTGACCGAGCTGGCTGAGGCGCCTCTGGAGAGGCAGCACTGAAAGCAGGGCGTCGTGTGGACCACAGTGATTGAAGTGAGCATCGGTCATGCAGTTCTAACGTATCGAGAACGCCGTGCGCAGGTACCTCCACCCTGAGGTCCGGAGTCTCCGGGCGCTGACTACCCTTGGACAGTCTCCACCTCGCGTGCGTGAAGCACCGTCATCGTTAAACAGCAGGCGTCCGGCACCGTCGCCGATGCGTGCGGCCGAGCTGCGCGGCGTCGGCGCAGCTGGCTCGCCCGCTGGCCGGCCGTGACCGCCGCCTGCCACCGCCGCCAGGTCCCTGCTGGAGCAGTGTCTGGCGCTGCCGGAGGAGGCCAAGCGGCTGTACTGTACGCAGTTCCTGCGGCTGCTGGCGCGCGCCCGCTGCCCGGGCTTCGCGCGCTGGGGGGTCGAGCTGCTGGTCGGCCAGCTGTACGACTCGTCGGAGCGCGTGGCGGCCGCCGCACTCCAGGTGGTGGAGGAGGTGTGCGACTACGAGGTACGCGCCGCCCGCCCTGGGCAGAACGGACACCGATGTATCGATGCTGAGGCTTGAGACTGGAAACAGGGGTGCAGGGGTGGTGGTGGCAGTGCCGTTGGCGGCCATAATGTCTGCCAACTGGGGCGCGCCGTTATGAGAATTGGGAGGGACCAAGGCGAATTAAGGTGGGGGCGCGCGTATTGTTCCAGTGCGAACGACTCACTGGTCACCCCATGTAATCAAGAATATGGCAACGCTTTTCGTATTGGGACTGTCACTCGTAGATGGCTCTCCCGCCGTCGGGTGACACGTGAGAGGCCAATCAGTAAACGTTGGTCGATATAGTGCTGCGTCGAACCCGGCCGTTGTACACACAGGCTGCAACTCATTGACAGATCTCGGCGCCATTCGTCCACCGTCCTCAGTGGCGCGACGTTGCAGCGCAGCGACGCCAGGCTACTGGTAGCGCGTGTTGATCGTGTGGCGGCGGCTGCCGTCGGTCGAGGGTCGGGGGGCGCCGTCGCCGGTGTGGCTGACCTCTGGCCGCGCCGCCGCCGCAGCCGTACCTGCGGGAGGTGGTCAGCCAGCAGCCGTCGGTGCTGTCGCTGGGCGACGGCGGCGTGCTGCTGTTCGTCCGGCTGCTCTCCGTGCCGGCCGGGTACCGCATGTTCCAGCGCGCCAACTTCCTCGACCACGAGCTGGACCGCTGGCGGGACGGCTTCAACGCCAGGTGCGCGGCGCGGCGCGCCTCGCGGCCGCCCGGGCGGCGCGTGCATCTCGCCAGAGGGACCGCGCATCGGACGTCAGTGTTGGCGCATGTGCGACGGATTCGTGGCCGCGTGACGTGTGATGACCCAATGCTACTGTGGCGCTCATGACGCTTTAATCAGACGCGGCGACATCAAAATGAGGTGGAAACCAACGAGCGCAGGGTGGCGTTCTGACGCTGCTCTGCGTCGCGCAGGTACGTGTCGCTGCTGGAGGCCGAGCTGAACGACTCTCTGACCCGTCACCAGCGGTCGGCCGGCGGCGGGTACGGCCGGCGCACCGGCGACCGGCACCAGACGCGGCCCGTCCACCTGCCCTGCCACCTTTACGGCCAGCTGGCTCACCACCGGGCCGGCTTCGACATGGTGCGCGGCCGGCCGGAGGTCACCGACATGATCCGGGTACGGAGCAGGCGCGCCGCCGTCCGCGGCCCGCTCTGGGTCTGTGAGTGCAGGCGGCTGGACCGTTGCTGATGTCCGCCGGGCTGGGTGTGCGGCTGGATCGGTGCTGATGTCCGCCGGGCTGGGTGTGCGGCTGGACCAGTGCTGATGTCCGCCGGGCCGGGTGTGCGGCTGGACCGGTGCTGATGTCCGCCGGGCCGGGTGTGCGGCTGGACCGGTGCTGATGTCCGCCGGGCCGGGTGTGCGGCTGGACCGGTGATGACTCGGGACGGGTATATTTCTACTGACCGCTGACCATGCGCAGCAGGACTGACATCTGCACGTCTGGGCATGTGGCTGGTGCGGGATGCCGGTATTTGCCTGTTCGTAGGTGCGCTGACTTCTGTCGTCTGCCTGTCTGCCATGCTGTTCTGGCGACGAACCCGTGGGTGTAGGAATGTGAGACCAGGGCGTGCGCGTTGGCTGTTTGTATGCCCTACTACCGGTGCCGTTCTGGTGAATGGCCTGTAGCAGTATGGTGGGACCCACCCGCCCATCGCCGCCGTCGGACGCTTCGTGCCTGTCTCAGAGAGCCCCCGTCCTTCGTCGGGCAGGTGGTGAAGACGGCGGCGGCCGACCCCTCCGTCACCGGTAACCTGCACCAGCTGAAGACGGCGCTCTGGGCGCTGGGCAACGTGGGCCGGACAGGCCTGGGCGCCGCCTGGCTGGCCGACGCCGGCCTGGTGACGGCGGCCGCCGCCCTGGCCGCCGGCTCGGCCTCGCTGGCGGCGCGCGCCACCGCCTGTCTGGCGCTGGGCCTGCTCGGCTCGACGCCGCAGGGCGCCGCCGCGCTGGCACCGCTCGGTTGGCAGTGCGTCTGCCGCCGCTGGACCGAGCACTGGGTGGTGGACGAGGAGAAGCTGGACGCGCCCGGCGACGAGCGCGCCTGACCTGCTGTCGGTGAGCAGCGGCTCCAGCTGCGACGTGGCCGGCGGCTGGCGGCGCACCACCAGCGGCGGCAGCGAGCCCGGCGACGAGCTGTCCGTCGGTCGGAGCGCCACGCTGCCGGCGGCGGCGCGCGCCGCCCGCTCGGCCGCCGCCCGGCACGCGCGCAGCCTGAGCGACGCGGCGCGCGCGCCCGTCATCCCCGAGTTCTCGGCGTGGGAGGGCGCGGCGTCGCCGCCGGCGCCCAGCTCGTCGGCGGAGAGTCTCTCGGCGCCGGTCGCCGAGGCGCTGCCGCCCGCGCTCAGTCCCATCGCGAGCTCGGGCTCGATAGGCGAGCTGCTGGAGGCGACGCCGGCTTCGGCGGCCAGCTCGACGTGGCTGGCGGCACCGGCCCGGCCGCGGCTGCCGTCCGTCTCGCTCTCGCTTTCGCCGCCCAGCTACTACCCGAGCGAGGAGGACGCGCAGGGCTACGCCACGCTGCAGGGCCTGACTGGCCGCGTGCGTCGCAGCGACACGGTGGAGGAGGCGCAGGCGCGCGCCGCGGCTGCCGGCCCGCTGCTGGACGGCGGCCGCCGCCGGCTCGCCTCGCTCACCATCGACGCTCGGCTCAGCCGGACCCTCAGGTGGGCACAGGCTGGACCCTCGGACGGCCACAGACTGGACCCTCGGGCGGACACAGGCTGGACCCTCGGGCGGGCACAGACTGGACCCTCGGACGGCCACAAACTGGACCCTCGGACGGCCATAGACTGGACCCTGAGGTGGGCACAGACTGGACCCTGAGGTGGATACAGACTGGACCCTCGGGTGGGCGCGGACTGGACCCTCAGGTGGGCGCAGACCGGACTCTGAGGTGGACGCAGACTGGACCCTGAGGTGGGCACAGACTGGACCCTCGTATGGCCACAGACTAGACCCTGAGGGGGGGGGGGCACAGACTGGACCCTCATGCGGGCACAGGGTGGACCTCCGGGCGGCCACAGACTGGACCCTCGGGCGGCCACAGACTGGACTCTCGGGCGGGCACAGACTGGACCCTGAGGCGGTGGTGTCGTGTAACGTATCCTCGTCGGTTCTACCTGCAGTACCCAAGCACGAGTGTTGTTGGGGACAGATGACGTATGCGTTGGTGCCGCACCGCCGAATGCTTCCTGTAGTGACCGATGTCGAAAGCCTTGGGCTGTCGTTAAGACTATAGCCCCCGCCTCGGCTCGCCTCCCCGTCTCGGCTGTCGTATCTGCTTGTTCTCCTGACCCTGTCTTTGCATATTCCCCTGACCTTTTCTCTGTATGTCCTCTGACCCTGTCTGTGCACATCTCCCTGAGCCTGTCATTGCATATTTCCCTGACCTTTTCTCTGTATGTCCCCTGACCCTGTCTGTGCACATCTCCCTGAGCCTGTCATTGCATATTCCCCTGACCTTTTCTCTGTATGTCCCCCAGACCCTGTCTGTGCACATCTCCCTGAGCCTGTCTTTGCATATCCCCTGATCTTTTCTCTGTATGTCCCCTGACCCTGTCTGTGCACATCTCCCTGAGCCTGTCTTTGCATATTCCCCTGACCTTTTCTCTGTATGTCCCCTGACCCTGCCTGTGCACATCTCCCTGAGCCTGTCTTTGCATATTCCCCTGATCTTTTCTCTGTATGTCCCCTGACCCTGCCTGTGCACATCTCCCTGAGCCTGTCTTTGCATTCCCCTGATCTTTTCTCTGTATGTCCCCTGACCCTGTCTGTGCGCATCTCCCTGAGCCTGTCTTTGCATATCCCCTGACCTTTTCTCTGTATGTCCCCTGACCCTGTCTGTGCACATCTCCCTGAGCCTGTCTTTGCATATTCCCCTGATCTTTTCTCTGTATGTCCCCTGACCCTGTCTGTGCACATCTCCCTGAGCCTGTCATTGCATATCCTCCTGACCCTGTCTGTGCATACCCCCCTGACCTTTTCTCTGTATGTCCCCTGACCCTGTCTGTGCACATCTCCCTGGGCCTGTCATTGCATATCCTCCTGACCCTATCCGTGCGTATCCCTTGACCCCGTCTGTGCATGTTCCCTGACCCTGTCTGTGCATGTCCCCCTGACCTGTCATATCCCCCGCTTAATCAAAAGGAACGTGATGCACGTTACAACACCCCTTTTATGGAGCGCCAGCGACTGTATTGGCCACAGCGCTCAGGGGGCCATAGCGCAACCGGGGATCGAGCTCGGGCTCCCCCACGTCGCTGTCTGGAGCGCTAGCCACTCGGCCCTCACCTCGCCGCGCCTCGGCCTCCACGCGGTGTCCGTGTGCGTGCCTCCGAGCTAGGCCTGTGCCGTGCCGCTGACCGGGCGGCCCTCTGTCCGCCGCCGTCAGCAGCGTGGGCTCGACGTCGCCGGGCTCGTGGCAGCCGGCCGGCGGCGGGCCGCTGCTGCTGCGCGCCAGCTCGCGCCGCTCCTCGCTCACCACCGTCAAGCGGTACCAGCTGCAGCGCGCCGGCTTCGGTCCCGCCTACGTGGGCATCGCGCTGCCGCTGGAGCTGTCGTCGGGCCTGCTGGCGCCGCTGCCGGGCGTGGCCGCTGCTGCCGCCGCCGCCCGGCAGTCGTTCGACGACACAGACCCTGAGAACAGCTCAAAGGAGGCCAGCCTCTCGTGCGGTACGGCTCCGGGGGCTGCCGTCGCCGCTGCCCGGTACTCTGGGGCGCCGTGCGTCTGGTGGAGCTCAGAGATGTAAACTGGTGGCCACCTGGTCTTCTGCCGGGCCGTGTGTAACTGGAGTCGCATCGCGTCGGCACATGTGCCACGATCACATCATGTCGGCACAAGTGAAGGTCATTGTTCGCCATGCTGGTTTTCATGTTTTATGATGTTCTGTAAGTGACGCTCTTTGTGCACTGCACATCGCCGCGATCGTTGAACTCAGCGCGTCCGCGCGTCCTGTCGGGATGTCACCGCACCGAAGGGGCAGCTTTCCTTGTACCCGCACCTTCCTGTTTTGCATAGGCCCCCAAGATTAGTGACCCCTCTCATGGGTTGGTCTCTTGTGACAGACGACGATGGCGTGTTCGAGTTCCACAACTCCTCCAACTGCCTGAGGTGCTTCACATTGAAGGACCGCCAGGAGCGGAGGCCTCGCAATAGAACAGGTGGGCGACGGCGGACGCCTCCAAACCCAGCAGGGCGTCTCAGCTCCATCAGATGACGTCTGGGGCGCACCGGCTTCAGGGGCAGCGTGCCGCTTGCGTGGGATGTTAATCACCTTTGCGTTTTGCCAGACTCACTGCCGTTCTGGTGGGATAGTCGCCGAACATGCTGGCGTCATAACCGCCCATCGGGCTTATCCGGGCCTCGTAGCGGACGCTGGGTGCAGCGCAGATGGTAACAGCACGCGTCGTGTTGTGACCCACGGGCGACCATCGGGAGTGCTCACTGCGTGCACATCACGCGGACGGCCCGCTCGTCCGCCTCTCGGTGTTCTCCGTGGGCCGTGCCGCTCGTGACGCCGTCCCGCCGGCGCGTCGCCGCAGACACGGAGTCGAGCACGGAGAGCGCGCAGCACGTGTCGTCGCCGCCGCATCCGGACCCGTATCTGGCGCACCTGCGGCCCGGCGGCGGCGGCGGCGGCGCCCTCGAGATTCCGTCCTCCATCACCAGCGTCGGCAGCGCCACCTCCATGACCAGCAACGACCAGCTGCTGGGTGAGGCTCGGCTGGGACTGCGTCGCCGCCGGTCGGCCGCGCCGTGTGTGGCGGCCGGCGTCCCTGCTGCGCACCGCTCTGGACTGGGCGCTGACGTTTTGACGCGCGTCTGCCGGAGGCCGGAGTGTTTGGCGTGGTGGTTCTGATACCTGGCCGCCCCCCATGGAGGCCGGTGTCTCACGCCTCCGCGGCCACCGCCGCGCGCGTGACGCACCAGGCTGGTCAGGGTGGACGAGGGTCGGGCTCGGCTGTTGACATCATCATTGGTGGTAGCCAGCCGGCCGCCCCCGTCTTAGCACGATCCGTACGTTGGAGCGACATAGCCGAAGGACCAGATCAGTGCGTCTTAGGGCGAGGCTGCCGGATCAGCACGCCTGCGCGCGTCTCGTGTGTGGCTGGCCTCCGCCGCGGCCGACCGCCTGTGACCGTTTGCCGCCGCTGCCGCCAGGTGGCAGCCGCAGCATGAGCGGCGGCCACGTGCGCTCGCTGGTGCGGCGCGAGCTGCTGCGTTTCGTCGGAGCGCTCAGCACCAGCGTCGGCGTACGCGCCGCGGAGCAGGGCCTGTTGTCGTATGTATCAGACCGATCGGCGCGCGGACGCCGCGCGACCGTGCGGGCCCAGTGCCTGAGAGCCTCAGTAACTCGCCGACGGCTCGCTCGCGGCGGCCGAGCGAGCCTCAGCGGATACGTGCGGGCGTTAGTTGTAATGGAAGCGGGCACCGTTTCCGTGTGGCAAATACCGGACGGTATGTGTGATTGTATCCGTCGTCATGGCGTCGTCGTGTCTGTACCCCTTGGCTGTGGCAGAAACGGTGCGTGCTTCGCAGCTGGCGGATGCGGAGTTGAGTGAGAGTACGCCCGGAGTTGACTGGCTGCAGCAAGCGCCTCTCGGCGTGGCGCCGTTGACGAGCGTGCGCCCGCGCCGCAGACTGAAGCAGAAGTTCAGCGGCATGCTCCGCTCGGACCTCTGTCTCTACTCCGAGATCCACCAGATCATGGCCTCCTACAACTTCCGGCTGTCGTCACGCCGCTTCCTGCAGGAGATCTTCGAGGATATCATATTCGAAGACGTGAGTGGCAGTGGGTGCCCCGCGGCCAGGATGAAATGCCGGGGGATGGCTGTGAAGACGACACTCGGGGTGCCAGAAAACGAGCCCCCGCCGTCGCACGTGTGCCTAGATGTGTCAAACCCGCCGCCCAGGTGGCTGCGAAGCGTAACTGTGCGCACAGGCCCCGGCCGGCGCAGCGTGGGGCGGAAGTTGGCTGCCCCAGCTGTTGTGACGTGAATGGTGTCTAGTCGAGCCATTCCTCGGCATCCAGATGTTCGCGAGCTCGCCACAGTGATGTGCGCTATACAGCAGCTCGGTACCCGTGTGAGCCGCCGAATATATATAATATATATATATATATATATATATATATATATTATATATATTCTTGAACTGCGGGGGCGCCGTCGTCGCCCCGATCACGCGGCGCGCCACGTTAAGAGCAGTCAATGTGCTGTGTGTCGCATCGTGGGTAGTTCTCACATGTACGGCTGTGTGAGTGGTCGTCACACTGTGTACCTCATCGTGAGCAGTTGCCACACGTACTATAGTGTGGGTGGTCGTCACACTGTGTGCCTCATCGTGAGCAGTTGTCACATGTACGATAGTGTGGGTGGTCGTCGCACTGTACCTCATCATGAGCAGTTGTCACATGTACGGCGGTGTGAGTGGTGGCCACACTGTGTACCTCAGCGCGAGCAGTTGTCACATGTACGATAGTGTGGGTGGTCGTCACACTGTACCTCACCATGAGCAGTTGTCACATGTACGGCAGTGAGTGGTCGTCCTGCTGTGTGAGCCGGCCGGACCGGACCTAACCAGACCTTCCGTCGACAGGTGAAGACCGAGGCGCTCTGGATCATCGGCCGGTGCCGCCAGGACCGGCTCGACCAGACCTTCGACACGGAGACCATCCGGCGACACAACTCCCTCGACTGCGACGACCGGACCGAGCCGTCCTGACCTCGGCCCCCGTGACACGGTGGGTGTCGGGGAGGGGTCCACCCGAGCTGTTCTGACCTCGGCCCCGTGACACGGTGGGTGTCGGGGAGGGGTCCACCCGAGCCGTCCTGACCTCGGCCCCGTGGCACGGTGGGTGTTGGAGAGGGGTCCACCCGAGCCGTCCTGACCTCGGCCCCGTGACACGGTGGGCGTCGGAGAGGGGTCCACCCGAGCCGTCCTGACCTCGGCCCCGTGACACGGTGGGTGTCGGGGAGGGGTCCACCCGAGCTGTTGTGACCTCGGTCCCCGTCACATGATGCCCTTCCCTGAACGTTGATCTCACTCGTAACTGCCAGTTAGAAATATCTACATCCACGTCACTGCGGTTGTACGCGAAAGGTGGTTGGGAGCGGGTAAACCGTCAATGGCTTCGGCACTGGTTGATCGGCGCCGCGCCCGTCCAGGTACCCTGTGATGACGTCACTTCTTCCCCCGCAGGGCCGACCTGAGCTGACGGCCGGCCGATTCCAGCGACGGCTAGTCCGCGGCAGAGTCCGCTAACGGCCTCATGGGCTGGACGGAGCTTAGTGTAATTTGGGGGGGGGGGGGGGGAGGGCTCCGGCGAGGCTCAGAGCGAAGGCGTGGTCAGCAGAGCCGCGGCCGTGGCAGCGTTGTCATTAGCTGCACGTAACTACAACAGCGGCGCCGCCGCGAGGACTGCTGCGGACCCGCCGATGCGACGCGCGCCCGCCAAGCGGCGCGCAGTGTCGACTCGCCTTGATCATCATGCAATTGTGATGCTTGTGCTGGACGTGATCTGTATTTATTACCGTCATGAACTATTTGCAGCTCGTAAGCAATCATAACCTTTATACATATACCTGTTGTTCGAAAGCCGGCTGGATGGGGCAGACTCGGACCCAGGCTTCTATTTAATACGGGGACCAATGTATCCGAACATTCACCACCGTGTATTGTCATTCACTGTCACATGAGAAGGTAACAACATTGGGGGCGTGGGCGCACTTGGGAAGCCGACTGGAACGGAACCGCACTCATCTCCGGCCGGCCGCTACCGGGCCGGCTTGGCCTTTCTGAAGCCGAGCGCCAGGTAGAGCGAGCAGGCCTGCCACTCGCAGCGGGACATGGTGCCGACGCAGCGCTCGTGGCGCGCCGCCGGCCGCGCGTGCTCGTACTCGGACTCGCTGGCGAGCAGCTCGGCTCCGTGCTGCGCCGGGTACGCCTGCAGCGGAGCGCGCCGTGTCGGGCCGGGGCCGCGGTCAGGGGAGGGGAGCACGGTCCCGGCACGGTCAAACGAGGGTCCAGGCGTGCTGCCGCTCCGCGTCCGCAGGTGTTGGGATGCAAGCAAACACACGAGCTATGTCACGCAGTGTGCGCCACCACGGCTCAGAGGAATCGTGCACAAGTCGTACCACGACGGGATACTGCGAAGTGGTGGAGCTCTTAATAGCCACGATGCGTGCGGTGGGCGGGCAGCGATGTCGAGGGCTCTCGACAGCATGGCCGAGCTAGTAAGCGGTGGATCGCTGCCACCACCGATCGCAGACCGTGGCTCCCGAGAACGCATACATCCAACGGACAATGAATTGTGGACTCGATATCGCCGCGACTATATTAGTTAACCTGTAGTGGGAAAGTGGGGGTAACGAGGAATACGCTGGATGAGTCCGAGAATCGCCCACCCATCATCACGCAGTGTATCGAAAAAGCCAGGCTTTCCGTGAAAGGCAATGATGCCATTTGGGTAATGGCACCAAACCATGGCTTAAGCGGCGCTCAAATATATATATATATATATATATATATATATATATATATATATATATATATATATATATATATATATATATATATATATAAACCATCTTGACAGGAGAACCATCCAAACAACCATCCAACGGGAGAGACGGTCACGGACAGGGCACGGGGTCAGATCAGATCTGATATCACTCACCTCGAGCGCCTGCATCTTGCTGAGCAGCATCTTGCCTTCCGGTAGGCCCTTGTATGTGTTAAACATTTCGTCAAAGCGTTTCTTGTACACCAGGTCCAAGCCGTACTTCTTGCACAATCTGGCGACACGGCGTCAGCAGCTAAACTGCGCTGCCACCACTGGTCACGTGACCACGGACACCGCGCCCCGGCAGGCTCAACGCCGGGCCGGGTGGGTCGACGCCCTCGACGTACGGGAGGGGGGCGGGGGCCAACGTACAAAGGACTGGCAGAACACCGCGAGCAGGCGGAGATAATGATAGAATGGCACCAGCATTCGGAAGTACTGGCAGAACGGCACGCCACCAACGTGACCATATAGTAGCATCAGAACCGCAACGACTCTTCCGAGCTCCTGTCGCCCGCCAGAGGAAACAAGACCGAGGACGCCGCGTCCGCGACCGGACGGGCCACGGCCGGCCGTGCGGCCACTCACTTCTCGAGCAGCGGCAGAAACACGAGGAACTCGGGGCAGTCGACCACGCCCTCCAGGAAGAAGTCGTACTGGGCGCCGAACAGGGGCGGCGGCTGCTCGTGCGGCCGGCGCAGGCGCACCTGGAACAGCTCATTACCGAACTGCTGGCCGCCCGCCCGCTCCAGTCGCGCCCTGGCGGGGAGA
This sequence comes from Pollicipes pollicipes, assembly GCF_011947565.3. NCBI lineage: Eukaryota > Metazoa > Arthropoda > Thecostraca > Pollicipedomorpha > Pollicipedidae > Pollicipes > Pollicipes pollicipes. Next base: position 43,124,071 of record NW_023596545.1, on the reverse strand, counting down.
ACGGGAGAGTCGGTCACGGACAGGGCGCGGGGTCAGTCAGGCCCCGCTGAAGGACGAGGGGAGAGATGGTCAAGGAGACAGCACGGGGCCAGTCGGGATCAGGGGAGAGATGGTTACGGGGGCAGCACGGGCTCAGTTGGGACCAGGGGAGAGATGGTCACGGACAGGGCACGAGGGTCAGTCAGGCCCCCCGCTAAAGGACCACAGGGCACGGGGGTCAGTCAGGCCCCGTCGCAGGACTAGGGGAGAGATGGTCACGGACCGGGCACGGGGGTCAGTCAGGCCCCGTCGCAGGACTAGGGGAGAGATGGTCACGGACAGGGCACGGGGGTCAGTCAGGCCCCGTCCCAGGACTAGGGGAGAGATGGTCACGGACAGGGCACGGGGGTCAGTCAGGCCCCGTCGCAGGACTAGGGGAGAGATGGTCACGGACAGGGCACGGGGGTCAGTCAGGCTCCGCTGAAGGACCAGGGGAGAGATGGTCACTGACAGGGCACGGGGGTCAGTCAGGCCCCGTCGCAGGACTAGGGGAGAGATGGTCACGGACCGGGCACGGGGGTCAGTCAGGCTCCGCTGAAGGACCAGGGGAGGGATGGTCACTGACAGGGCACGGGGGTCAGTCAGGCCCCGTCGCAGGACCAGGGGAGAGATGGTCACTGACAGGGCACGGGGGTCAGTCAGCCCCCGTCGCAGGACCAGGGGAGAGATGGTCACGGACCGGGCGCGGGGGTCAGTCAGGCTCCGTCGCAGGACCAGGGGAGAGATGGTCACTGACAGGGCACGGGGGTCAGTCAGCCCCCGTCGCAGGACCAGGGGAGAGATGGTCACGGACCGGGCACGGGGGTCAGTCAGGCTCCGCTGAAGGACCAGGGGAGGGATGGTCACTGACAGGGCACGGGGGTCAGTCAGCCCCCGTCGCAGGACCAGGGGAGAGATGGTCACGGACCGGGCGCGGGGGTCAGTCAGGCCCGTACGCAGGACCAGGGAGAGATGGTCACGGACAGGGCACGGGGGTCAGTCAGCCCCCGTCGCAGGACCAGGGGAGAGATGGTCACGGACCGGGCACGGGGGTCAGTCAGGCTCCGCTGAAGGACCAGGGGAGGGATGGTCACTGACAGGGCACGGGGGTCAGTCAGCCCCCGTCGCAGGACCAGGGGAGAGGATGGTCCACGGACCGGGCGCGGGGGGTCAGTCAGGCTCCGTCGCAGGACCAGGGGAGAGATGGTCACGGACAGGGCACGGGGGTCAGTCAGGCCCCGTCGCAGGACCAGGGCAGAGATGGTCCCGACCGGGCACGGGGGTCGTCAGGCCCCGTCGCAGGACCAGGGGGAGAGATTTGTCACGGACCGGGCACGGGGGTCAGTCAGGGCCCCGTCGCAGGACCAGGAGAGAGAGATGGTCACGGACCGGGCACGAGGGTCAAGTCAAGGCCCCGCTTGGCCGGACCAGGGGAGCAGATGGTCAACGGACAGGGCACGGGGGTCAGTCAAGGCCCTCGCTCGCAGGACCAGGGGAGACGAATGGTCACCTGACAGGGCACGGGGGTCAGTCAGGCCCCGTCGCAGGACCCGGGCAGAGACTGGTCACGGACTCGGCAAGGGTACCAGTCAACGTCTCAGTCGCAAGACCAGCGCAGCCGACCGGTCTCGGTCGGCACACGTCAGCAACGTCCACCCACCGGTCGCCTGGGGCAGGTCGAGCCTGTATCACACAAGTCATGTTGTGTTCGGGTCGGAGGTCTGATCACGGTAAGAGCGAACGGAGTTACAGCAGGGTCGCGGTATTTCGAGAGAGAGAGAGGGGGGGGGGGGGGGGGAGGGGCGCGGCAGCGGGGCCGACGTCCGGTGGCACCCGTCAGCCGGCGGCGCCGCGCCGCGTCGCCGTCCCAGCGCCAGCGCCGTCGGCCCACTGACATGATGGCGTGGGCGTCCGGCACGGTGGCAATGAAGTAGCCGCCGGGCCGCAGCCGGTCCGAGATGTTCTGCAGGAGCCGCTCGGCCTGTGCCGGGCTCTCGAAGCCGTAGTGCAGCGCGAACTGCACGCTCACCAGGTCCAGCCGCATCTCCGGGTTGCGAAACTGCTCCTGGATCCGCACCTGTGGCACGCGACCACGCGTCACGCCACCCGCGTCACGCCGTCACACGGCACGCCGTCCGACGTTGCGCCACGACACGGCACGTCATCACTAGGCATGTAATCCGACGAGGTCATCGCACGGCACGTCAGCCAGTCAGCACGTCGCCAGAGGGTACGTCACGAATCACCACGTCACCAGTCAGCACGTCACCGGTCCACGCGTCACCAGTCAGCACGCCACTAGTCGGCACGTCACCAGTCAGCACGTCACCATTGGGGATGTCACCATTTCGTTGACATGCGGCGCGACACAAAACTCATGGCCGCCGGCGCGACACGACGTGGAGACACACCGTGACGCACAGCGCTGGAGCCCTGCCCGTCCCCACACGAGCACGTCCGCGTCGCGCACAGCCCTAAAGTCAACACGCCCCCGCGACGCCGGACGGCACAATGACCTTACTAAAGCGCTAATGCCGCCAGAGCTCGGCCATCCGACGGGCTGCACATGGTTACACACGAGATGGGGGTCGATAGCTGAGGCGTACAAGGGATTACGCTGAGAAGAACATGCTAACGTGGGTGGCCAGTGCAGTAGGCCTACAGCAAGGCTTCCATGCCGATGCAACGGTACAGCGAGCCTTCGACGCCAGTGTAGCACCGCGGGGACGTGCCGCGATGCGGCGCCGCGTCTAAAATATGCCGCCGTTTCATTCTCTCGGCGTTGTGAGGCTTAGTGGCAAAACGGCCCCTTTTATCACGCTCGTGATCGATGACTCCCGCATGTGCACGCATAATCAAACACCTGAAGTGCAAAGCTGCGGGGACGTGCTAGAGGGGGGGGGGGAGGATGGCTCGGCTGAAGGCTAGACAGCCGGCGGGGGGGGGGAGGGGCAGGGAAGGCGAGCGCCGTTACCCGAGTGCAGTCGGCGGCGATGAACTCAGCGCTGAACAGAGGCTGAGGGTGGCGATCGCGCTGGTTGCGCTCCTTCATGTCCCGGAAGCGGCCGCGGCACTGCTCCACCGACGTCTCGGCGATGTCCACACACACCAAGTGCCGGATGTCCGCCTGGTGGCACGCCCCAGCGCCGTCACACCGGCTCCCGCCGCCGCCTGCGCCGCCAGTGCCCACCTCCCGGACGGCGGCGACCCGCTGGCTTACACGCACTGCGCACACTGTGTCGGACCCACGGTAGACGGACGTTGCCGACACGACTTCAACTACACACGAGTCCTGGGTTCAAGCGCAACGGATTCCTCCCCTCCGATGGGTAAAACGATGACAATTCCAATATTTCAAGATCGTTTCAAACTGGATCCGACAGGCGTTCGAGCCTAACGAGCGACCCTCGTGATGTTCTTCGAGCACAGCGCGCCGCCCCAGGACCGCAGCGGCCCTGCCCGCCGCGCAGCCGGCGGCCCTCACCTTCTTCCACTTGAGCATGTCGCCGCCCTTGCCGCAGCCGATGTCGAGCACGGCCGGCCGGTGATCGTCCACCATCTCGTCAGCCAGCCGACGGACGAACTCGCCTGCAGCCGACACAGCCACGCGTCAGCGGCGGCCGCAGGCGCGCCGCAGCACGGCCCGGCTCCCGTGGCCGGCCCCGGCTCCCGCGGCACGGCCCCGGCTCCCGCAGCACGGCCCCGGCTCCCGCAGCACGGCCCGGCTCCCGCGGCCGGCCCCGGCTCCCGCGGCACGGCCCGGCTCCCGCGGCAAGGCCCCGGCTCCCGCGGTACGGCCCGGCTCCCGCAGCCGGCCCCGGCTCCCGCGGCACGGCCCGACTCCCGCAGCACGGCCCGGCTCCCGCGGTCGGGCCCGGCTTCCGCGGCCGGCCCCGGCTCCCGCGGCCGGCCCCAGCTCCCATGGCACAGCCCCGGCTCCCGCAGCCGGCCCCGGCTCCTGCGGCAAGGCCCCGGCTCCCGCGGTACGGCCAGGCTCCCGCAGCCGGCCCCCGGCTCCCGCGGCACGGCCCGGCTCCCGCAGCACGGCCCGGCTCCCGCGGCCGGCCCCGGCTCCCGCGGCCGGCCCCGGCTCCCGCGGCACGGCCCCGGCTCCCGCGGCACGGCCCCGGCTCGCGCACCGGACGGCGCCGGCGGCGGTCGACACCCAGGCCCGCCCGGCTCTCAGTACGGACTTCCATGCTACATCAGCATCCGACAGCACGGACGTGGAGCGAGTGTGCTTTGTCATATCGTCGATATGTGCGTAAGCTTACAACTCAGATAAGGATACAAGACGCACACCTTTGGCGGGCTTTTTAACGGAACACGTGCCGTAGTCCATATAAGCGAACGGTCGTAGACACGAAAGCATCAAACTGTGGGAGTTGAAGAAAACCGTGAGCTTTGCGTATACATACCAATCAACATGCTCTTCACCCAGTTGTTGAAATTCCTTAGGTAGAATATCGGGCTTTTACTTCTTTCCCTGAGTCCTGTGTTCTCCAGTTGGTTGTAGTGGTCAGCAACAGCATTGGCTAATCCATCCTGACAGAATTCACATCATTGTGAGCACCAGTCGACATGCACCTACAAACTATGGTGACAAGTACAATACTGTTGTTGGGTGTAAAAATCATGGCTGTCAGCACAATATGGCATCTAGTGAGGAGTTCTGAGTTTTTGCCATTAAAAAAGTAGTTGTCTCGCTACGAGTCTTCCACCACCAATCAGCACCTCTCCTCCTCTGATGTCTGACACACCATGCAGCCCATGCCTGCTTCAAAACATTGCACCATACACAAAATGTACAGGCCTTGACCCAACATACCTGGTTATCAGTTTTAACCTTCTTAATTTCAACACATTCGCCTGCTTCCTGGCCTTGGGCTGAGTTCAGAGGTTGGGCCTCCTCCCCACGGTCTCTGATCCGCTTGGCCTCGATATGTTCGCTATCCTCCTCATGTCTTCGCTTTGTGCCAATTGGGCTTTGTTCAGCCATGGCCAGTTGTTCTGCAGATGTGACTTGATTAAGTACAATACATAGATATATGTGGTAAATATGGATTTCAAGTAATAAATCACATGTTAATATGAGGAAAGGAAATGGACCAGAACCATTTGCAATGTTCCATTCAAGTTAGCTGTCCTGTGCAAAATTAACCTTGCCAGAATTAAGAGATTATAACATATGTTTGTGGCTCAGCATATTCTCAACAGCCCTACTTTTACATTCCCTAGTAGGTTTTTTTTAGGGAATTGGCTGCATAAATGAAAAGATGGTTTATGCAAATTCTCAGATGGCTCATGTTACCAAGGGATGGGCTCTCCTGGCAGCCAAACCATAAGTGTGGTAAAATATTCAATTTGTGAACATTAATAATGTACACTGCACAGCACATCAGGGCTCCAGAATGAAAGGTGTTTGATATAGTAGTTTGCAGCAGGTAGGCCACATAAACATCTGTGTTGTGCACAAAGTGATATGGTAAACATCACTTTGTTCCCTGGATATGTCATGTGCTAGCAGGCTGATGATCTCATTGTGCAGCTCACATGATTTATTGGTCATTTTATGTTATATCTTGCAGTGTAAATATGTGGGACATCTAACTGTGTGAAATGTGCTACTGAAATTCCACCAAAAAATTTCCTACTTTACACATGAGAATGTAACAGTGCTACCTGCAGTGAGAAGCAAGCCTACAATACTTGCTGTATGCACTGATGAGGAGGAAGGAGATAGGTGACTTGGAGAAACAGAGGTGGGAACTCTGAGGCACTTGGATACATAGTTTGCAATGTATACTGATACTTCTAATTCCTTAGACATGACACCAGGTACTATGTGAAAACCAATTACAGCAATCACAAGAAAATAGGGCCAAGTGTTCTACCATACATACCAGGTGAACCATGCAAGCATCACCTGCAAGTTCACAACATACCTTAGCAGTTCTACCATTAGAGGCCATGTGATGTCATGATATTTAGTGATGCTGTTTGGGAACTAGCATAACTAGAAATATGCAATTTTCTTGCACCTTGGCAGTCCAATGTAAAATGGCTTCTCCCAATGTGCTACCATGGATAAAACTTCACAAGCATGCCATCATTGGTCTGCTTAGAAGATTTTCATAGTTATGGTGACCTTAGCTAACCACTTTCTGACCTCACCCAGCCTTGAGCAGCCACTGCCATAAACTGCAGGCCATCCTAATCAGGGGCTATATCTAGTGTTCAGGCAGTTTGAATCCACCCACCTTGCCATGGGTGGGATGGGAGAGTCATGAATGATTAAGCTATGGGGGCTCTACACCTTGTGACATCACCAGCAATCTTCCTTTGTGCTGTAAAAATTCTGTAAAGTTTTGACCTTACCATAGGTTTAGTGGAACCAGTCTGCAAACAGATCCATCTCCTGCACCAGATGCCCATGTGAGGCCAGTATGCTGAGCCTCATGCTCTTAAGCACCACACTCACTCCATACCAAATTGCTCTGATTTGTCACAATGCTTTTTTTCTGTGAAAGTGAATTTCATGACATCCAACATGAAACTACACTTCCATCACAATTTCCTTAAAACATCGGCCCTCTATGTACCAAAATTGGTGCTGCCTTTGCAAGCCCTTACATGTATTTGGGCAATGAAAAGTGATAAAATACTAGGAGCTTGAAAGTACCACTAATTATGGCAGTAATCTACTCCACAACATAGCTTCAAACAATGATGTGCAGGCATGCCCATATTTTGGGTGTTTACAATTCCTTGGTGTTCTAATGTTCCTTTCGGAATTTACCCACTCAACCTGGGAATAATTTCATATGACAACTTTCACTGCACCCAATAACCTTCCAACTCTAATTATGAACTTAAATCAGATTGGTTAGAAAAATATACTTGCCACATGCACTCATTTCTAGATAGGACACAGAAGGGAAGGAAAGGAGCATGAAACTTGTGCCCAACAGACCTTAATAATTGCACATTGCCAAGCTAAATACATCAATGGATCCAAGCAAGCCATTACTTGCAAAGTAAATGCAAGTGTCAACACATATATACTCAGCGAAATGTATTGCTGTCTGGCATTCCTGAACACCTAAATTGCTCCAAGTTGGATTATACCCATTGGAAAACCCAGTCATCTTTCAGCACACCTCCCCACGTTCACTCCAGAACACTGCAACAGTGGTTAACCAGTTCTTTTCCTGTTATGTCCAGATCGCAAAGCACCAGAGGCCGGCGCACCCGCCTCGCAGTCACCAAAATATGAATACAGAACAATGAGCACGTCCCGAGTTTATCTGCGCCATATAACAGTAATCTGCGCCGATACAGCTTTCTCTCGGTTGACCAAAATAAAGCCAGAAAATATTGGTAAAAAGGTCAAATTTTCGTTCTATGGCCTTAGGTATTGGTCGATAGCTTAACTTTTCATTTCTTATGTTGCTGAATCTATCATATGTATCCACAAATCATTCAATTCACTCTATCAACGCTCTAGCAACTAGCGGTACTTTGTGTTACACGAATGCTGGCGAGTTGCTCCTGGTCATCGGGTACACCTTGGTCCGCTGCCATGTAAATTTTGGCAGAATTATACGTGAAGTGCCAGCTGCACATCACGAACCGCTGTGGTACAATGCCTGCTTTTCCAAGCATGATGATTCTAGAGCAGCACTAGTTGTCTATGTCGGAAGCCTCTGGTTACTATGCCAGCTTGCTGTCAGACAAAGCGCTTCCGGGTGGCCAGGAGCAGTCCCCAAGCAGTCCTTCAGAGCAGAGCAGCCGCAGTTCTCAGCAACAGTTCAGCATTTCAACATCAGATCATTTCTCCAGCTAATCTAGGGCTGGAGTTGATGCCCATCCCTCCGCCATCAAAATCTACAACAGCGGACCTCATCCTGCCAGAAAAACGCGCAAAAAGTGACGTTAACTGAAAAACACCAATAGCACAGCGCTCGCATATTGCAAGCACATTAGGAGAAATAGGCAATGAGATGTCGCAAATGTATTGTCGATAGAAGCCCCGCAGGTCCAGGGCCTCGTCTAAGATGTTCTCACTGAACGGTTGGGGGAAGGAGACTTCTTGCCTGTACATAATTAGCCTCATATGACGTTGTGCGCAATGGCGGGAACCAGCTTCATTTCAGTGAAGTTTTAAGGGAGGGAGTTTGCACGCCACTGGTTGAGGAGGGATGCACATCACTGGAGGGATTTTGCACATGCCCATCACTGGAGGCACAGAACCTTGCACGACACGGCACGGCTCTGCGAGTGCACCGATCGTATCAAACACATGAAATCAATGGAAATGAATCCTGCCACGCGAAAGCACAATGCACGAAACGGAAATGATATCGCATAGCGCACGCTCGCCGATCCACCCAGTGTGCAAACGTAAACACTTCCAGGAGCCGTCCTCCCTGGCTGGGGAACGCAGCCGCCTTTCCCGAACCGCGTGCCTGAACGGGCCAAACGCCCCCGGCCACCAGCCGCCGGCATAAGCAACCAGGACGCCGGGGCGGGGACGATGTGACCAAACATGGGCGAGGGAGCGATCGCGTTGTTGGGGGACCGAGTCCATTCCTCAACAACCGAAACAATTCAGCGCCAGACTTGCGGGAGCACATGAAAAGAAACGCCTCAAATACCTCTGTACCGCCCCCCCCCCCCCCCCATTCTCGGCAACCTCCCTCGCCCCTGTGACCAAGAAGGGGCACCGGGTGGGTCGGGTTGATATCCAGGTTGATATCACAGCTTAACTGCAGTAGTTTCGAATTAAGCCATGACAATATGAGCCAGCATGCACAGATTGCCAGTCGTGGCCTCGACCTCTGGCCAATCAGCGGCGGGCCTTGGTGGGGCCGAGCCGAAGTCGGGCACGGGCGCGGACGAGGAGTCAGTCGGGTTATAGCTCCCGGCTGACAACGCAAGGGCTCTGTATGCTCCCCGTCCTCCCTTTGAGCCGCTGGAAACGGCTAAAGGGTTTGTATGCTACCTTATCTATCGCCGACGCCTCGGGGCACCCCCCGAGGGCCGCAATCCTGTCCTCCCACCAAGTTCTACTGGAGGATCAATGACAATACGCTGCGTTGCTGCCTAGGGAGATGCTGGGTACACTAGAATGAAAGTGTGCCTGTAGCGGTATGATTGGAGCAAGCGAGTTGGAGCGGTCCCAGGAATAGCATGGAGTAAGTTGGAGCGGTGTCTGGGAGAACATTGGCGTCAGAGGGTTGGGATCTGTGTTTGCTCTTATTTTGTTGTTCTTGTACACCGCTCAGCACTTGCTGTTTGGCACGGTGGTTTCGGAACCCGCGCATTGCAGTGCACCTGCCCTGTCGGGAGACATGGCGGATCTGAAGAAGACCGTGCAGGACCAATTGGATACCTTCATCGCAAAATTGGAGGCCATGGAAAAGGATACGCTAGTTTGGATGAAAGACATCCAGGACAGGTTGCCAGCTGCAACTGATTCATCGGTTGTGACCAATGCGGAGATTCTCACTGAAGCCGTTGGCATTCCTGCTGTGCAGCACGCCTCAGCCGAGCCGCAGCCGGAGTGAATGGTGAGCGTGAGGCCTCAGGAATTCGATGGCACGGTGTCGTGGTCCGCTATCGGGAGCACGTTGAGGTGATTGCGTCAAAGCAACCAGTGGGAAGGTGCTGAAAAAGCCGCGTATCTGTCGGCCAGTCTGAACGGGCAACTCTCGAGCTCTTGGGCCATCTACCAGTCGACAGCCAGAGGAGTTGCCAGACGCTCGCGGGAGCTTCAGAGCAGTGCTTTGGTCCGCGCACCAAGATCAGCTGTTTCGAGCTCAGTTTAGAGCCAGGGTCCGAGGGCATGGCGAGCTTCTACCCATGCTGACACAGGATATCGAGCGGCTTGCCCACTACGCCCATCTCACGGCGGAGGCAGCTTTCAGAGCGATATTTGCATGCGACCAGTGTATCGACGCCTTGAAGGAAGTCAATATGCGGATTGCTACAGGCAAGTGAGGCCCATTGATGTTCACTTTGCGCTTGCCGCTCCCTTGGAGTGTGAATCCATCAGGCGTGCAGCGAACCAGGCGTGTTCTGGTGCGTTCTCCGAGGACGGTTACCGCAGTCGGCAAAGCCAGGTGGATGAGCATGACATTCAGGACAAGGGGTTTCCCCAAAAGATCCTGCAGCGACTGGAACAACTGGAAGCGTCTTTACGCGCGGAGGCAGGCCCTGGTAGACCACCAGGATCCAGGACGTCTTCAGCACTCTCGCGGTTGAGACCCCGACGGAACTGCGGCCAAGTGGGACACATCAAAGGAGACTGCCGCAAACGCAAGAGGATGACCGTCTCGGAAGTCGAGCAACTCTGGACACTAGTAAGGGCCGACTGGAGGGAGTGACGATGAGCCACGCCTACATTTCCCAACATGTTCCGCATGCGGTGCCGCAGCGGCATGGACAGCATTCAGGTGACCGGCACCATCAACAACATCCATAGGATTTTCACCGACACCAAACGGCAATCACAAGATTACCAAAGCCCAGCTTTCATAAAAGCGACAAACGCCGTGACTGACTCAATAGTCCTTCAGAATTCCAGGATGTTTTTTGAAGTTACGTGCTCGCACATGACGTTGTGTAATGCATCATGTTATGGATACTTTTCTAGAGGTAGTGGCTGTACTCACTAATAATCAAGCTCGCGAAAGGAAACAAGGGATGAGCCCCGTGGGAGTAACATGTCTACCGGCAATAATCATATTTGCCAGGAATAATTATGCATATCATTGCTAATGGCGGCTGTTGGTTGATTGGCCCACTGTATTGATTAGCAGGTAGTTAACATGGAGGCAATTCCCTGCCAAAAACTGACGAACTGGGGCGACTTCTAACGGTGGCGAAAACATTGGCCCACGGACATTACGAGAGCTTCTACGAAACAGATGCTTTCGTCCTAAAATGGGCAGTAAACGTCACTTTACTGGGATTCGGCAACTAGTATTCATACATTCTCACCATCTCATGCGTGTTTGTCGCCGGTCATAATAAAAAGAGGCCTATGGAGTGATCGTTACACACAGTCTGTGCAGGTTATGTGCAGCGATCGGACCCCCTCAGTTATGAGCGGAACCTCACAGCCATACACCACGCATTCCTCGGAACTTATCCCCAGTAAATAGCTGCCACCTGGTGCGAGGCTCACCGCGGCATCACCACGTAGCCCCCACCTTCTCTCGTCACAGAATAATGCCGGAACACCTCATCGGCATGCTGGCATCCCACATCGGCTCATTATCCTCAGTTGCGGGAATCTTCATCGGCACGTTGGAATCCCTCATCGGCTCAGAGGTGCGAACGTCGCCTTTTGGAGTCACAGTAATAATTCTAGCAACGATACCCTCACTGGCTGAATTCGCTGTCACTGCTCAGGTTCAGTTACTCATGGTCATCTTATTTTTCTGTTGTTGGATTGACACGCGGTCATTTCTGTGGCCGCGTGTCAATCCACCGACAGAAAAAATCAGCGAACTTTTCAGACAACTCAACGTCCTTTGTCGCCTTCCGCCTTCTGGGGTCACAAGAAAGCAGCCGAAAAGTGAGTCTCACGTTCTGCGAGTCGCGAAACCATCAACGGTACCCTACACGTGCGACTGCTATTCCACTAGCGGCTAGCGACGCGCAAAAATGCGTTCCACCTCATCTGTGAGTCGGGGAGAGGTCGATCAACAGCCGACTCCCTAATTTCTGTAGGGAGTGGGACCTTCCAACCCACGGCTAGACAACTGCCCACGTACCACGTAGGACTTTCTGTATTGCTCCCCGCGAGTCATAACACAAAGCATCTGTGACACATTTAGCCCGTGCGGACAAAAAGCCTTTCATTGCACTAGTGGAAAATTCAGTCGCCCCAAGCCGTAGACACTATATGAACTACGCGAGATAATTTGACTATAATGTGAACCTGGCTGCGGAGCATAATATCAATAGCCACAGCCCGAGCACCGCAAGCATATGATGCGGTCAATACATTGTGTTCGTGCGAAAAAGTTCGTTAGTTTTCCGGAGGACCATCGACTTGAGACGAAAACAGACGTTGAAAAGGAAGAGTCTCCATTAGCCAAAGAGTTGCAAGGCAAATGAAGAGAGGGGATGGAAGGGCGGCGTCGCACACTCCGAAGTTGTCGTCGTCGTCGTCGTAAACGCTGTCGCGCCTCGCGTCGAGCCGCGCCGGCGGAGTCTGAACGTGGACTAGGCTCGCGTCGAACCGCGCCGTCGGAGCCTGAGCGTGGACTAGGCTCGCGTCGAGCCGCGTCGTCGGAGCCTGAACGTGGACTGCTCGGCAGGGACCGTGCGTCCCCGCCCGCGTGTCCCCATAAACCCACGTGGGTTTATGGGCTCCAGATGGTGGGAACCAATCGACAGAGGGGCCGCTCACACCCTCGCAGAGCCGCCGCCGCCGCGCCGGCAGCGACGGCCCGTTTGCTCGTTAACACGTTGTCTCCGTTGTGCTAAGGCCCAGGGTACATAGCTTTCCACTGATGCTACGTCAGGCTCGTGCATTGATCATCCTAAGATACTAATTAGTACTACTCTATATACTAACAGTGGAATATCGCCAAATACCCCCCCCCCCCCCCCCGAACGAGAACGGTGCATGCACATACTCTCATGTATCGCTGTTTGAGTCGTTCTGAAAGTGAACAGGCCATTGACTGTTGCGCTGAAATAAACGCTTCTAGGTAATTCACGAACACATTAGCACTATTATGAAATGACCACCAAATTCTCGTCAGTGTTCGCTATCGACCATATTGTGCTCGATGTGTTTACATAATATACCATGACTATGCTCCGGCGAGCAGCCCCGTTTGATGGCGTGAGCGGGTAAGGATCAACCCTCCGGATTATCCGCTCTACTGCTCGATGCTCATTGCCAGCCGTCATCTCATGGAAACTATCGGACATCAGTAATGTCATACCGCAACCTACAGCAGATAAAACTAACAGTCACTTGGTGGACGCGCAATTAAACATCAAAGATCGCACCCTATCGAGACATTGCATAATGTTTGGAGACAGCAGAATGTAAACACGAAATCGCACGCGGTATATGATAGCTTAAGAATAATGTGCGAGTACGTAATCTAAAAAACCACGGAACGCATTTTCTTAAGATGCCTAAAAAAGAGAGAAAAGGGTCGTGGACCTCGAGAATCGCCGAAAGGTTGGTGATTGCTCCACCGGGCTTACATGGTAGAGAGGTGGAGGTGCTGAGTGTCCGGCCGTGGACGCGCCAGGCCGATAGGGCTCCCACCACCGTGCCCGTCTCACTGCCTGAACGTTCCCATATACTGTCTGAAGGTGCCCCGTACTCCGATGAGGCCGATGTTTTTTAAGGACCGTCACCTATTGATCTTCCTGGCTCGCATGTTTCGGAACGAGCACCCGGGCCAAACGTAACAAACAAAAACCGGTACTCGCACATTACAAAAAACCGCATGTGACCCGTGGCTTTAATATGCACCGCGCGCCGCGCCTGAAGTTTAGCTATTCAATCCTGGCGCCAGGATCGCAAAAATACACATGTCGTAAGATTCACCTACTTGCACTAAAAAAAGACCACGTGACCCGCGGCGGATAGATACGCCGCGCGCCACGCCCACAGCTGCGCTGGGCAACTTCTGCAGCTTTAATGGGTCGTATATTGCTCCAGAAATGTAAATAGCGTAGATAAGGTAATGCACAACTAAATAAAAGCCACGCGAAGAGGGATTGTACATAAACACGTCTAAAACGGCACGGGCTTGAGAAAAACGATTATCACGGATTGTTGGGCGACGATTTTGTGTAAGTACCCCTTCCCCCCCCCCCCCCATCTTGTTGCCAGGGAGATGAACATCGACTGTTGCAGATAACACCATGAATGAATTCTGTGAAGACTGCAAGCGTTTTTGTGGAGACGCTCCTGGCTGCCGTCCTGCAGAGCGGTATACCAAAAATGCAGCACTGCTTATTTCTAGTGGGTCCGGATGGTACGTGAGTACGACGAATTAAAAGCATACAACAAATGAAATAAAGGCCGCCGTTTGACGGTGGCAACCGATGACATATATTTTCACTCTTTTACTTCGCGGATCATTTTTGAAATGTGATGGTTTCAGCGTCATCTACGAAGGAGCTGAAGAATGGCTTTTGGTTGCAAAAGAGTGTCGGACGTCTGGCTCTAAATCTATAATAATGCACCAGCACTCTTTTAGAGCGACGTACAGCTTCGAAGTGGCCAACGCTTCAAGCTATGGCTTATCATCCCTTTTCCTTTCTTCGGACCATGGCGCATAGGAAGTACCCATAAATGCTTTTCGACACGTCCATGTCGTGCAGTCTAGGATCGCAGTCTTTCATATGGATCCACAGTTATATGTATTGACAGCTATATGATTGATTCACAGTTATATTCACAGTTATATGATTCACAGTTACATGCATGAGATTTGATCTGTTCTAGTGGGGTGAAATATGAGCCTAGAGACATCAAACTTGCTACCAATCACAAGATCTCGTTGAGACCAACGCGCTGGATTTTCCGCAGGCTGGTAAAGACAGGGTTCACATCGACCACCCCCACCTTCATGAAAAACGGCAATTTTGGGGCGAAGTTTAAACGACGCCATACGATGAGGTATCTAAATACTCTCCTAGCTTACAAATGTCGTTGCATAGAAACGTATCGGTAAGCTCATAAAACATGATGGTACAGCTAAATCGTAAGCAACGGAATGATCCAGGCAGCCTTTGTGAGCTGCTGGCGCTGGTTCCTGGCTTATTACATCGAGCAGATACAGTGCCCAATCGAAGGCTTGCAAAGGCCGAATAGCCAACCGCACCATTCCGCCCACCAATGCCATGGACGGACAAAAACTCGCCACGTACTGAAAGTCCTTACATCCGGTCGGTGACTCGACTGACATTAGCTTGCAAACAGCGAAATAATTGAGTTGAGCCGCACGTGTTAGACTTCTGACATTAAAGCTGCGGATAAGTTTAAGCATGGCCTTCCGGGCCTGCGTTCCTTGAATACCAAGCGGTTCAAAGGAACTGCATCTGATCAGTGGCCTGCAACCGCCAGAAACTTCGACCAAGGTTATAGAAAACAGTGGTCAGCGATGCTCTCGGTGGTGTCGGCCCACCAGCTGACCAGCACCTCCGCGCCCCTGAAGGGATGCGGAACCCTTGCTCCCCACGGATCCCCACGAGATCCCTGCGGGCGACCAGTCGGTGTGACACCCGTAATTACCCGGCGATCTCCGAATGCGACCGATGATCCATCAACCAGTGAAAGATGAAAAGAGGGCTCACTCCATGCCCCTAGCGCACAAACTTTCAACAGGGTAATTTCGGGTGTCCTTATTAAGTGGCTAGACTAACTGCCTCAAGTGACATGACAGCGAATCGGTCGATGATGACGGAGTCAAGCTTGCTCACGCGCAGGCCAAGCGTATGAGATCCAAGCCAGCTGTCCTTCTTATTTGTATGGTAAGACGGCAAATTATTTGTGGCAAAACCGAACCAGGAAGTACACGGCACAAAAATTATTTCGTACATAGTCAAGAGGGTAGCATACGGGCAACAAAACTGGGTCCCAGTTGGGGCTTAGGCATCAGGCCGCCCGCACCCCATGCTGGCATGTGGCCAGCTGCCCATCTGCGGTCAGTTTGGATCTGAATCCACTCCGCTCAGCCTTGCTGCAGACTAGTTGCAGACTGTAAGATTAGCAGACTAGTAGTAGACTGTAAGAAATATCCAACCATGGAGAGCAAAGTACAAAAATTAATGCACTTGTATGATATATGTCAGCATATGGGCAGCCAATCTGGGTCCGACATGCAGCCCAAAGACCAGCCCTTCTGCAACCTACATGGACGTAAGCCCAGCTAGCCCATGCTTAGCCGGCCCATACGGACCTCAATCCAGCCAGCTGCCCCATGTTGCAAAATAATTGTACATGACATGGTAAAGCCTCAAAACAATAAAAACAATTGGCATACACATCAATACTACGTGTGTGGCAACTTTATTGCGCTTGTGATGAATGAGCACCCTATCTGGCCCCAGATTCAGCTTAGATACAAGCCCACCTACAGCCCATGTTGACATAGGCCCGCTTGCCCGCATATGGCCCATATGGATCCCACCAAAGCAAACACTTTCTCGTCGTGGGTTGTTTTTGACGTGATAAATTTCGACGGGGCAGCATAAGGCACCAACAGTTCTGGTGCGTGCGAAAATATGAAAGGATGTGGGCGCCTCATGTGGGACCCAGCTGGAGCCCAGTTGAAAGCCCACTTGCAGCCCATGCCCACAGTAGCCCAGTTGCCCCACGTTTAGCCCATGTAGGTCACATTTGGGAACGCTGGCTGGGGTTGGGCTTAACGGGCCCCTGCTAGAAAAGGGATGGAGGGCCCACCGTCCGGCGTTGGGGGCCCTGACTGGCACAGGACTCTTCCATTACATCAATGCACTCATCATAAGTTCTTGTTTCCTTTAACTGTCAAAGGGCCCCCACCAACGCAAGAGACCGTCTGTCATTGGGCTTCCGTCCCCGTCGCTGTTGAATAAACCTTCCCCCGACCGATTCGAGACTCCTTGTTGTCACAGAATGAATGCGCTGTTAGGCACTGCGGGCCCCTGAACGATACAGGAGCCCGACCGATGTAAATTGCGGGCATGGCCTTGTCCCTGCTTGGGAAATGAGCCCCCAGAGCTCAGACCAGCCCGGAGCTCATTGTTCGTTGTTCATGATCTCTGGCCGCTAGAGGGACGCTCTGTCTCAGCGGTCTCCATCGGTGCAAGAGATCATCTTACTGACTTTTGAGATCATAGCCCTTTGGGCGGGGGTCCTTAATGCGACCTACAGCCAGCCCTTCAAACCCTTTAGTCATCCCATCGGGCCCTTGATCTTTGGTCTCGAGAGACCCTTCGACCCCTCTTCGGGCCACCTCAAACACCACTCCGACCCGGGGCTACTTGCCGCCACAGGACCCCTGTTTGGCACTGTGACCCCTAAACGACACAGGACCCCCCCCCCCCTTGTGCCATGGACTCCAAACATTGCAAATCGCGGGCCCTGGCCTCGTTTCTACTTGAGAAATGGTTCTCAATGGCTCAGCGGACATGGAGCCGACTGTTCGGTGATAGTGGTCTCTGACCGACTAAGGCGCCCGCATTGTCTCAGTGGTTCCTAAAACGGTGCAAGAGGACCACTGACTGATATTTCAGGTCATGGCCCTCCGGGCCGTGATTCTTTATGTGACCTTCAGCCAGTCCTTCCGGCCCTTATGCCTTCCATACGGGCCTTTGATAGCGGTTCCGGTGGGTTGCCCGGTTCCCTCTTTGGGCCTCATCGAATACTTCCCTTGGTCGGCTCGGGAACCGTGTGGGCACAGGGCTCTCTGTTGGGCTCTGTAGGCCCCTGACAGACCAGGCTCTGACAAGGCCCCCGACCAGTGTGAATCACTGGTTCCGGCTTAAAAGCTGATTGGGAAGTGGGTCCTCAGGCCAATACCGACACGGAGTCGACTTTGTGGTACGGCGGTACCTGACCAACATATGGGGCCATTTCGACTCAAGGATCCCTGATCGGCACAAGGGGCTCTTTGACCGTTATTTGAGGGTCCGTCTTCGCAGGTCTGGGCCTCCGAATGAGACTCCGACCATCCCTTTATGCCCTTGAACCCTCCAATCGGGCCTTCGATTGTCGGATCGGATGGGCCCTCTAGGCTCCCCGGGCCTCCTCACACTGCCTCCGGCCGACCCGGGGCCCCCTGACAACACAGGGCCCCTGTTAGGCGCTATGGCACCCCGAGAAATGCAAATCGCTGGCTCCAGCCTTCCCCTGCTTGGGAAATGGGCCCTTAGGCCGCCACGGGGCCGACTGTACGCTACTGGTGGCGTCTGACCGAAATATAGGTCCTTATCGACTCAGTGGGCTCCTGATCAGCGCAGAGCTCTCTGGCTGCCATTTGAGTGCCCCGCCCTACGGGCAGGGGTCCCTGAATGAGATCCTCTGGCTGACTTTTCGGACCCTTCGAGCCCTCAAATCGGCCCATAATCGTAGGTTCCGAGGGGCCACAAAGACCCCTCGGAACCTAAGGGGGAGGCACGTGCCCCCTGTGTCCCCCGGCCTGTGCTACTGGATGACACCGAGATCTACTATCGTGTCCAAAGGCCCCCGACTGTGTCACCTGTACAGGTCGATCTCAACGCCCTGGCCAAGTGGTCAAAGGGGTGACTGCTCACATTTAATGCAACATAGTGCAAGGTCATCCATATCGCGAACTGCAATATGAGACTGACCTGCTTCTCGGACGGTGCCGAAATCGCGTCGAGCCCACCGAGAAGGACATCGGGATCTCGTGGATTAAAGGCCCTAGCTTCACGTGCAGACGGCGGAGGCGATCTCGAAGGCCAACTGAATGCTGACGGTCGTGAGGCGATCGTTTGCCAACATCGATGTTCACACGCTGCCATTCGAGATCTTAGTACGCCCGTACTCGGAGTACGACAATGTCATCTGGGGCCCCTTCGGCAGACTGGACCAGGAGCGGCTGGCGCGGGTTCAGCGACGACCTACGCGTCTTGTCCGTGAAGTGAGGCACCGGCCATGCCCTGAGAGGCTCAGACTCCCCCAACTGCGCTCGCTGTACTATCGTTGTCGCGGGGGAGGCATGGTTACAGTTTATCAGCTGTTTCACGGGGATGTGTCGCTGTTGGGAGAGGAGTTTGACAAGACACGACTCGGAGGTGACAAACAGACACCAATGGAAGCTAAGAAAACCGCAGGCTAGGACTCTAGTTCGTCGTAACTCGTTCAGCACGCGGGTCGTCAACGAATGGAACGCTCTTCCACACCCGGTCGCATCGCCAACCTCAGTTGAACAGTTCAGGTCTAGGCTTGATACGCACTGGGCTGACATCATACATAACGCTCCACACTGAGACTATCCTTAATTTGAGACTGGTTACCGAAACGGGAGAGTGACGAAACTGGGACAGACGGGCTTTGTGGCCTTTTTCGATCACCATAAGGTACAGAAAGATAAGTTTCTTTTCATCGGACATCAGGCGGTGAGAAGAATTCCTTGTACACTGCCAAACCATGCAGTTCCCTGAGAGACAACTTTAATGGTTCACGCAAGCCACGGCGGAGAAAACGAATGGAGAGGGACAGGGGGGGGAGGGGGTTAGAATAGAAAAGTAGTTCTGCATTTGCCACCTCACACAGAACACGAAGACGTTACGATGACGTCATTTCAGGGTTTTTCAGGACTTTGGTGACGTCATTGATGATATTCAATTACTGAGTCATTCGCACGCATTCGGAGGGCGTTTAGGGCAATTCCGGCGCGGTGCGGTCGTCGTGGTACTGCGGGGAGGAAGTGGCAGCGATCTCTGGTGGTGTGTGGCCAATTTTCCATCCAGGAAACAGCTGGGATGTTAATCAAAGAATAGTAAGTTGTTTTTTTGTTTGCTGTGTTCGGTGATGACCCGCGTTGTGATGTTTTGACTGTAATTGTTGTGCATGGTAAAAATAGGACAAAGAGGACTGTCCTTAATGTCTCGCACAAAATGATGTCCATCTGGATTGTACTTGATTACATCCATGTTTTGTCATGGGAGTTGTATGAATAAGACGACCCAAGAACTGAATTAAATGATCTTATATGTATGTGGATGTGTTTATGTGTTGGATGATAGCCATGTGGAGTGCATGTGACATCTATGGCACACATCTTCCAGGCTGAACTAGTCACAATATTTTTATGTTGATAATTTCTGCTACAAAAAGAATTGTGGGTTCTCAAACTAAGGTTGTTTTCTATTTTGAAAATACATTAGTAATATTTAGACTTCTGCACTGCCATCCGAACCTGCCTGTTGTGTAACTTGCCAAATGAAGGTTACACTAGCCATTGCCACTTTTGGTGACCTTATCCATGGTCCATGTTCCAGTCTGCAAACCACAAAAAACATGCTAACAAGATCTTTGAGGCAAAGAGAATTATGCTCACAAACATGATAAGTGAACTGGCTCATTTTGGGGCAGATTTTATTTGCACATGAAATCATGGTTTACCATCATATTTGATCATTCTCTGTGCATATTACCAACTTGTGCATCACTTGAGAACATTATGATGCTCTCAGTAATCTGTATCAGTGATTACTGCCCCTTTATTTGATAAACTGTCCCAAATTGGAAGCTATGTATGGTTATGCCCACCTGTGCATAGGCCACCACCAATGAAATCTCGTCAAAATCTGCCATGGTTTGCACACAAGCTCATGTTGGAGTATAAGCCTGTCAGAGGACTGGAGTATAAAGGGTGGCTTTCAGTAATTTTCAAAGATAAAGGAGGGTGAACTTGGACCAGCTTTTACACTACGAATGTGGGGAAGTCCTGTGGGTAGTCCCAATCAATATTAGGTGTTCAAATGTTTTGCCAAAGTTAGATTGTCATGAACTGCTCAGATGCTGACTAAAGAGCCACTGCTATGTTTTCTAAACTTCAGGATATCCTTGAAAATCACAAATAATGATGAGAAAAAACTTGACATAAACCAAATGTCTGATAGCCCAGGGTCATTGGTAACTTGGGACTTGCCCCAGCAATGCATGCTGCTACAACAACAGTTTTGTGTGCCTGGCCCCATTTAGTGCTAAAATAGCTTTGGAACTGCATACTTTTTTTAGCTATGTGGCATAGCATCTTTACTGATTTGCCTGTCAGTTTGTGTGGGCCAGGAGTGTGATATGTTTGACAGTGTTTGTTTGTTTTACAGTTACAGTTTTACAGTTTGGCAGCAACTCCCTAGCTTGGCTGTTGTAGAGTGCATTTTAACCATGTTCTGTTCAAAGAAAAGTGATGTGCAGTATAATCATAGTGAAGTGTCAATTAGGTCATAGTTTTTGTTCTTTATATGTCTTATCTTCCATTGCATTATTGCGTAATATGAATAATCTTCCTACCCTTTTTGGCAGCCATATTCTTTGCCAATATGCTCTGTCTATCTATATTATTCAATATTTATATGTTGATATTTGTGAAAAATTGAAGATTGGCATGCCTCATGAGATAATGCCCAAATAATAGAGGCTTCACATTTTACACAATGATGTCTCACTTCCATTTTGAAGCCAAGATCAAGTCTCAGTTTTGGACCATATTAGAAAGCATTTATAGGAAAGGGTGGATTAGGAGTTGGTTACTACATGGTGGCAAGCACCCTTGCAATGCTCCTATCCCTGAGTAACACCTAAAGAGCAAGCCAATATCAAGCAGCATATGAAGCACATAAGAAAACATCAGCATCCACCAACGTAAATAGCTCTGGCACATCAGCATCAAAGCACTAACATCAAGCACCTATAAAAGAATGCTCCTGCTCAGAATATTTCAGATCTCAGGCAGATTTCTGAATATTTCATATCCTTATGAAAACATTCATGAAATGATGTCATGCATGGCAACACGGAAATGACGTCACGCGTGACGACACGGAAATGAATGACATCACACCGTTGTAGCGTCCGTGTGCAGCGCATCGCAGAACACGTTGCTGGCCGGCCACGCGTCCTTGTCAATTCAACAAGCAAGATAACGATAAACACGCGCACTGGCGCGCCGCCTGCGAGCGCCGCGCGACCCGGGCGCCTGGCAATTGCCGGTGGCCAGCTGGCAGTTGCGAAAGCGGGGACCGATTGCGGCGCCAGCCGTGCTGAGAGCCGGCCAGGCCCAGTCCAGAGCCCGAACCGTCTGGCACCGTTAATGAACGGTGTCCTGCTGCACACGAATCACGATGTGTGACGTCACAGCCACGGACGGCATTGGCGCGGGCGTCTGCAGGAACTGACTGGACCGAAAAGCGCCGGGAATCTCGCCCTTCAGTCTCTTGTGACGTCACCGTTTCACGACCACCGCCACGGTGAAGGCGGCTGTGCGTCGCGGATGATGCGCGCTTGATCTTTCCTTGGCTACGACTCAACTGTCGGGGCTTTGAAGGCTAAGGCGATGTCGCCGTCGAACGGAAATGGACGTTCGCGGGCGTTGCGTGGATAAGGGCTGAATGCCCGTGTTTCTCGTCCGTTGCCGTAGCCGCAATTTTCGACCCGGGCTCTGGTCGCGGGTTTGAGCTATAATTCACACAATGCGAGTGGGGCAGATGTCGATTTGTCTTCTTTATTGGACGACTGGCGGTGGCGGTGGGACGGCGCAAAACTGGGGTGGCAGCTAACATACATCGTAATCCGAGCCAGTCACGTAACATGCCCCAGTAGCAATATCACATCAATATGGATCAGCGATATCTCACATACTGCTTGTGAGTGGTGGAGCCTCGTTGGCCTGGCTTGGGTTGCATATCGGTGGAATATAGATTATTTGTAATGTTATTTATTATGTAGACTCTATAGCTTCCATAGTAGGTGCGCACCCGCCCGTGCCGTTTAGGTAAGGGGAAGGTTCTTGTTCATGTATATGGAAGTCTTATATTAGAGAGTTGTGTCTGGAGCAGGAGAGGTAGGAGAACATTCTAACACGGGGAGGGTTCGTGGCGACGTCTTCAAGACAGACGCGGCTTCTATGCCTGACTCAGATGTTTGCTATCTCGGGGTAGTTCGTTATCCGATTAGATCTCTCCGTTCAACTCTGACATTCACGACGCCATGTGGTAGGCAGTTGCCGGGCATTTCAGCCACAGCGACGGCCTTTGCCAGTGCAGGACGCCCCGCACAACTCAGCGCTGCACTGTCTGTTGCGTCATGAATCAGTCGCGCGTTTTCCCGCGTCCCCATGGAAACCAGCTGGATTTAGAACCCGTGCTTGAAGTCCATTCCCAGTAACAGCAGTGCCCGGCGGCACGGTAGGGACCGCTGGCCGCTGCGGCGCAGCCGTGCAGGAGGTAGGCTCCTCGCGGCTGCGATCACGTGGTGTTTGCGAACAGAGTATCCTGGGCGTGCCAACTTTGCCGGCTGTCGCGGGGGGGGGGGGGGGGGGAATTCACTCGTGTTGAATGTTAGCTTGGTGAGATAGGCAAGATGAGATAGTCTGCCCGTCAGATGTGTGTTGTGTGCAGTTGTCAAGTCTTTTGCGGGCCAATACTTTTATCGCGAGAATCGGGGGGCGAGAGGGTCATCGGCGTAGAAGACAACGACGTTGTGTGACAGCAGTTGACGGTATCATTAAATAACTCCAACGGTATGATAAGTGTTGAGCTGCTTGGCGGTGTTTTGTCTTCACAGGATAGCGAATGGCGAGTATCGTGAATAATGCACAACGTTAGTTTGTGAGCGTTGTCACTTGCAAGACAAGCGGCAATGGGTTTGTCATGGCGTTTGGGGGCCCCCTTAGCGCGGTGGTTCTGGTCTGGGGACGTCCTCCGGGCCTGCCTGGCAGGGCCGGTTCAGATGCACCTTGATCTCAATCACCCCAGCTTCAGACCCCCGCTGTGGACACCCTCATCGGCGGTAATCAGCCGCCGGTGTGCGGGCAACTGCCGGTCGTGTGTGACCGCGCGCTTTCCGTTTCAGCCGCGTTGTGCTGCCTCTGACGGTGGAGGAGGTACGTGCCGTCCTGCCTCAGTGACGTCAGCTGGTGACGTCACTCCTCACATGTTCTCTGCCGACGGCCTGGGCGACGCCAGCGTCATGATAAGCACAGACCGGCGTGACCGGTGGTGCCCTGTGACCCGTCGGACCGCACTCAGACCTGCACTGGCCACCAGCGCTGCCGTTAGGGCGGGTACCGTCGTGCCACACTGTGACGTCAGTGGGTGACGTCACACCTCACATGTTCTCTGCCGACGGCCTGGGCGACGCCAGCGTCATGATAGCACAGACCGGCGCGTGTGACCGGTGGTGCCCTGTGACCCGTCGGACCGCACTCAGACCTGCACTGGCCACCGCTGCCGTCAGGGCGGGTACCGTCACGCCACGCTGTGATACGGCGCTGCAGTATATGACACTGATCACTCTCGTGCAAGGATACCAGGGCAGTAAAACACTTATGCCTAGAGGATCGTCAGCAAAGGTTCATTTCTGTTCCTTGGTGTATTTTGTGAACAATAGTTAATATTTCATGGTCATTGTCTACGAAATCCATGAAGCACAGAGCGCTTCAAGAAAACCATTTTCCCCATTTTAGCGTGGAAGCCTTCATTTGAAGGCAACATTTACGGGAAGCCAACCGCTACACCCTCATTGTAACTACATTGCGGCCCGAGCGGTCTGAAGACAACACTCACTGGTGCGCATGGAATTTGTGTTCACGCATGCGTTTACATGCGTGCGTGTGCGTGTGTTGGTGCGTACGTTTGTGCGTATCTGCGCGTGGGACTAAACATAAACAAGGCTGTTACACCACCGAAAGTGAAGTTCCTCCAGACCATGTCACATGCTGTCTAAAGTGTGTTTGATATCCATAACCACCTATCGCAGAATATTGGCCAGTTCATTAAGCACAATGAGACCGCGAATAAAACCTCAGATTTTCAAGGGAAGCGCGTACTTAACGTTAAACGGATAGAAAGTCTGTGATTAGTAATGAGATTACAATTTCCTTGGTGCAGGTCCTTGATGGAAAATGTTCCAGGACTGGTGTGTTTAACGCGCTCTGGCAAATTAACTGACTTGTCGCTTGAAGTGGGCTGCGGCTGCCACAAATTATTCCTACCAAGGGAAGGAGTCGCACCCGGTCGGACAAGCAACTGTGGCTTCTCTGGCATCCGCAAATTGAACCGGGCTCAGCTACCCACCCGGCTACAAGGCGTTTCACATTTAGAGTTTAGCATATGGAATGTATGCTACTAGTTGTCGCGTTCCTTGTCAAAGGTGTGCTGGCGGTTATAACGAGAGCCCCGCAGCCATATCCGCGAGGGTTGTGCGACGGACACTACGACGCACATCCTCGCTGACACGCCACGACGTACAGATGTATGACGTGCACCGACAGCGGTTATAACGAGAGCCCCGCAGCCATATCTGCGAGGGCGTGCGATGGACACTACGACGCACATCCTCGCTGATACACCACGACGCACAGATGTATGACGTGCACCGGCAGCGGTTATAACGAGAGCCCCGCAGCCATATCTGCGAGGGCGTGCGACGGACACTACGGCGCACATCCTCGCTGATACACCACGACGTATATATGTATGACGTGCACCGGCAGCGGTTATAACGAGAGCCCCGCAGCCATATCCGCGAGGGCGTGCGACGGACACTACGACGCTCATCCTCGCTGACACACCACGACGTGCAGATGTATGACGTGCACCGCCACGGATGTGGTTGCCGAATCTCATATTTGTTAGCACGCCGTTGAAAACAAAGCTTTCTCGGACACCGCGACGTGCAGATGTATGACGTGCACCGCCGCGGACGTGGTTCTCGGAGTCTTATAATTGTTAGCACGCCTTTGAAAACCAAGCTGTTTTGGAAGGCTTGTTGCTGTGCGTGAAGTTGAGCTCTGGTTTGTTTTGACCGGTGGCCGCGGAGCCAAAGGTCCGTCTGGTTTGTTTTGACGGGTGGCTGCGGAACCAAAGGTTTGTCTCTTTCCGCTGGTGCGTCTGTTTCCTTTGGCAGTGGGAACGGGCGGGTGGAGCTGCAGCTTGCTGTAAGCCGTGCGCAAGCGGATTTTCCAGAGGCGTTTCAGACATTGGTCTTGAAACGTTTGCTAGCAGGGATCCGCGGGAATAAATTCGGAGAATGAGGCGCCCGTCATCAGCTCCTCGCCACCAAGTTTCTGCCCCAGAAATGTTGAATATGCACTTCCCCTAAATGTTTTAGTATTTCCTGGCCTGATGTATGAATGCTGGCGGCAACGTCTCAAACACACCATAAATATATGACATGTCACGACCTAGAAGCATGTCCCTACATTCAGAGGTGGATTGGGGCGGTCACGTAGCATCCTGTATTTAGACACATGGGCATACACATACGCGCATACTAAAACGCACACGGACATATGGAAACGTATACGTATACACGCGCCCACGCACACACAGACACAAACCAATAATTGCTGCTGTGAGACCGCTCCAACAGGTCATTTACAATGAAGAAGTCGTGTTGCTTCCTGTGCGTTCCTGCGACAACGGAGGCTTTAACGTTTAAAAGCGTGCGAACGGTTTTCTCGAAACGCTCTGACCCATGCACTATGTGGATAACGGCCCGGGATCTTAGCAACTGTGGATAAATAAACTAAGGAACGGAAAAAGTCCCTCCTAGGCACCTCCTTACAAAAGGTATTAAGTGAACCGTCCTGATGGACACACCCACATGGCTTCACCGTAGTGACGTGGCAATCCCAGCCGGGCGGTGCACCGGCCATCTGATGTACGGTACGTCGCTGCCTCGGCAGTGTGGCAATCCCAGCCGGGCGGTGCACCGGCCATCTGATGTACGGTACGTCGCTGCCTCGGCAGTGTGGCAATCCCAGCCGGGCGGTGCGCCGGCCATCTGATGTACGGTACGTCGCTGCCTCGGCAGTGTGGCAATCCAGCCGGCCATCTGATGTACGGTACGTCGCTGCCTCGGCAGTGTGGCAATCCCAGCCGGGCGATGCGCCGGCCATCTGATGTACGGTACGTCGCTGCCTCGGCTGGTTTTCAGTCAGGTCTTAGCTGGGTTTTCGTGAGAAGCTTCTGCTGTATACCAGGCGCGCTGCTGTTCAGAGCCAGCGCTGAAGTCAGCTCATCAATTATAACAATGAAATACATCCCGCAACACCAAGGTCCATGATAGCCATGGGTGCGTTTGCGTGCGGTGATGGGGATGGTGATGCCAGTGTAAGTTATTGACGTGGACGCTCTGCTGTGCTTCCAGTATCAAGTGGGTCAACTGTATTCAGTCGCGCAAGCAAGCAAAAATGAAACAGGTGGCGGAGAAGGCATAGAAGTATTGAAAAATGAACCTTATGACAATGTGCCACTGTTAGGTGGCAAGTTTACAAAAGGACAATATACGTACAAAATTTACCACCTAGCTAGGTAAGTTTCGTTCTAGAATTATTCTGTTTTAACCCTTATATGTAGTTTTGGTAAAATGCACTTTTCTGTTTTGTGGCAAGTGTAAGGTACTATTTGGACTAGGTTAAATACTATATTTAACGTTTTGTGTACATATGTGGCGACACATTCGTAGGAAGCAATGCTTTCTTCAGTTTTACCAGACATTTCAATGCCCTCAATAATGCTCATGAAAGTGAATGGCGTGCGGAAAGTGCAGGACATTGTTCTGCACTCTGATTGACACGCCAGTGCTGTGTGTTTCAATGGTGTCTTCCGCTCGCAGCAAAGTCCCCAGCTTTATACGGCTCCTAGCGCCCAAAGGGTCGCTCGAGATACACGAGGAGGCCTGGAACGCGTACCCGTACTGCAAAACGGTGCTGACCGTGAGTACTGCGCGCCGCCGGTGCCGGTGGACGGTCCGCCGCCGGTGCCGGCTCACGAGAGGCGGGGGCCGGGGGTGCACCAGCACGGCGAACAGAAGTCATCTCGCGCTGTCTGAACATGGGCT
>NW_023596545.1:43077762-43095485 GCF_011947565.3 Pollicipes pollicipes | reverse complement strand
GCTCTCTTCTCTCTCTCTCTCTCTCTCTCTCTCTCTCTCTCTCTCTCTCTCTCTCCTCTCTCTCTCTCTCTCTCTCTCTCTCTCTCTCCTCCTCTCTCTCTCTCTCCTTCTCTCTCCTCTCTCTCTCCTCTCTCTATCTCTCTCTCTCTATCTCTCTCTCTCTCTCTCCTCCTCTCTCTCTCTCTCCTCTCTCTCTCTCTCTCTCTCTCTCTCTCTCTCTCTCTCTCTCTCCTCTCTCTCCTCTCTCTCTCTCTCTCTCTCTCCTCTCTCCTCTCTCTCCTCTCTCTCTCTCTCTCTCTCTTCTCTCTCTCTCTCCTCTCTCTATCTCTCTCTCTCTCTTCTCTCTCTCTCTCTCTCTCTCTCTCTCTCCTCTCTCTCTCTCTCTCTCTCTCTCTCTTCTTTCTCTCTCCCTCTTCCTTCTCTCCACTTCGCTTCCCCAACCGCTTGTAGCTGCTTGTAGCTGCTTGCAATTCGTGGATTCGTGGAGATGGTTGCCCGGTGTGCCGTGTCATGTTCGTTTTTGGGAGGAGTTTTGGGCTGCTGTGGGCTTCGATGGCGGAGCGACTGAAGGCGTTCAGTTACGGACCCATCAATGATTTAAGCAGCGCGTACGGATTGTGTAACAGCGATAAGATATGCCAGAGTATAAGTGTACGTCATTAAGATATTTTGCTACTAGTTTGTGGCGTATGTTGTGATAGTTGCCGTGTCTTCAGTATTTAGGACTAAGCCATGCAAGTTTAATTGTTACAGGTTTTGTTTGATGCCGTATTAGGAGAATGTCCCTGGACTTTGTTGCACTCTCCGCCGGCCTTGTTTCACTGGCGCTCGCTCGCCAGCACGCACAGTACTCGCCGGATGGCGGGCCCAGCGCTGCGGATTCACGTACAGCCGGCTTCCGGCCGCGGGGCGGTTTCTCCGACTCTCGCTTGCCCTCTGCTCTTGATAACCGCCATCGGGCTCGGGTGCCCTGTAATTGTTTGTTGACCCCGGTGTAACGTGGTGATGGCCCCTCACTAGCCCTGGCTGTGGTGCGTGGTGCGATGCGAGAGGTCAGGTCGCGGGCTGGGGTGCGTCGCCTGGTGCCACCGTGGGTCGGGTGGGGCTGTCCCACACCTCCGGGGGCACGCGGCGCCCGGCGTGTCTCACGCCAGCTCGAGACGGCGGGACACAGCCGAGGCGGAAAGCGATTGGCATACCTCGTGCAAAACACATGATGCGTAGTGAACTGCAGCAGATGCCACGTACAGTGTTGTACTGTCTTTGCGGCCCGGCTTTTTTCGATGGCTGATAGCTCCGATTGTAGGGGTCTGGCCCGCCGCGGCACCCACTCGGATGGGCCCTGAAGGTGTGCGTGTGTGTGGGAGAGGGGGACATGTGACGCCTGTCAGCCGCCTCGACTGACGCTGGTCGGGCTCGGGTGCGACAGGCAAGTGTTCTGCTGGCTGGACAAGTGGCACGGCATGACCATGGACGACATCCGCGAGCTCGAGGATAAGACCAAGGCCGACCTGGACAAGGTGAGGGACCAGCATCCCCTCCTGGAGAGCCGCGGTGGCGCCGACCGTCCGCCGGTCCACCCGTCCACCGGCCCTCTTCCAATCTGACCAGCCGGCTAACACATTTGTCGCGGTCTCTGTTCGTGAGTGATTCCTTCACTTTCAGTTACTTCGGTAGTGGATAGCGAGCTGAAGTCCTCCAACTTCCCTCTCAGACCGCGCTTTCAGGTGAGGCCGTTTGCTCGAGCGTGCTGTGGGATGTCGACACTTGGGCCGCGTTCGCCTCGGTCGCACGTGCGCTGACGGTGTTGATCGATATCCCTCCCGCCCCCCCCCCCCCCCAGGCGCGCGGTCTTTGCACACCTGCCGGTTTACTTGCGTGTGAGACGCTCGCCTCGTTCAGTGCTAATGCTTTTGTGTTTGGCAGCAACGAAGGGAAGGCGAAGTTCGCGGCATGCGGGCGGAGAACGACTAGCGGTGCTGCCTGCCACCTAGCGACAGATTCGTTCACCAGCGTTATGGGAAGCGGCCACCGCGTCGTCCCGTTCCTCTGCGTGTGTGTCTAGCTATTGGTCATTGTGCGTCGGATTTAGTTGATTCGTATTTAATCAGTCTATAAAATTTAGGAGGCCACTTGCTCGCCAATGAGAAGTGCGGAGGGTAGTGATTTGCTTCTGGCGCGGGTGTCGGTGCCCCGCCAGAGGGCCGCGGCCGCACCCCGGCGCCCGTCTTAAATGTGATCCACCCCGTTCGTCGATCGACTGAGGGGCCTGGGACGCGCGCCGCCGTCGCGCCTCGCCCCATCGCAGTCTATTTAGCCGCAGCCGCCGCTGCATCGCCTGCGTCCGTTCACTATCTCACATATCACGCGGCTGCCTCGCTGGGGTGGCCGGCGGCGCGGGCGGGCGGCGAGCGCCGGTGGCGGCGGCGCCGCCCGGCTGCCGGCGGGCCGGCCTCGTCCGCGTCCACCGCGCCGCCGGCCACGAGCGTCCGGTCCTCGCCACTCCGCACTCCCGCGAGTCACGCGCACTGGCCCTGGGCCGGCGCCAAAAGCGAGTGCTCTTTTCTGTGCTTTAGGTTCGAGAATGCAGGCATTTCTGTCCATACTGGTACTTCGTCTCTGGTGTGTTAATATCTGCCCACCGCGTGTAAGCCCGTGCTTTTCGCCTGAATAGGCCAGCGCTCGCAGCGAGGCGTGTGCTCAACGACACAGTGACGCGGGCCCGGCCGCTGACGGCGTGTCCTCGCATGACGTCGGGACACGCTCGGCCGGAACAGCTCCCACCTTGAACAATGCGTGGAGTCCAGTACAGGGCTTGCGTCTATCGTGTTCGCCTCACACCCGCGGAGTGGCTTACGTTGCTGTCGTCCTCGCTGGCGGGCGAGCCCATCTTTCCCTCTCCGTGTGTCGTGCTCTGGTCGTGCTCGTGTTTTGTTTTGGGTCCCGATGACGTCCTGGTCCTCGCGTGCCGCCCCGCCCTGTCCCTAGTCTCTGCTCGGAATTAGTCGTGCGCGTGGCATGAATTTCTGCCCCCGGGGTGTTGCGTCTCATGGGGATCGTCCCCAGCCAAAAGTGTGTTACGAATAGTCAGAATTGTGGTTAAGCCACGGGGCGTATGCATTCCATTCTTTTGTTTATGTTTTCTTGGCTGTAAAAAGTGTGAATACAGGTAGATCATATTAGCAGGCGTTTGGATGGCGGAGGACTGGTAACGCAGCACGCGGATCACGCTAACCAGATCACGCAGAGCAGATGACGCTCACCAGGTCACATTCATTAGATCACACGGGCCAGGCCACACCGACCAGATCACGTAGACCTGATCACACAGACCAGATCACACTGATCAAATCATGTCGCGCTCATCAGATCACACTCGAGATCACATAGACCAGATCACGCAGGCACAGACCAGGTCACACAGACCAGATCATGCTGATCACATCATGTCACGCTCATCAGATCACACTCATGAGATCGACACAGACCAGATCATGCCCATGATGACCAGATGACAGACCATCACGCAGGACTGCCGGTGACGGGGGAAACACGTTACAGAGTTGACCCGGTCAGGACACATCTGTGCGGCGCCTGCGGTGCACGATGGGACTCGATCGCGCGGCATCGCTGCAGATGCCGTGCGTCATATGACTGACGATTGCGTGTTTTTCTTTAAACACACATCTTTCTGGTCCAAACGGCAATTAGCTTCGTGCGTTGATCTCAATCCAGCCACTGGCGGCTGTGGCACGTCACTGAGTTTTACGCCAGATGTGACTCGAAACATATTCAAGTGTTACGTGTTCTATCTGCTCGCGCTCCCTTCAGTCAGACAATGGTCATTCAGACCGGACACAAGCGCTGCGAGACGGTAACTGTCTTAACTCGCGAGGCGAGCAGGCGGCGCCGACCTCGGCGAGCGGCGTCCTAGGCGGTACACCGCCGGTCGAGGCAGCGGCGTACCGAGGTACAGCAGCATTGGCGGCGCGAGCAGGGGCGGCCTCCGGCGCACGCCAGTAACATCACGATACATCTCCCCCTTGAGCAAATGCAAATACATACTAATACGCTTGCGAAACGAAATTACTGGCAACAGACTGCTGCCTCCCTGCTGCTTCTCAGGCTGCTGCTTCCCTGCTGCTTCTCTGCTGCTTCCCTGCTGTTTCTTTGCTGCTCCTCAGGCCACTTTTTCCCTGCTGCTTCCCTGCTGCTTCCCTGCTGCTTCCCTGCTTCTTCTCTGCTGCTTTTCTGCTGATCACCAGACGCCGCGGTGTGGCGAGAAGATCGCTGAAGATTCTCTCGCAGAATCCATGTACGTCTCCTTGAAGCACAGCGCTGATTTCATCCTGCTTCCGTAAACCAACGCAGCTACTTGTACGTCACCGTCCTCTTTGTGTAGTCCTGATGCCAGTCTGTATCGGACGAACCGATCACGCCAGGCCGACCACCTCTCAGGCGATGTGAAGCTGAATTCCTCAGGAGGACGACATCCAGACATCTTGACTTACTTCACAACTCACACTGCCTGAATAAATGTGCTGCTCACGCTTACTTAAGCTTACTCTAGGTTCAATGCGGCTGCGCCATATTCAAGTATTACGTGTTCTATCTGCTCGCGCTCCCTTCAGTCAGACCACGGTCATTCAGACCAGACACGAGCGCTGCGAGACGGTAACTGTCTTAACTCGCGAGGCGAGCAGGCGGCGCCGATCAGAGCGAGGAACACGGTGCCGCTTCGATAACGAAGCCCTGACACTTGCGTTTGAATTTAACCAGGAAGGCAAGGCCTTCGTGGGCATATTCCGGTGTGAAACGATATGATGTAGAAATTGAGTATGTGATGGGACTGGCTGCAGCAATCAGAATTGGCAGGCACCTTTTGTTGCCCGGCGGAAATGCTAGTAAACTTCGCGATTTTTGTACTCAAGGTCCAAGGCCTGTATATTCCCATCATAACCACCTGCTATCCATTGTGCAGCTGCTCCATGCCTCCAAGCTTTCCAGTTGCTGTTGTTTTGGTGTGCGGATTTCAGGAGGACCACTGTTGAGAGCTCGGAGATCGTGTGAAGGTATGTGTCGGTGAGGTTTATCACCTGAAAACGCTGGGGCGAAGGTCCGCCGTGTTTTGTCTGGCTGCTGTGCGATTTATACCATCCAACACACGTTCCTGCGGTTGAAAAAAAAACATTTATTTCGGGGAGCGCCGACCGCACCCTTTTACGGAAGCATCACAACCGTATGACATGACAATGCGGAGCTGACACTGGCGGCGGGAGGGACCGTCCACCGCGCCCACGCGTCCGGCGCCACATGAGTATGATTGGGCGGAGCCATTTGGCAGCATATCACGAGTAAAGCACATATAATAGAATATCGCAGAGAGCGGCAGGGGCGCTGTCGGGCCGTCCCGATGCGGGACCCCTAGCGAACCCGCGGATAGCCAGCTTGACTCCGCGCCGACCGCCGGCCGCACCCCGCGCCGCCTAGGCGTCGGCGGCCGGTGCGCCCTGCTGCGTGGCCGCCTTCTGCTTGGTGCGCGGCAGGGCGGCAGGCCGGCGCGGCGCGGCCGCCTTCTCGGCCTCCTCGCGCCCGCTCAGCATCTGCTCCATGTACTGCGCCAGCTGGTCTGGCTGCAGCCGCGCCGCCACAGAGAGCGGCGGCCGCGCCGGCTCGCGCGGTCCGAGCGGGCGCCGCCGCTCGTCGCCGGTCGCCGCCAGCAGGCGCTCCTGACTGGCGGCTCGGCTGAGCGCGCCCGCCTCTTTGTGCACCTCGGCGGCGGCGCGCAGCGCGAGCGCGCCGCCCGGTGGCTGCGCCGGCGAGTAGCCCGAGTAGTTGGAGTCGGTCATGGAGCGGCCGTCGCCGTCGTCGCGGCGCGAGAGCTCGCTGCTGCCCGACGGCGACGTCTTGCAGCTGTCGGCGGCCAGCTGCTCGAGCAGCGCCGCCGGCTGCGGCAGCGGCCCCACCCACGGCTTGGGCCCGGCGCGCTGCGCGGCCGACGGCGCCGGCTTCGGCGTGAAGTCGGGCATGGTCGGCATGGTCGCCAGGCCGTCGGCGGACGCGGCCAGCTTGTCAAAGGCAGCCGAAGTCGCCGCCGACCGCCGCCGCCGCGTCCACGTCCACGCCACGCTCGTGCGCCGCGATCAGCAGCTTGGCCAGCGGCGGCGCCAGGCCGAGGCCGATACTGCGCTCGTGGTACACGTCCGTGATGGGCAGCTCTCGCAGCCGGCTCATCTGCGTGGCGATGATGTGGTCCTGGATGCTGTTGTGACCGAGCTCCTCGCCGGCCGGCATGAGCGCCTGCGGCGGCGCGGCGCGCCCGGCCAGCCGCGGCGCCCGCTCCCAGCGCTGGTCGCGGCCGGCCGCCGGCGGCCGCAGCTCCGAACGCACGCTCAGGACGGTCCGCGGCGCCGCCGTCGCCGGGCGCCTCGCGCGGCGGCAGTGCGGCCGGCACAGCGGCCGTCTTGTAGGCGGTACGCGCGGGCCGCGTGGCGCCCGCTGCGCGCCGCGGCCCCAGGTCCGAGTCGGAGCCCTGAGACTCGAAACCAGAGCTCGCGTGCGAGCCGGTCTTCTGCAGCAGTCGCGCGCCGCGGTTCAGACCAGCGCTGACGTCGGCCACCACGCGGTTAAGCATGGGCGGCGGCGGTGGCGGCGGCGCCGCCGGCTGCCGTCGCACGGCGGCCGCGCCCGCTTCCCACTCGGCCAAGCTGCTGGCGCTGCTCGAGCTGTCGGGCCGCACGGCGCCGCTGTAGAGCGAGCGCACGCGGCTCTGGTGGCTGAGCGTCAGACTGAGGCGCGGGCTCGGCTGCGGCGAGCGCTCGGCCGGGCTGGGCAGCGGGCGCCGCGTGCCGCGCCAGCCCTTCGGCGCCACGTCCACCGGGCTCGGCGTGAACGCGGCGTCGCTCTCGCGACCCTGCGCGCGCGCCACCGGCGCGTCGATCGTGCTGCTGCGCGCGCCGTCCGGCTCCCCGCGCCCGCGCACGTAGCTGCTGAAGGCGCCCGAGCCGAGCAGCAGCGGCGCGCGCTGCGGTACGGTGCTGAAGGCGGAGGGTGCGGCGATCGGCGGAGGCGCCTCCTCGCTCTCGCTCTCGTCGCTGCTCTCGCCCGACGACAGGCACTCGATGTCCAGACTCTTGGGCGCGTCTTGCGTGTCTGCGGGAGGTAGGTACGGTGAGATTCTCACGTGTCACCACTTTGAAAATGTCCCATGTATGCGGTGAAATAAACTGCTCCTTAGTCATCACAACTTTGATTCACCACGATCACGGAACTGACGAATATGGTCACGTAAACACGGTGAGTCAGATGCTGCCAGCACGCGGTCAACTAGGACGTGATAAATAGGGACTTACCGAACAAAGCCAGGAGAGCCTGCAGGGCAAACTGAATGGTGCGTTTGTTGGCGCTCTTTCCAGTGCGCAGGTGGACCTCGTCTTTGCCCACCTCAGTCAGGTCAAAACCTGTAAAAGAACCGTCCCAGTTACAGATCACATTCAGAGCAAACGTCAGCTCTGCAAAATGTTATCCGGCAGCAACCCGCAATGGATATCCTACTCACGTACTTTTCACGAATATCCGATTGCCAAATCCTCCCAATGCTGATCATGGCGGATCGTAACAAGCTGCACCAGCTCCTCCGCACCAAGAAGCCTCAAGTTGCCAACAGCTCTGGCAGCCGCCCTCGCGGCCCGCAACCCCACCCGCCGAACCGCCCACGAGATCTGATCCCTTACCTAGCGAGGCGAGCAGCTCGTGGCACCCGCTGACTCGCCAGAGCCGCACGTCGACAGCCGTCTCGATGCTCTCTGAGTCGAGGTCGGCGGCGGCCGGCTGCGCCAGAACGCCGCGGATGACGCCGATCACGTCCTCGGCCTGGTCGCGGTGCGCCAGCAGCTTGCAGAGCGCGGCCAGCGAGGCCGGCGGCAGGCCGAGCAGCGCCTGCAGGCTGGCCGAGCACTGCGTCAGCCGCTGGCCCGGGTCCGACTGCGGGAAGAACACCGAGCTCGGGATGCCGTGCGCGGCCGGCTCGAAGCGGAAGCCGACCGAGACGAGCAGCTCCTTCCAGCCGCCGAGCCCGTTCACCTTGCTCTCGATCGACTGCTGCGTGGTGTACATGGCGTTCTTGTGGCCGCGCTGAATGCGCTGCAGCGACTTCTCCATCAGGTGCAGCGTGACGCGCAGCGCGTCCCGGCAAGCGGTCCGGCTGCTGCAGCAGCTCGCACAGCGCCTGGCCCATCAGCGCCACCTTGTTGGTCAGCTTGACGTCGGTGCCGACCAGCAGGTAGCCGGCCCAGTTGGCCGGGTGCGCGAAGTGCTTGGTGTTCTGTACCGTCTGCATGGCGTCGTTGAGCGCGCGGCTGACGCGGGCGCCCTGCCGGCGGGTGGACACGCGTCAGATGCGGCAGCACGGCCGCCCGCAGTCCCCCCTAAGAGCACGACATCTGGTCCGCACGGGGCACAGATAGCTGAACCACATCCTGCATTAGTGTGGTAGTTAAAATAGGATCGGAAATATGGAGATTATTTCAGCAATGTGTATCTTTTGGGTGTTTTCTGTAGTTACGCTCGTTAGACCGGTTGTGTCAGCACTGGTTTCTACACGCGGATCCGTTGCTCGAATGGTTGAGCACAAAATGCCCCATCGCAATGCAAAAGCTGCATAAGGCAGCCAGACTGCTAATTATGGACAGCATGCCACCCGCGGTCCATCTCAGGCGTGCCTATGTTTGCGGACACTCAGCGACGAGCCGACAGCGCGGAGCGGCGCCACCACTGACCTGCAGCAGACAAGAGTAGAAGGTGCGGTACAGGATCTTGACGGCCGTGTCGGGCACGGGCCACAGCGAGACGAGCACGCACTGGGCGCCGGCGGCCAGCAGGGCACGCGTCAGCCCGACCACGCCGTCCGAGCTGGCGCGGCCGTGGTGGTCGCGCGTGTGGCACGAGCTCACCACCACCAGCTTGGCGGTCAGCTTGAGGCCGAGGATGTCGGCGGCCGTCAGCAGGAACTCGGAGAGCGGCGGCAGGTCACTGGACGAGGCCGCCTCCGAGTGGTCGTCCTCGTGCTGTGACTCGCACTGCGAGCCGTGCGAGGCGGCGCGCTGCGAAGAGCGGGCGTCCACGAACTCGCCCGGCGACAGCACCACGGCCGACAGCTTCCAGGAGACGTGCGTCGCCAGGTGGACGCACTCGGCCTGCGCCAGCTGCTGCAGCAGCGCCTCCTTGGAGGCGGCGGCGCCCGTCAGCGGCTCCGTCTGCAGCATCTCGGCCACCATATGGGCCTCCTGCTCGGCGTACGGCAGGTCAGCCCAGCCCCACTGCTCGCCGAGCGCGGCTGGCAGGCGCGGGTTGCCCACCACCAGCGCCGCCGTCTGTTCGCCGCCGGCGCGGGCGCCGCGCGGCCGCGCGCCCGAGCGCAGCGTGCTGATGGACGGCGTCAGGATCAAGTTGAAGCGCTCGCAGAGGAACTCGCTGCTGTCGGGCGCCTTCAGCACCGGGAACGGCACCAGGTAGAGGTCGCCCTCGAGCACGAGCATCAGGTCGCGCGGGTAGGCGTTGCTCGGCAGATGCTCTTCCATGGGCGCGATCAGCAGTTCGTACAGCGAGCGCAGACACTGCGGCCCCTGCCAGACGGCGCGGCGCGAGCGCACCGAGCCGCCGCGGCTCTGGCAGCCACCGCTCACGCTGCCGCTGCCGCGGCTGCACGAGAAGGCACTGAACATGCTGGACAGGCTGTAGTTGGACGAGTTGCAGGCGTGGCCGCGGTTGACCATGCGCAGGAAGCCGGTCTTGTCGCCCTCCTGGTTGAGCCGGTCGCCGAGCTGTTCCAGGTGCTGCTGCCACATGTCGCCGGCGTCGGCGTCCGTGTCGCGCTCGCCGCCGGCCGTCTGCAGCTCGACGCCCAGCGCGTCGCGCACCGACTCAATGTGCGATTCGAGCAGGCTGGCGTCGGCCGGGTGGGCGGCCGCGTGCGCCGGCCGGTCGGTGGCGCCCACCGTCACCTCGTGGAACTTGACGATACCGCGGCCGGGCACGATCAGCCAGCTGAAGAGGGCGCCGGCCGCCAGGCTGTAGTAAAGCACGGTGGCCTTCTGCTTGGCCACCGCCTCCACAATCTGCTCCACCGAGGTGGGCGTGTTGTCGTCGACGCGCGTGAAGCGGCTGCTGCTGAAGCCGCTGTTGGAGCGCTCCAGGAGCAGGTCGGCGAAGGCGCGCGTCCGGCTGCGCTCGGCCACCACCAGCGCTTCGTCCTGGCAGCCTAGCGACACCAGCACGCGCTGAAAATGTGAGAAGAACGCATGACCGAGTGTGAGAAGCTATTCCCCATCAGTTTTCCTGGCATTGTCCGGAGTCTGGAGCTTGGCAATGTATCGAGACATGATTGGGATCTCGTGTACTCGTATACCTACTGTTGCTAAACATAATTTGGATAGATAATAGTAAGAGAAGGGTGCCAGGCATGAAGCAGCAAATTTTGGAGGGCCCAAGCCGTTTGCATGATACCACAAGTACAATAATGTCACCATGACGTTTGACGGATGCTCGGATATCATCGTCAAATGATTGCTCCCATTCCCATCGACAGGGCATTGCGGTTGAATCCCTTCTATCGCTCGTTGGGCGCGCTGCCACCGTTTCCGTGCCACATCCTGCAGCCAGCCCTCGCAGCCCATATCCGAGCGGCCGTTCACGCCTCCTCTGGAGCCAGCGCTCGCGGTCCGACTCCGGTCCGGCGCCGGTCCGACTTCGGTCCGGCTCCGGTCCGACTCCGGTCCGACTCCGGTCCGACTCCGGTCCGGCTCCGGTCCGGCTCCGGCCCGGCTCCGGTCCGACTCGGGTCCGGCTCCCGTCCGACTCCGGTCCGGCGGCCGTCCGCGCCTCACCTGAAGCGCCTGGAACGCGGCCGTCTGCAGGTCGTAGAGGCCGAGCCGGTGTTGGCTGGTGCCGCGCGCCTCGCGCCTCACGCCCTCCAGCAGGAAGGCGGCCCGCTCCAGCTGGGTCTGCGCGCCGGCCAGGTCGCCGTGTCCCCAGAGCGCCAGGCCGAGCCGGTGGCGCAGGCGCGCCTCCTCCTCGCGCCGGCTCAGCTGCTCGGCGATCTGCAGGCCCTGGCGCAAGTAGGCGATCGCCTGCGGCCTGTTACCCAGCGCGTGATGCACGCGGCCCAGGCTGGCGTAGGCGGCCGTCTTGGTTGCCTTGTCGTTGGTCTGCGCTGCCACGCTCAGCTGCTGCTCCAGGTGCACCACGGCCTGCTCCAGGTCACCGAGTGACTCGTGCGCAGCGCCCAGGTGGCCGTGCGCGCGCGCCTGACCGGCGGCCAGGCCGGAGCGCGCCGAGATGGCCGCGTCCAGCTGGTGGAACTCGAGCGCCGCCTGGAAGTCGCCCATCTGCTGGTGCACGCAGCCGAGGCCGCTGGCCGCCTCCGCCTCCAGGACCGTGTCCTCCAGCTCCCTGCCGACCGGAAGCCACCCCTGTTAAGCTCCAGATACCCACGGTTTGACGTCATTGGAACGGTCCGCGCCGCCACCCGGACGCCGAAATTGGATGACGGAGATGGTATGCGCTTAGCGTTTCAGTTCACGTTATTTGCTTCTCTTTTCCAAGAAGATCAGCACTGGGCATGCCCGCCTTTGCTCAGGTGATCAGCGATCGATCACGATTGCCCGTCTAACAACGCCAACCGTATCACGCAGCGGTCTCATGCAAAAGGTCAAGCCAAGCACGCAAGCGGGCCTCACAAAGCGTGCGCCGGCGAGACGGCGTGGGAGGGCGGCTCGGCTTACCTGGCGATGTTCAGCTGGTGGTCGAGGCAGGAGAGCGCCTGCTCGAAGTTGCCCAGCCGGCCGTGGATGACCCCCAGCTCGCCGTAGGCGGAGGCCTTCGCGTGCGGGCTGTTGAGCTCGTGCGACACCACCAGCCGCTTCTCGTAGCAGACGAGCGCCTGCTGCAGGTGACCCAGGCTGCGGTGGCTGGCGCCGAGGCCGCGGTACGCGCGCTCCTGCTCCCTGCTGGCCCGCAGCTGCAGCGCCAGGCTCAGCAGCTGCTCGTGACACTTGATGGCCTCCTCGTGGTCGCCGATGGCGTCGTAGCAGTCGCCGAGGTTGCCGAACGAGCGGGCCTTGTCCATGAGCGCCGCGCCGCTGGGGATCTGCTCCAGCGTGGCCAGCTGCTGCTCGAAGTAGCCGATGGCGTCCTCGAAGTGCGACATGTTGAGGCGCGCGATGCCCAGGTTGCCGAACGCCTGCGCCTCCATCACGGCGTCGCACAGGTCCTTGGCTCTGTGGAAGGCGAGCAGCGGGGGAACCGTCACGCATGTTTTGAGTGACACCGCCAGCGTCCTCGGAAGGAACTGGGCGGATGGACGCACCACTGCCGATACCAGAGTCGGCACATATCGGCGCCCATTTCAGACAAAACACCTCTGATTTTAGGCTTTCCAGGCGGAGCCAAAATCCGATGCAAACACAAGGCGTACCAAGGCCCTGCCTCTGCCTTTGACGGCGTCAAGATTGGCTTCAAACATCACAAAGCCGATATAACCTCATCACGAACCAGACCAGAGTCAAGATCAGATTTATCACGAGGCAGGCCAGAGTCAAAGTCAGATTAATCACGAGGCAGACCAGAGTCGATATCGAGCTCAACACGGGACGAAACCAAAGTCATGCTCATTTTGTGACCGATCCAAGGCTATACTCGTCACAGGACAGAAACATGGTCTGGCTTGGCTCGGGCTATAGCTAAAATTGTACGTAACACATGCTGGACTTCAGATGACCGCCGCGCCGCCGCCCTCACCGGTCCAGCTGTTCCACGTAGCACTTGATGGCGTTGGTGTAGTTGCCGAGCGCCATGTGGACGGCACCCAGGTGGCCGTGCGCCTTGCACTCGCCACGCAGGTCAGCCACCTCCTGTCGAATGGTCAGCTCCTGCGAACGAGTCAGGCCAGGTCAGGTCAGGTCAGGTCAGGTCAGTTCGGGTCGGGTCGGGTCGATAGCGGGCCGGCGGCATGGTGGCTCGACTGGGCGCGGGATGATTTCGCCAGGGCTGGAAGACGTTGGAGGGGGGGGGGGGGGGGCCGCGGCAGGAGCTGCACATTGAACGTCACGACTCTCTCTGTAAGGCGGACTGATACTCGTTTTAAGGCGGGCTGATACTCGTTTGCAAGTCGAAAGATGGCCACAAGGATTGCCTGCGGATATTACAAGGATTACCTGCGATTATTACAAGGATTGCGGCTCATCAACTACATAGCCTCTTGCGCCGTCTTGGATATTCGGGACGCATCGGCAGCGGCGCATGAACTTGCAGGTACGTTCATTGAACGCAACATGTAATCGTGCAGCGTGATCATCGTATGCAATTGGTGGTCTCCTGGGACGTTTCCCTGTGCGAAAAACTGCACAGACGTTACCACTTATGAGATTACACTACCGCAGCTAAATATCGCATAAATTATCTCTGCGGCGTTCATCAAATGTGATGAAACTCATTACTAATTGCAGAGAATGTCTTATGCGTATCCGACATCCGGCGTCGGGACAAGGCTGAGCAGTTCCGACGGTCCATTTACGACAGAGCAAGGCCGGTGAAATTCCTTGCCGCCGGCCGCAGACTAACGACTTCCCTCAATAGCAATAGTTCGCAGAAGGGATAAAATCTCGCCAATTTCCACGATGATCCCGGCGGAAGCTCCTATTTGCAATCGCTAAATGGCGGTTCTATCATCCACCTTACGCTCTCCCGTGCTTCATACGGCCCGTTCCCGTCCATTATCTGCAATTACTGTAGCCCAACGACCACCGGTCGGCTCCTCCCCGACCACTGGATACTTTCGCGAGAATCATCGATGCCTAATTCACGCGCAGCCTCCTGGATTGGTTTTACGAGCGTGGCTCGCCATTCAAACCGCGCCGGCGGCCAATTACGCTGCGTCTGCAATGACGATTTAATGACGGCGTCGCCCCGGTCGTTTGGCCCTATAACAGGTCCGGACTGAGGTGGTCGGAGCTACCGAATTTATCGAGCTGCGGTCTATAATTTCCGGCCCGGCGGCGCCGGCGGCCCGTCGGTTTGCTCCGCCGGCGAAACGCTTTGCGCGGCTTGCGAATACCTGCCCGGTACGCCGCCGCCGCAGAGCTGGGGCGCTCGCGACCAGCCACCGCGTACACCGAACACGGCCGGCGTCCTGAACGCTACAGATGCCGTGCGCCGTCCCACCCGAACACCGGAGCCGGCCGTACAGGTGAACGTTGTCTACAGCGACACACGCATGCGGCCGGGAGGGGCCGCTGACCAGCGCAGCGGTGCAGGTGACCGCTGTCCACAGCGACACACGCGCGCGGTCGGGAGGGGCCGCTGACCTGCGTGTGGAAGCCGAGCGCCTTGTCGAGCTGACGCAGCTGGCGGTGCGCCAAGCCGAGCGCGCTGAAGGCGCAGCACTGCAGCTGCTTGTCGCGGCTGTGTCGGGCGGCCGCCAGCTGCTTGTGGTAGCAGTGCACCGCTTCCTCGTGACCGCCAGTCTTCATCAGCACGTCGCCCATGTTGCCGAGCGCGCGGCACGTGCCCTGCGCGTGCTTCAGCAGGTGCGCGATGGCTGGACAGAGGGGGGGGGGGGGAGCAGTCAGACGGCCGGACGAGCCACTATGACGATCATCACGCGTCGGACACGTCACACCGCGCCCGGCTCGACAGCAGGAATACAATGTGGAGCAGTGGGTATGAACCGGACGCATGAAAAACTGGTCTGTGATATCACAGCCTCTCAGACGGCGACAACGTTTTTTTCACAAAGAACCATTGACACACATCTCCTTGTCTAACAAGACAAGCGGCAGAAA
Source organism: Pollicipes pollicipes (assembly GCF_011947565.3). NCBI lineage: Eukaryota > Metazoa > Arthropoda > Thecostraca > Pollicipedomorpha > Pollicipedidae > Pollicipes > Pollicipes pollicipes. The sequence goes on along the minus strand of NW_023596545.1, from coordinate 43,080,648 downwards.
TGAAAGCCCAGCAGTTTCATCTTACCGTGGAAGAACTTCTGGCACTCGAGCGCCTTCTCGCAGTTGCCGAGCGCCAGATGCGCCAGGCCGAGGTTGCAGTAGGCCCGCCCCATGCTCATCTTGTCCTGCAGGTCCTTGGCCAGCGCCAGGTCCTGGTCGTAGTAGTGCACCGCCTCGCTGTAGTTGGCCAGGCAGTAGTGCGCGTAGCCGAGGAAGTGGCATGCCTTGGCTTCGCCCTCCACGTCCTGCAGGTCGTGCGACAGCTGGCGGTACTGTTCGTAGTAGGGCACGGCCAGAGCGAACTGACCGCGCGAGCTGTGGCAGTTGCCCAGGTTGCAGAGCGCGCACGCCTCGCCGGCCGTGTCCTTGAGCTCGCGCGCGATGTTGAGGTGGCCCAAGTAGTGCAGCAGCGCCATCTCGTGCATGCCGAGCGCCTGGTACGCCACGGCCAGGTTGCCATGCGTCGACGCCTCGCTGCTGCGGTCGTTCACCTCCTTGCTGATGGTCAACTCCTGCTTGTGGTACTTGATGGCCTGCTCGTAGTAGCCCATGGAGCTGTAGGCGTTGCCGATGTTGCCGAAGGCGCGGCCCATGCCGGCGCGGTCCTGCAGCAGGCGCGCGATGTTGAGATGCGCCTGGTGCAGCTTCAGCGCCGCGTCGTGATCGCCGAGCAGCTGGTACACGATGCCCAGGTTGGAGCAGGCGCGCCCCTCGGCCGTGCGGTCCTTGGTGCTGAGCGCCATGTCCAGCTGCTTCTCGTGCCACTTCTTGGCCTGCGCGTAGTCGCCGAGGCAGCGCGCCGCGTGCCCGAGGCCGGCATAGGCGCGCGCCTCGATGGTGCGGTCCCCCAGCTGCTGGGCGATGCGCAGCACCTGTTGGTGGAACGTGATGGCGCGCTCGAAGCTGCGCCGGTAGTGGTGTGAGCTGCCCAGGTTGCTGAAGGCACGCGCCTCCTCCACCCGGTTGCCGAGCTGCTTGGAGATGCGTAGGTGCTCCTTGTGGCAGTCGACGGCGTTGTCGAAGTCGCCCATGGCCAGGTAGACGGCGCCCACGTTGCCGATCTCGCGCGCCTCCTGCAGCTGGTCGGCCAGCTGGCGCACCAGCTGTACGCACTGCTTGTGCGACGCCAGCGCGTTCGGGTAGTCGCCGATCGCCGTGTACACGTGTCCTGAGGAGGGCGGCGGGTCATCCCACGGCGGCTTCCATTCCACCGTATAGGTGGTGGGTACAGTCCGCCGCCTGGGTCATGCGATACCGATACCAGCCCTAACACACCATTCGCGCAATGAACCAGCCGACTCAAAGGCAGCAAAGCGTTATCCATGTCCATCATGGAAAAGCAATGACAGCAAAGTAATGACATCGGCCTGGTCCCACTGGAGCCTCACCGACGACCGCCCAACCTCAGCGGCTCCCTGGCCCGTGCGCTGACCGTCCCGGTCCAATCCCGCGCCTCGCGGCCGCCGCGCTCTGGGCGCTTACCCAGACTGGTGAGCGCCGCCGCCGCCGCCTGCGTGTCCTTGCACTTCATGGCCAGCACCAGCTGGTACCGGTGCGACGTGAGCGCCTCCTTGAAGTTGCCCTTGCTGAAGTAGGCCGAGCCGAGGTTACCGTGGGCGCGGCACTCACCGGCGATGTCCTCCAGCGACTTGGCCACGTTCAAGTCCTGCTGCATGTAGCTGATGGCCTGCGGTGAAGAGCTGGGTCACACACTGCTTTCGTGGAGGAAGCTTTAGCACGCCCACGTCGGCCACATTGGCACAGTTTTAAGCTTGGTGTCTCGCTCTGTGGGCAACGACAGCGGGAGCGACAGGAGCCTAGGGGAGCCAGGCACCCAGCGGGCCGTGACGGCGGGAGCGACAGAGCCGCAGGGGAGCCAGCACCCAGCGGGCCGTGACGGCGGGAGCAACAGAGCCGCAGGGGGAGCCAGCACCTAGTGGGCCGTGACGGGAGAGGTACCACGACCCGCCGGCGAGCCGCTGACCTGTCGAGCGAGTTCATTGCCCAGTAGGCGGACCGACAGGGCCGAGAAGACGCTGCCGCGCAGCTTCAGACTGCACGTGCCGATCTTGAGCGCCGACTCGAGCACGGCCACGGCCGCGCCGCAGTTGCCGGCGGCCAGCAGCTCCTGGCCGATGACGGAGATGATGACGAACGGCGACTTGTCCAGCCGCATCGCCTGCAGCCTGCCGGTACGTCGGCTCCAGAGTGGCTGCCGGGCGGGAGGGTCAGGTCAGGCCGGGTCAGGGCGCCACCCTCAGCACGGCTTCGGTCAAGATCCGGGCAGTGACGTAGCACGCACACCATGTCGAGCATCCTCACGCAACGGCTCCATTTGCTTACAATGCGTCCATTTGCAGCAGACAGGTCTGGCGTCCGCGGCACAATGGCAACGTCGTGCGCGGTGCTGACATTCCACGCTCCCCTCCAGCGTGGACGTACAACTTCCGCCAGTTCTTCACGCCCGAGGGACCGCGGTCCCGCTCCGGCGTACAGCTACCACTCGGCACTGGTTGGCCAGCCGTGGCGCCCCAGCTCGCTTCAGGTCCAGCGCCGTCAGCCGGTCGGAGAGCCGGACACAGCCTACCTCTGAGTGGCGACTTCATGGCGGCTTCGACCAGGCCGGCCAGCAGCTGCAGCGACTTGGCGTCCTGGGCCAGGCCCTGGCTGAAGGCGGCCAGCGCCTCGCCATGGCGACCCATGCACTGAAGCGCCACCCCCTGTCGATAGTAGGCCTGCGGAAGGAGAGGGCGCTGTCAGGCCGGGCCGCGGGCCAGACGGGACGGGCAGGGAGGCCCCGGGCCGGGCCTTCACTGCAGACCGCGGAGCCTCCGGGCAGTCACTTCAGACCAGGGGACTGCGGGGAGCAGATGGTAGGGCCGGGCC
>NW_023596545.1:43000905-43077118 GCF_011947565.3 Pollicipes pollicipes | reverse complement strand
GACCGGTTGTGTCAGCACTGGTTTCTACACGCGGATCCGTTGCTCGAATGGTTGAGCACAAAATGCCCCATCGCAATGCAAAAGCTGCATAAGGCAGCCAGACTGCTAATTATGGACAGCATGCCACCCGCGGTCCATCTCAGGCGTGCCTATGTTTGCGGACACTCAGCGACGAGCCGACAGCGCGGAGCGGCGCCACCACTGACCTGCAGCAGACAAGAGTAGAAGGTGCGGTACAGGATCTTGACGGCCGTGTCGGGCACGGGCCACAGCGAGACGAGCACGCACTGGGCGCCGGCGGCCAGCAGGGCACGCGTCAGCCCGACCACGCCGTCCGAGCTGGCGCGGCCGTGGTGGTCGCGCGTGTGGCACGAGCTCACCACCACCAGCTTGGCGGTCAGCTTGAGGCCGAGGATGTCGGCGGCCGTCAGCAGGAACTCGGAGAGCGGCGGCAGGTCACTGGACGAGGCCGCCTCCGAGTGGTCGTCCTCGTGCTGTGACTCGCACTGCGAGCCGTGCGAGGCGGCGCGCTGCGAAGAGCGGGCGTCCACGAACTCGCCCGGCGACAGCACCACGGCCGACAGCTTCCAGGAGACGTGCGTCGCCAGGTGGACGCACTCGGCCTGCGCCAGCTGCTGCAGCAGCGCCTCCTTGGAGGCGGCGGCGCCCGTCAGCGGCTCCGTCTGCAGCATCTCGGCCACCATATGGGCCTCCTGCTCGGCGTACGGCAGGTCAGCCCAGCCCCACTGCTCGCCGAGCGCGGCTGGCAGGCGCGGGTTGCCCACCACCAGCGCCGCCGTCTGTTCGCCGCCGGCGCGGGCGCCGCGCGGCCGCGCGCCCGAGCGCAGCGTGCTGATGGACGGCGTCAGGATCAAGTTGAAGCGCTCGCAGAGGAACTCGCTGCTGTCGGGCGCCTTCAGCACCGGGAACGGCACCAGGTAGAGGTCGCCCTCGAGCACGAGCATCAGGTCGCGCGGGTAGGCGTTGCTCGGCAGATGCTCTTCCATGGGCGCGATCAGCAGTTCGTACAGCGAGCGCAGACACTGCGGCCCCTGCCAGACGGCGCGGCGCGAGCGCACCGAGCCGCCGCGGCTCTGGCAGCCACCGCTCACGCTGCCGCTGCCGCGGCTGCACGAGAAGGCACTGAACATGCTGGACAGGCTGTAGTTGGACGAGTTGCAGGCGTGGCCGCGGTTGACCATGCGCAGGAAGCCGGTCTTGTCGCCCTCCTGGTTGAGCCGGTCGCCGAGCTGTTCCAGGTGCTGCTGCCACATGTCGCCGGCGTCGGCGTCCGTGTCGCGCTCGCCGCCGGCCGTCTGCAGCTCGACGCCCAGCGCGTCGCGCACCGACTCAATGTGCGATTCGAGCAGGCTGGCGTCGGCCGGGTGGGCGGCCGCGTGCGCCGGCCGGTCGGTGGCGCCCACCGTCACCTCGTGGAACTTGACGATACCGCGGCCGGGCACGATCAGCCAGCTGAAGAGGGCGCCGGCCGCCAGGCTGTAGTAAAGCACGGTGGCCTTCTGCTTGGCCACCGCCTCCACGATCTGCTCCACCGAGGTGGGCGTGTTGTCGTCGACGCGCGTGAAGCGGCTGCTGCTGAAGCCGCTGTTGGAGCGCTCCAGGAGCAGGTCGGCGAAGGCGCGCGTCCGGCTGCGCTCGGCCACCACCAGCGCTTCGTCCTGGCAGCCTAGCGACACCAGCACGCGCTGAAAATGTGAGAAGAACGCGTGACCGAGTGTGAGAAGCTATTCCCCGTCCGTTTTCCTGGCATTGTCCGGAGTCTGGAGCTTGGCAATGTATCGAGACATGATTGGGATCTCGTGTACTCGTATACCTACTGTTGCTAAACATAATTTGGATAGATGATAGAAAGAGAAGGGTGCCAGGCATGAAGCAGCAAATTTTGGAGGGCCCAAGCCGTTTGCATGATACCACAAATACAATAATGTCACCATGACGTTTGACGGATGCTCGGATATCATCGTCAAATGATTGCTCCCATTCCCATCGACAGGGCATTGCGGTTGAATCCCTTCTATCGCTCGTTGGGCGCGCTGCCACCGTTTCCGTGCCACATCCTGCAGCCAGCCCTCGCAGTCCATATCCGAGCGGCCGTTCACGCCTCCTCTGGAGCCGGCGCTCGCGGTCCGACTCCGGTCCGGCGCCGGTCCGACTTCGGTCCGGCTCCGGTCCGACTCCGGTCCGACTCCGGTCCGACTCCGGTCCGGCTCCGGTCCGGCTCCGGCCCGGCTCCGGTCCGACTCCGGTCCGGCTCCCGTCCGACTCCGGTCCGGCTCCGGTCCGACTCCGGTCCGGCTCCGGTCCGACTCCGGTCCGACTCCGGTCCGGCGGCCGTCCGCGCCTCACCTGAAGCGCCTGGAACGCGGCCGTCTGCAGGTCGTAGAGGCCGAGCCGGTGCTGGCTGGTGCCGCGCGCCTCGCGCCTCACGCCCTCCAGCAGGAAGGCGGCCCGCTCCAGCTGGGTTTGCGCGCCGGCCAGGTCGCCGTGTCCCCAGAGCGCCAGGCCGAGCCGGTGGCGCAGGCGCGCCTCCTCCTCGCGCCGGCTCAGCTGCTCGGCGATCTGCAGGCCCTGGCGCAAGTAGGCGATCGCCTGCGGCCTGTTACCCAGCGCGTGGTGCACGCGGCCCAGGCTGGCGTAGGCGGCCGTCTTGGTTGCCTTGTCGTTGGTCTGCGCTGCCACGCTCAGCTGCTGCTCCAGGTGCACCACGGCCTGCTCCAGGTCACCGAGTGACTCGTGCGCAGCGCCCAGGTGACCGTGCGCGCGCGCCTGACCGGCGGCCAGGCCGGAGCGCGCCGAGATGGCCGCGTCCAGCTGGTGGAACTCGAGCGCCGCCTGGAAGTCGCCCATCTGCTGGTGCACGCAGCCGAGGCCGCTGGCCGCCTCCGCCTCCAGGACCGTGTCCTCCAGCTCCCTGCCGACCGGAAGCCACCCCTGTTAAGCTCCAGATACCCACGGTTTGACGTCATTGGAACGGTCCGCGCCGCCACCCGGACGCCGAAATTGGATGACGGAGATGGTATGCGCTTAGCGTTTCAGTTCACGTTATTTGCTTCTCTTTTCCAAGAAGATCAGCACTGGGCATGCCCGCCTTTGCTCAGGTGATCAGCGATCGATCACGATTACCCGTCTAACAACGCCAACCGTATCACGCAGCGGTCTCATGCAAAAGGTCAAGCCAAGCACGCAAGCGGGCCTCACAAAGCGTGCGCCGGCGAGACGGCGTGGGCGGGCGGCTCGGCTTACCTGGCGATGTTCAGCTGGTGGTCGAGGCAGGAGAGCGCCTGCTCGAAGTTGCCCAGCCGGCCGTGGATGACCCCCAGCTCGCCGTAGGCGGAGGCCTTCGCGTGCGGGCTGTTGAGCTCGTGCGACACCACCAGCCGCTTCTCGTAGCAGACGAGCGCCTGCTGCAGGTGACCCAGGCTGCGGTGGCTGGCGCCGAGGCCGCGGTACGCGCGCTCCTGCTCCCTGCTGGCCCGCAGCTGCAGCGCCAGGCTCAGCAGCTGCTCGTGACACTTGATGGCCTCCTCGTGGTCGCCGATGGCGTCGTAGCAGTCGCCGAGGTTGCCGAACGAGCGGGCCTTGTCCATGAGCGCCGCGCCGCTGGGGATCTGCTCCAGCGTGGCCAGCTGCTGCTCGAAGTAGCCGATGGCGTCCTCGAAGTGCGACATGTTGAGGCGCGCGATGCCCAGGTTGCCGAACGCCTGCGCCTCCATCACGGCGTCGCACAGGTCCTTGGCTCTGTGGAAGGCGAGCAGCGGGGGGAACCGTCACGCATGTTTTGAGTGACACCGCCAGCGTCCTCGGAAGGAACTGGGCGGATGGACGCACCACTGCCGATACCAGAGTCGGCACATATCGGCGCCCATTTCAGACAAAACACCTCTGATTTTAGGCTTTCCAGGCGGAGCCAAAATCCGATGCAAACACAAGGCGTACCAAGGCCCTGCCTCTGCCTTTGACGGCGTCAAGATTGGCTTCAAACATCACAAAGCCGATATAACCTCATCACGAACCAGACCAGAGTCAAGATCAGATATATCACGAGGCAGGCCAGAGTCAAAGTCAGATTAATCACGAGGCAGACCAGAGTCGATATCGAACTCAACACGGGACGAAGCCAAAGTCATGCTCATTTTGTGACAGATCCAAGGCTATACTCGTCACAGGACAGAAACATGGTCTGGCTTGGCTCGGGCTACAGCTAAAATTGTACGTAACACATGCTGGACTTCAGATGACCGCCGCGCCGCCGCCCTCACCGGTCCAGCTGTTCCACGTAGCACTTGATGGCGTTGGTGTAGTTGCCGAGCGCCATGTGGACGGCACCCAGGTGGCCGTGCGCCTTGCACTCGCCACGCAGGTCAGCCACCTCCTGTCGAATGGTCAGCTCCTGCGAACGAGTCAGGCCAGGTCAGGTCAGGTCAGGTCAGGTCAGGTCAGGTCAGTACGGGTCGGGTCGATAGCGGGCCGGCGGCATGGTGGCTCAACTGGGCGCGGGATGATTTCGCCAGGGCTGGAAGACGTTGGAGGGGGGGGGGGGGGGGGGGGCCGCGGCAGGAGCTGCACATTGAACGTCACGACTCTCGCTGTAAGGCGGACTGATACTTGTTTTAAGGCGGGCTGATACTCGTTTGCAAGTCGAAAGATGGCCACAAGGATTACCTGCGGATATTACAAGGATTACCTGCGATTATTACAAGGATTGCGGCTCATCAACTACATAGCCTCTTGCGCCGTCTTGGATATTCGGGACGCATCGGCAGCGGCGCATGAACTTGCAGATACGTTCATTGAACGCAACATGTAATCGTGCAGCGTGATCATCGTATGCAATTGGTGGTCTCCTAGGACGTTTCCCTGTGCGAAAAACTGCACAGACGTTACCACTTATGAGATTACACTACCGCAGCTAAATATCGCATAAATTATCTCTGCGGCGTTCATCAAATGTGATGAAACTCATTACTAATTGCAGAGAATGTCTTATGCGTATCCGACATCCGGCGTCGGGACAAGGCTGAGCAGTTCCGACGGTCCATTTACGACAGAGCAAGGCCGGTGAAATTCCTTGCCGCCGGCCGCAGACTAACGACTTCCCTCAATAGCAATAGTTCGCAGAAGGGATAAAATCTCGCCAATTTCCACGATGATCCCGGCGGAAGCTCCTATTTGCAATCGCTAAATGGCGGTTCTATCATCCACCTTACGCTCTCCCGTGCTTCATACGGCCCGTTCCCGTCCATTATCTGCAATTACTGTAGCCCAACGACCACCGGTCGGCTCCTCCCCGACCACTGGATACTTTCGCGAGAATCATCGATGCCTAATTCACGCGCAGCCTCCTGGATTGGTTTTACGAGCGTGGCTCGCCATTCAAACCGCGCCGGCGGCCAATTACGCTGCGTCTGCAATGACGATTTAATGACGGCGTCGCCCCGGTCGTTTGGCCCTATAACAGGTCCGGACTGAGGTGGTCGGAGCTACCGAATTTATCGGGCTGCGGTCTATAATTTCCGGCCCGGCGGCGCCGGCGGCCCGTCGGTTTGCTCCGCCGGCGAAACGCTTTGCGCGGCTTGCGAATACCTGCCCGGTACGCCGCCGCCGCAGAGCTGGGGCGCTCGCGACCAGCCACCGCGTACACCGAACACGGCCGGCGTCCTGAACGCTACAGATGCCGTGCGCCGTCCCACCCGAACACCGGAGCCGGCCGTACAGGTGAACGTTGTCTACAGCGACACACGCATGCGGCCGGGAGGGGCCGCTGACCAGCGCAGCGGTACAGGTGACCGCTGTCCACAGCGACACACGCGGGTGGTACGTAGGGGCCGCTGACCTGCGCAGCGGTACAGGTGACCGCTGTCCACAGCGACACACGCGCGCGGTCAGGAGGGGCCGCTGACCTGCGTGTGGAAGCCGAGTGCCTTGTCGAGCTGACGCAGCTGGCGGTGCGCCAAGCCGAGCGCGCTGAAGGCGCAGCACTGCAGCTGCTTGTCGCGGCTGTGTCGGGCGGCCGCCAGCTGCTTGTGGTAGCAGTGCACCGCTTCCTCGTGACCGCCAGTCTTCATCAGCACGTCGCCCATGTTGCCGAGCGCGCGGCACGTGCCCTGCGCGTGCTTCAGCAGGTGCGCGATGGCTGGACAGAGGGGGGGGGGGAGCAGTCAGACGGCCGGACGAGCCACTATGACGATCATCACGCGTCGGACACGTCACACCGCGCCCGGCTCGACAGCAGGAATACAATGTGGAGCAGTGGGTATGAACCGGATGCATGAAAAACTGGTCTGTGATATCACAGCCTCTCAGACGGCGACAACGTTTTTTTTTACAAAGAACCATTGACACACATCTCCTTGTCTAACAAGACAAGCGGCAGAAATGAAAGCCCAGCAGTTTCATCTTACCGTGGAAGAACTTCTGGCACTCGAGCGCCTTCTCGCAGTTGCCGAGCGCCAGATGCGCCAGGCCGAGGTTGCAGTAGGCCCGCCCCATGCTCATCTTGTCCTGCAGGTCCTTGGCCAGCGCCAGGTCCTGGTCGTAGTAGTGCACCGCCTCGCTGTAGTTGGCCAGGCAGTAGTGCGCGTAGCCGAGGAAGTGGCATGCCTTGGCTTCGCCCTCCACGTCCTGCAGGTCGTGCGACAGCTGGCGGTACTGTTCGTAGTAGGGCACGGCCAGAGCGAACTGACCGCGCGAGCTGTGGCAGTTGCCCAGGTTGCAGAGCGCGCACGCCTCGCCGGCCGTGTCCTTGAGCTCGCGCGCGATGTTGAGGTGGCCCAAGTAGTGCAGCAGCGCCATCTCGTGCATGCCGAGCGCCTGGTACGCCACGGCCAGGTTGCCATGCGTCGACGCCTCGCTGCTGCGGTCGTTCACCTCCTTGCTGATGGTCAACTCCTGCTTGTGGTACTTGATGGCCTGCTCGTAGTAGCCCATGGAGCTGTAGGCGTTGCCGATGTTGCCGAAGGCGCGGCCCATGCCGGCGCGGTCCTGCAGCAGGCGCGCGATGTTGAGATGCGCCTGGTGCAGCTTCAGCGCCGCGTCGTGATCGCCGAGCAGCTGGTACACGATGCCCAGGTTGGAGCAGGCGCGCCCCTCGGCCGTGCGGTCCTTGGTGCTGAGCGCCATGTCCAGCTGCTTCTCGTGCCACTTCTTGGCCTGCGCGTAGTCGCCGAGGCAGCGCGCCGCGTGCCCGAGGCCGGCATAGGCGCGCGCCTCGATGGTGCGGTCCCCCAGCTGCTGGGCGATGCGCAGCACCTGCTGGTGGAACGTGATGGCGCGCTCGAAGCTGCGCCGGTAGTGGTGTGAGCTGCCCAGGTTGCTGAAGGCACGCGCCTCCTCCACCCGGTTGCCGAGCTGCTTGGAGATGCGTAGGTGCTCCTTGTGGCAGTCGACGGCGTTGTCGAAGTCGCCCATGGCCAGGTAGACGGCGCCCACGTTGCCGATCTCGCGCGCCTCCTGCAGCTGGTCGGCCAGCTGGCGCACCAGCTGTACGCACTGCTTGTGCGACGCCAGCGCGTTCGGGTAGTCGCCGATCGCCGTGTACACGTGTCCTGAGGAGGGCGGCGGGTCATCCCACGGCGGCTTCCATTCCACCGTATAGGTGGTGGGTACAGTCCGCCGCCTGGGTCATGCGATACCGATACCAGCCCTAACACACCATTCGCGCAATGAACCAGCCGACTCAAAGGCAGCAAAGCGTTATCCATGTCCATCATGGAAAAGCAATGACAGCAAAGTAATGACATCGGCCTGGTCCCACTGGAGCCTCACCGACGACCGCCCAACCTCAGCGGCTCCCTGGCCCGTGCGCTGACCGTCCCGGTCCAATCCCGCGCCTCGCGGCCGCCGCGCTCTGGGCGCTTACCCAGACTGGTGAGCGCCGCCGCCGCCGCCTGCGTGTCCTTGCACTTCATGGCCAGCACCAGCTGGTACCGGTGCGACGTGAGCGCCTCCTTGAAGTTGCCCTTGCTGAAGTAGGCCGAGCCGAGGTTACCGTGGGCGCGGCACTCACCGGCGATGTCCTCCAGCGACTTGGCCACGTTCAAGTCCTGCTGCATGTAGCTGATGGCCTGCGGTGAAGAGCTGGGTCACACACTGCTTTCGTGGAGGAAGCTTTAGCACGCCCACGTCGGCCACATTGGCACAGTTTTAAGCTTGGTGTCTCGCTCTGTGGGCAACGACAGCGGGAGCGACAGAGCCGTAGGGGAGCCAGCACCCAGCGGGCCGTGACGGCGGGAGCGACAGAGCCGCAGGGGAGCCAGCACCCAGCGGGCCGTGACGGCGGGAGCAACAGAGCCGCAGGGGGAGCCAGCACCTAGTGGGCCGTGACGGGAGAGGTACCACGACCCGCCGGCGAGCCGCTGACCTTGTCGAGCGAGTTCATTGCCCAGTAGGCGGACGACAGGGCCGAGAAGACGCTGCCGCGCAGCTTCAGACTGCACGTGCCGATCTTGAGCGCCGACTCGAGCACGGCCACGGCCGCGCCGCAGTTGCCGGCGGCCAGCAGCTCCTGGCCGATGACGGAGATGATGACGAACGGCGACTTGTCCAGCCGCATCGCCTGCAGCTGCCGGTACGTCGGCTCCAGAGTGGCTGCCGGGCGGGAGGGTCAGGTCAGGCCGGGTCAGGGCGCCACCCTCAGCACGGCTCGGTCAAGATCCGTGGCAGTGACGTAGCACGCACACCATGTCGAGCATCCTCACGCAACGGCTCCATTTGCTTACAATGCGTCATTTGCAGCAGACAGGTCTGGCGTCCGCGGCACAATGGCAACGTCGTGCGCGGTGCTGACATTCCACGCTCCCCTCCAGCGTGGACGTACAACTTCCGCCAGTTCTTCACGCCCGAGGGACCGCGGTCCCGCTCCGGCGTACAGCTACCACTCGGCACTGGTTGGCCAGCCGTGGCGCCCCAGCTCGCTTCAGTCCAGCGCCGTCAGCCGGTCGGAGAGCCGGACACAGCCTACCTCTGAGTGGCGACTTCATGGCGGCTTCGACCAGGCCGGCCAGCAGCTGCAGCGACTTGGCGTCCTGGGCCAGGCCCTGGCTGAAGGCGGCCAGCGCCTCGCCATGGCGACCCATGCACTGAAGCGCCACCCCCTGTCGATAGTAGGCCTGCGGAAGGAGAGGGCGCTGTCAGGCCGGGCCGCGGGCCAGACGGGACGGGCAGGGAGGCCCCGGGCCGGGCCTTCACTGCAGACCGCGGAGCCTCCGGGCAGTCACTTCAGACCAGGGGACTGCGGGGAGCAGATGGTAGGGCCGGGCCAGCAGGCCAGACAGGACGGGCAGAGAATGCTCGGACCGGGTTATCGCTTCAGACCAGGGAGCCTCCGGGCCGTCGCTTCAAACCAGGGGACTGCGGGGAGCAGATGGTAGGGCCGGGCCGCAGGCCAGACGGGACGGGCAGGGAGGCCTCGGACTGGGCCGTCACTTCAGACCAAGGGACTGTGGGGAGGAGATGCCTGGAACGAACCGGGGGGCCAGGGAAGTGGGCAGCACGCCGGGAACGAACCAGGGGCACCCAGTCTTCTAGGTCAGTACCCTGTGAGGGGAGCGATGAATCACTCCACTTGGAACACTGTACAAAGGGAAACTTGCTCACGTTAAAGACCGAGGCAAGGCTTTATGCTCGAACGTTAGACTCGACGGCTTCGTGACGCATTAGTTTTAGCCCGGGGTGACCGGGTGCTGCATTCCAGCGGGTTGCAGCCTCGTCTGAGCAGTCCTGGAGCGATGGGTTGGAGTAGTTGCGGTTGAGGCTCATGCCTTTTAATGAGGAAATAACTAAAACCAAGCATGCACGAGCATATACGGACTGGTGTCAATGGTTTCGTGGCGCAGGTAGGAGGCACGGGGGACACATGCCCTTCCCCTTAGTTTCCAAGGGGCCCAAAGGGCCCCTCGTGACCTAAGATTAAAGGCCCGATAGGCCGACCGCAGGTCGTATTCAAGGATCCCGGCCCACAGAGCCGGGCACTCAAATGCCAGCCAGAGGGCCCTGCGCGCTGACCAAGCCTCCCCTACGTCGATAAGGGTATGTACGTTGGTCAAATTCCACTAGTAACGCACAGTGGACTCGGTATCGGCATCGGCCTGACGGGCTATTTCCCAAGCAGAGACAAAGCCGGAGGCAGCGGACCCTGTGTTGACAAGGTTCTTCGAATCAGCCAGGGGAAGTGTTCGAGGAGGCCCCAAGAGTCGGAGGGGGGGGGGGGGGCACGGGGACAGAAAATCAAGGGCCCGATTAGAGGCCCTAAGGGCACGAAGAGCTGGTCGGAGTCCACTTCAGGGGCCCAGGTCAGCCGAGACGGGACCCCAGGGGATTCAGGGGACACAATAAGGGGCTGCTGTGTCGACCAGGGGCCACAGTGCCTAACAGGGGTCTTATGGTGGCAAGTGGCTCCGAGTCGGCAAGGAGCCGTGCTGAAAGGGGCTCGAAGAGGGGCCGAGGGGTCTCTCGAGACCAAAGATCAAGGGCCCGATGCGGGACCTACTGCCGGGATTAGAAGGCTTCCCGCGTCAGGGAGGAAAACAATGTGATATAATCTATCCCTCTAAAGGCATCGGGATCGACCACAGGATCTTACCCCGTGTCGCCAGAATGACAGCCGGAAGGTAACCCGCGGTGGGACGGAATGACCCTTCAGCGCTCAGCCAAGAACAACAATGTGTCCCTGGTGTTCTGCTCAAGGGGCCTCTTTCCCAGAAAAAAGCGAGGAACCTCGTGAGTGTTGAAAAGAGTGGGTCGAAATGAGTGCAAAAACGAACAAGGCCATGCTATATTTGCCTGAGAACGTTCAGTATTTTGCAGAATCAATCAGCGAAACAAATTACGTCAAAAGACTTGAGCTCGCGCGTTCGCAATCTCGGGAGGAAGGACAGCGGTGGCCGGGGTTGCAGTTTTCGTATAACCGAATTATGCTAGCCACGGTTTTTGCCACTTGTCGATTCTGGCTGAGTATTGAAAATTTCTAGGCAAACAGGCTCGGTCATTTTAACACAAACTGTTGACCCATTTGGATCCACTAACTACATTCGCGGAGTCGTAATATCTCTGTAAAACTCATATAAAATTCTGACCAAGCTTCTGAGTTATGTCTGTTTTCATTTGAGTTCTAATGAGGTCTGGCTAAATGAAGAGCGCCGAAAATGGATTTCATGCAGTCGCTTAACGCATGCTTTCTTCCGGTTACTGACGACGAAAAATCAGGCGGAATTGATCTTGCGGCAGCTTTTGATTTCTGTTCCAGGTATAGAAATTAAAAATAAAAAATAGCAAGGGAAAACATGCCCTCATTCACAAATGGGCCATACCCAAGCAATTTGGGGCAATCTTCAAGCAATCAAGCAATCTTTTCACTGGCAGGGGACACTTTGCCAACCTTGTGCCTCCCTGCCTGCCAAGACTCTGAAGCCGCGCCCCTGCAATGGTTTGAAAATAGTGGATTTCCGGGATAGAGGCACTGCTATTCGAGCGGCGAATGTCTGCGAGAATTTTACCTGAGAGAGAGAACTTTAGAACATTATCTGACCAGTGACATATGCGCCCAACGAAGACCACGACATTAGCCGAACAGGGACATATGCGAGCAACGAAGCTAATTACAGCAGACCTTATTACGTGCAGGGCCGCGAAGGGAGTTTACTTGTGAGACTACAAGGAGCCGTATGGGAACCTGACGTAAATCGGTGGTCAGACAGCACGATGAAGCGTGACCGGCCGGTCGGCGGCATTTCGGCCAGAGCGCGGAAATGCGCCACTCTGCCAGCCCAGGAGAATGCGGATGGGCTTGAGTTCAATGGGCGTCCACGAGGTCACGGAAAGGAACGGGGAAAGATGCGGTGCGACGCTGAGCCGTGATTCCTGCACACGCCACGCAGCTGCACGAGTCGGAAGCGCTGTCCGTTACGTCACCTTAGACGCCAGTGAACAACAGGAAAACCGGGCCCGGGCTCGCGTGTTGGCCACCGCGGCACGGACGGGCCCCGTTCGGAGGGGGCGGCGGGGCCCTCGCGCCGGCCAGCCCGGAAAGGCGGCGGCGCTCCCGATCAGCCGATACGACGACGGCATACATCGCCGTCGACAGACGGCCTCACAGCACCGCCCGTCCCGCCCGGTGACAGGGCGTGACTCGGCCGGCGGCAGGCCCGGCCGGCCGGCCAGCGCGGCGCCGGCTCGGACGCCGACCGCCCGACGGCCTCGTGTGATGGCCTTCGATAGCGGCCGCCAGATGGCCACCGGATGGTGCTCGATAACGCCGACATTAATTTTCATTTTCAGTTATCTGCGGCCCAGAATTTCATCTGCGTTCGAGCGGCGGTTATATTAGATGCGGCGATAAGGCGCGACGGTTGGCGCTAAGCGGTGACACCCGGCGAGGCGCGCGTCACGCGCCGTGACGGGCCGAGCTGGAGCGGGCGGGCGGACCGGCCGGCGCGGGGCGGCACCGCGCGCCGCGGTCGGCCGACACGTCCAGGCGCGCGGCCCGACGCCCCGGCCCACGTGACGCCCCGGCACGCGACACCGGGCGCTCGCTCAGCCGCCGTTAAGGAAAACAGACCTGGGGGTAGCCTGTGGGCCCTTCAGACGCGGTGCAGCGCCAGACCGGCTGCCGCGGGAGCAGACGGCGCTCGAGCTGCGCGCTCGGCAAACCGACACTGCACGCTCCCGCGGCCGCCACCCACGCGCACTTTCTCTCGGAGTACCACCGGCGGAGACCACAAAAACGGCGCCCGTCTGTCCGCACTCCGGAAACTCTCCTACGGCTCACATTCGGCGGTGAGACGGTGAGCGGACCTCCGCAGCGGCAGTCGGGACCCGTCACATGTCGCGGACCTTCCCGCGGTGTCCGCTACATCAGAGTCTCAAGACCAACCAGCAAATGCAATCTTCCCTCTCCATTTCGAGTGGCTTTCAAGTTGGCCAATCAAGGCGCGCTGCAGCAAGACCCACGGCGTGGCAGCCTCTCGCCTCGCTGAGGAGGGCGCTGGCACACGCGCACCGCTGGGAATCGAATACGCAGCGTTCCATTTCAATGCCACCGTCCGAATACTCGGACGGCTGAGGCGGCCTCAGCGCGGCCGGACGAAGATTGGACCTCGTCGGCGGCCGGCCGCCTGGAAGATTGGACCGACGTGCCAATAAAACGCAATTAACGACATTAGCCCGGCCAGCCGCGAGGAAGCCCTGATGTCTATCAACATTCCAGATGGCAAAACAGGCCGTCAGCCGGCTGAAATGGTCTCGTCAGCCCGGCGGGATGGCACGTCAGCCTGCTCAGATGGTCCTCAGTCCGGGCAGATGGTCCCGTCAGCCTGCTCAGATGGTCCTCAGTCCGGGCAGATGGTCCCGTCAGCCTGCTCAGATGGTCCTCAGTCCGGGCAGATGTCTGTCAGCCTGCTCATGCCTCAGTCGGGCAGATGGCTCGTCAGCCTGCTCAGAGGTCCCAGTCCGGGCAGATGGTTCGCAGTCGTCAGATGTCCACCTGCTCAGATGGTCCTCAGTCCGGGCAGATGGTCCCGTCAGCCTGCTCAGAGTTCATCGGGCAGATGGCCGTCAGGTCAATGGTCCTCAGCGGGCAGTGGTCCTCAGTCGGCAGATGGCCCGTCAGGTCAGGTGGTCCTCAGTCCGGTCAGGTCCGTCAGTCCGGTCACATGGTCCCGTCGGTCTGGCCAGAGCGTCCCGCCAGTCCGGCCAGATGGTCCGGCCAGTCCGTACAGATGGTCCCGTCGGTTCGGTCAGATGGTCCCGTCAGTCTGCTCAGATGGTCCCATCCGTCTGGTCAGGATGATCCCGTCGGTCTGGTCAGATGATCCCGCCAGTCTGGTCAGATGGTACCGTCAGTTTAGACGGAGGTTTCCGGTAGTCTAGTCGGAGGATCCCGCCAGTCTAGTCAGTTCGCCCCGTCGGTCCGGTCAGATGGTTCCGCCAGTCTGGTCAGATGATCCCGCCACTTTGGTCAGATGGTCCCGTCGGTCTGGTCAGATAGGCCCGCTGGGAGCATGCCGGCACCCATTAAGCCAAGCGTCTCGGCTAATTCCCGGGAGTAAAAAGCCTTCATTCGAAAACAATGCCGATAAGAAGCCCAGCGCCGTCTCTTTGTGGCTCCTGGCGGCCAGGCTGTAGAGCGGCCGCCGCCGGCCCGGTCCAGCCCGGCCGCCGGAGGCCGCTCACAACAGCACCACCAATTAGTCGGCTCATCGGACAAGAATGCGCACGGCCGGTGACGCGTCATTTGGCGAGCCGTGAGGAGCCGGTGGGGAGAGGCGAGGCGGCGCCGACCGCGGTCCGGTGCCGACCAGGAATGTATGCTCCGGCCGACCCCTCTGGTGCTGTGTTGTCAACCTGTGACCCAGCGCGGTGTTGCGCCGTCGGCTGGTGACCCAGCGTGATGCTGTGTCGTCGGCCTGTGACCCAGCGCGGCGCTGTGTCGTCGGCGTGTGGCCCAGTGTGGTGCTGTACCGTCGGCCTGTGACCCAGCATGGTGCTGTGCCGTCGACCTGTGACCCTGCGTGGTGCTGTGCCGTCGACTTGTGACCCAGCGCGGTGCTGTGCCGTCGACCTGTGACCCAGCGTGGTGCTGTACCGTCGACCGGTGACCCAGCGTGGTGCTGTGCCATCGATCTGTGACCCAGTGTGGTGCTGTGTCGCCGGCTAGTGGCCCAGCGCGGTGCTGTGCGGTCGATCTGTGACCCAGGGCGGTGCTGTGTCGTCGACCTGTGACCCAGCGTGGTGCTGTGCAGTCGACCTGTAACCCAGCACGGTGCTGTGTCGTCGGCCTGTGGCCCAGCGTGGTGATGTGCCGTCGACCTGTGACCCAGCGCGGTCCCCGATCCCCGGTCCATACCCTCGCTCAGCCGCGTCCCGCAGCGCCGGCCGGGCGCCGCTCGGGCGGCCGACCTGCCTCACGGGACCGCGTCCCGCTGCGCTGACAGCCAGCCGCGCTAATCGGCTCCACTGTCCCCGAGCTCAGCGCGGCCCCTCGGCCGCCAACAGGTGCGCCCTAATTCCGCCCCTCTGCGCGCCGAACGGTCGTATACAACCCGGGGGACTGTGGGGGCGGCAACAGCATCGGGCCTCCAAGGACGCGCGGAGGGGTGCAGGGGACTGTCAATCCGGGCTGGGGCCCACAGGGCTAATTATCGGGGGGTTCCGCAGTATCACTGAAATGACTCAAACAACACTTCCCTCTAACCTCGACACGCTAGGCGCACATGCTGACATCGACGCCGTTGACGATCAAGTCTGATAAAATTGTCGTGGTGATATCATTCTGTCGTCTATGAATACGAGTTTCAGGACCGCCTTCCGGCCAAGCAGAGGGCTACAGACAATCTCCGTGAGAGAGACCGCAGACCGCAGCGCAGTTTTTACAATGACCACAGCATCGCAGGCCCTTTGTGAGCGCAGCCGAATCGAACCGGCCTGGTCGGGAGCCGGCGTCATTCACAACGCTCGCAGCTCACAAGATGATGCAAGTGGCCGCCCTTTCATTACGATACCATCGCCGAATGAGCGGGCTTAGACGGCGGCAACTTCAGCCGGCAGCTTAGGCGACACGCAGCCGGCGCGTACCTGGGCGCCGCGCTCGGCGGCGCGAGCTCTCGGCGCGGCGCCGCCGACCAGGGCCGAGTCGCTCCTAGCGCAGACGCTCTGCAGTTCGAGGTCGGCAGACTTGTTCCTGCGGCGGCCGCGCGCCGGGGCCGCTCCCCGCTCGCTGTACACACTGCGCGACATGGCGCCCGAGACGGACAGGGCGACGCGGGAGCCGTCAGAGTAAACGCCGTGCGGGCCGCCGTACGCTCGCGCGGCGAGTCGCTCCGACCCTGCCGTCGGCAGCTGTCACTAGAAACTCTCTCTACAGGTCTCCGGCAGGCCAGACACTCGTCCGCGTCCAACCGACGTGCCGTCGCCAGCGGTGCCGGTCGTGTCCGCTGCGCCCGCACACGCAGCTCGCTAACGCACGTCCGCTCGTGCGGGCCCACCGGCGGGCACTGTGCGGCGCCGCTCGCCCGCCGCCCGCCCGCCGCTCGCCTTACGAGAGCGGCGCACATTCCAAGGCCCGGGCGTCATGGCCGCCGGCGCCCGGCCCGGCGTGCTCTCTCTCTCTCTCTCTCTCTCTCTCTCTCTCCTCTCCTCATCACACTCTCCCCATCTCTCTTCTCCCTCTCTCTCTCTCTCTCTCGAACTCCTATCATCTCCCCTCTTCTCTCTCTCTCTCTCTCATCTCTCCTCACATCTCCTCATCAGCTCCCAAATCTCTCTCTCTTCCTCCTCTCCCTCTCCTCCTCTCTCATCCTCCTCTTTCCGCCTACCTCTCTCTCCCTCTCTCCTCTCTCTCTCTCCTCTCTCCCTCTCTCTCTCCCCCTCTCGCTCCTCTTTTCTCATCCATCTCTCTTCTCTCTCTCTCCTCTCCTCTTCTCCTCAACTCTCGTGCCCTTTATGTCTCTCTCACACACATGCATATTCACGCACGCACGCCCACCTACGCTACGCGCACGCATGGTCGCACGCATGAGTGCACGCGGGCATGCACGTACCCGTACACAGGCGCGCGTGCACACAACACACGGACGCCGATGCAAACAGGCCCGCCCCAGCTCACAGCCGACAGTGGCTGGTCTGGCTCCCGTAATTTTTGCATCATTTATCAATGCTGGCAACTGCTAAGGCAAATGGAATCCGCTCTTGCGGTGGTGAACGGGGCCGGTGGAAGCCGCCGGTACGGACCTCTAGATCCGAATGCTCGAGTTCACTCACTTGCTTAGTTACATTCATACCTACTCGGTTATGACTTCTCAGTCATTCACTCAAGGCACGCATTCACTCGCCCTATGCCCACAACAGTTCTCTAGAATGTGCTGACTCTTACGGACAAGTCTTTGGCCTTATATCTCCCGCTCTTTGTTCTTCCTCGTGCTTCAGCCTCGGTGCTGTTGCCATTCTGACAGAACGTGACATCGGCGCGCAGTGCCATCTTCAGAAGACAAACAACACCCATTGAAGGCGATGGAGATAGAAGCCGAGCGTTTATTCACCGGGTGTATCGGGCCAATCACAAGCCGAACATAAACGAGTGCCAGCGTCTGACACCCCCTGACCTGCACGAGAGTACAAATATTGCATGATTCAGCCGCCGCCTGGACAGATGGGGCACTGCACAGCTGGGACATGCTGCCCAGCACCGTGCTGATTCCATCGGCCGTCCGCCGCGCTGCCGCCTTTGCTGCAGTCGGCCGAGCCGGGGGCACGGGTTCCGCCGCGCATCCTTCAAATCCGACACCTCCTGGAGCTTTACATGTGTTCATCAATCGCTGATGCCTTGCACGTGTTGTACTGCGCTCCCGGCGGCATGCTTATGCAGGGCTTTATGTGATCCGCACCCGTACCGCCCTCGGCAGACACTGGTCCGACCGTCCCAGACACCGGTGCGACGCCAGACACCGGTGTGCGCAGTTCCAGGTGGTAGCCGTGCTCGCCACCGCCGGGCGTCACGACAGATGCTCGGTCCGCGGACCGTCCCTCCCGGCCCGTGCTCTTCGTGACGGTCCGCAGACCGTCCCTCGCGGCCCGTGCTCTTCGTGACGGTCCTAGCCGGCCCTCTGCGGCCGCAGGCGCCACCCTCGGCGATTAGCGCCGACCACGCGGCTTGTTTGTTTTGTGTCCGCGTCCCCGACCGATTGGCCGGCCTGTTTTGCGGCGCCACCTGGCGGCGGGGGTCGGCGGGGGTCGGCGAGCGGTGCCGGTCGGTTAATGAGGCCCGGGACGAGGCACCGATCAGCGTCTGCCGCCTGTGTCTGCACTTGATGACAGATGCTTTCCACTGGCGCCGCACGAACACCGAGGCCGCCAGGGCAGGCGCTCGAGAAGGTCGCCCAAGTTGCTCAGCGGGTTTTGGACGCGTGGGAAGGCGCAGCCCTGAAGCCCGTCACTGCCTGCGTCACGTGCAGCCGCGCACCACCGCGTGTAACCCAGGCGGCGGCGGCGGCGGACAGCGCCGACCCTGCACTCAGCGCAGCCTCCCGTGCGGCGAGGTCACGCCAGGTCAGCGGGGCCGATGAGCACCCCGGGTGGCCGGCAGACGTCCGTCGGCGTCCGTTCCTCCCTCGCTGCACTGATGCGATCAGCGCAGCGACGGGCTCCCAGGGTGAAAACAGGCCGCACCGCGCGGCCGCGGCGGGCGAGGAGGCCAGCTGGCACTCCGGTCGGCTCTGCCGTCGCCAGCATCACACCGTTCGCTGGTCAACGTATCTGCCGCCAAGTTCGACATTGCAGGCTCCCGGCCGTTACCAAAAGGCCGCTGCTCACTCGCGCGTTTTGTGCCGCCCCATGCGGAGGCTACCGCAGCCGCAGCGGAGGGCGAATGTCAGACCTGTGATATCCAGAGAAGTATCCGCCGGCTCACAACGTGGCGGCCCACACAGAGGCTGCCAATGACAGAGTGTGATGCCGACCGAGGCTCTCCGCTGTCGCAGCCGCCGGCGGCGTGTCGGCCCACACGGCGCCGCCCTCAAATTACGCCGGCATCCGGGGTCGGCCCGATGACAGTAATTAGCGTTTCTGGGACTGGCCGTTCGGACTGCGGCCGCCCTGGGACGCTGGCCGATCGTGACGCCTCTTCCGGCCGGCCGAGGACGGCATGCGACGCCACCGGTCCCGGCGGCGGCGGCGGCGGCGGCGGCGGCTGCCTGCGCTCTGCAGGAGCCCGGCCCGGCCATCAGATCCGTCAGATCCGCCCGCTGGGACGCGCGGTGGCCCCGGCCCACGCAGTCTCGGCCAAATCGACTCTACTCCGCTTCGGTGCATTCCAAAAACACAGTACTTACGATAAAGACAGGGTCGTATCTAGGTTACTCTAGCCGTTCTTATCAGCAGGTGGGGATTATATTGGGCGGAGGACATGTTAGACTCTTCAGGACCCCCAGGCGCATGGTAAACGAGGTCAATTGAACAACTACAAATCCCGACTTTAGATTTGTGTCACTGTCACCTGCATTACCTCCATTTGGGCACTGAACCTGTCCTGAAGTGGGGGTGACAGCCGGCTGAAAAGTCGCGACAGCCCCTGAAACACCACACGCAGCATGCTGTCGGCACGCGCTGCGCAGCCGCCGGTATGATATAACGCATGCTGTGCCGTGGCCGGCCTCGCCAACTTTCCCTCGGCAGGCGCAGGCGCTGTCAATACCAGTCCGAAACACCGCTGCACCCATTCATTATATTCAATTACCCTCAGACCTTGAGTCTGGGATTGCTCCTTGCATAATGCGGCCTGAGCGGCGGCCGCGAGGCGCGGGGTGTGTGTGTGAGGGCTCCTGATGGCCGGCGAGGGGTGCACCTGCCCGCGGACAGCCCCCGGCTCACGACGTGCAGAGCCTGGCCGCCCGGCCGCGGGTAGCTCTGGTCCCCGTGGTGCAGAGCCCGGCCGCCCGGCCGCGGGTAGTCCTGGTCCCCGTGGTGCAGAGCCTGGCCGCCATGGCGGTCGGCAGGGGTGCAGCGGCCCGTGGGTCGCCCGCGGCGGCGCTCCGTCCGCGCCGTGCAGGGGCAGCCGGCCAGCGCTGTTTTAATGGGCGACCGCCGTCGCCGCCGCCCCTGGTGCATGCCTAGCCTGACATCAGACGGAAGGCGGCACGCGAGCGGCGCCGGAGCGCCGCCGGCGGCGGCCGGGCCCGGCTGCTGCCGCCGTCGCCGCCGGCGGCGCTCTGGCGAGATGCGCCGGCCGGCCGGCACCGGCCCAAACGTGACCTCGATACCGCCGAGCTATTAGCCGCGTTTTAGGACGGCACGGGGCCGGCCCGCAGCTGAACGGCGCGGCGAGACGAGGCGATCACGGAGACACCTCGCCTCGCCGCCTCCGTGAGACCCCGGCCGCCGATCGGCGGCGCGGCGTCGTCTGCGGCCCACCGCTCGAGGCTCGGTCGCAGCAGCGGTGGCGCTGTCGCAGCGGCTGCCGCCCGCTGTCCGTCGCAGGCTAATCACCACGTCCGCCATGCTAATTACCTGCCGCGCCGCTGGCCCCAACAACGGTCCCCGTGGCCGCGGCGGCCCGGTCGGCGCCTCGTCCCGACCCCGCCGCGGCCGGCGCGGCGCCGCCGCTCGCGCCGCCCCCCCGCCGCGGAATGCCGCCGGTGTTAGGCTGGTGTGCGGCGCGGCAGTCTGCCGTGCTCGCTCGCGATCGGCATGAAGTCGCCGCCGCCCGTGGCCGCCGCTGGCACGGCTTCCCGGAACGGAAGAGGCCGCCGCCGGCGCACCGAAGAGCGCCGGCCGGCCGACCCGGGACAGACGCTCCGCCCTCCGCGCAGGCACGGACGCCATGCATTATCGAAACGGCGCAGGTAAATTCATTAACGTTGCGCTTGCACGGCCGTGTAACGACGCGGGCGAGAG
Source organism: Pollicipes pollicipes (assembly GCF_011947565.3). Lineage (NCBI taxonomy): Eukaryota > Metazoa > Arthropoda > Thecostraca > Pollicipedomorpha > Pollicipedidae > Pollicipes > Pollicipes pollicipes. The sequence goes on along the minus strand of NW_023596545.1, from coordinate 43,056,718 downwards.
CTGCGGATGACCGATGGCCATTAGATGGTGGCCGGCCGCCGCGTGGCCGGCGGACGGTGCGCGCTCGTTATCGACGCGCCGGTGCGGCGCCGGCCGCTGCGGTGTTCCGGCGCCGGCTCGGCCCCGCCGGCCGGGCGCCCTGCACGCGGCCCACCGCCACTCCTCCGACCGGCTCCATCGGAGTGGTGGAGGCTCATTAATATACAAATTATAGGGTTGGTGGCTGTTGAGTTCGGCCGCACGGCGGCCCGGGCGTTGCAGCGCTGATGGGCCCGGCCGCGGCGGCGGCCAGTGACATCAGAGGGCGCCGGGGAGGGCGCCCGGCGCGCCGCACCGCCCCGTCCTGTCTTCGCCAACGCATCGGCGGCCACACCCGCCACCCAAGCCGCGAGAACAGTGTGGGCGGGTGGCTGTCGTTTGGGATAAAATCTGCGCGCGCATGGCTAATGACAAACTTTCACAAGGAGTGAGGCCTCTTTGCTCGCCCGCTGACCACCCCGGTCCGGCACCTCAGACGGAAAGCCGTGCCTTGAGAATACATTAGGCGATGTCTCGCTGGCTCAGCACGCCGAGAGCGTCATCGCTGCTGAATAATTCAACGCAGAATATTCTACATGCAATGAGGAGTAACCCTTGCTGTGTGAAACACAGCCGCGGGAGATACTGTGATTTACTGCCCACACGGCCATCTGTCCATCGGCCTGTCGCAACGCTTTTTAACTGACCACGCCACCTCCAGATCCCGCATCGGCTCACGGGGCGGTTTGTATGCATCGATAGCTCGCGTCGCCGGGTGCGGCGAGCGCCACTGGCTACCCGCCAGCGCGCACCGCTGGCGCTGACGTCACCCCCGGCGTCTCCGGTCCGGCCGACATCGGCACCTCCGGAGCGGGCGAGACAGCTCGGACGAGTCGAGTCGAGTCATCAGCAGAGCGGGCGAGTCGAGTCGCCGCTCGGGACGTCTCGCATCTTTTATAACGTCTCTGAGATCCGTTCCACTGTGCTGTGCCGTCTTCGGAACGAGAACGGTTTTATCATCGTCTTCAGTCTCATTGGTCCGGTGGCTGCTTCCTTTATTTATTCGGTTGAGGTCGGGCGACTCAGATATTATAGGTAGATATTAGCGTGCCTGACATCATGAGCGATCCAAACTTGAGAGCAGCTTTGACTGTGGCGTCGGACATAGAGTCAAGTAGCTGGTGCGGCTTGATTTCGACGTCGGTTAGCCGCAGTTTTACAAACACAGACGTCCCACACAAATGCAAAGTGACTAAAACGGTTTCGAGGGCACCTAGGCATTTGCTGCTTGTGGCGTTAAGTATGGCTAACGTGTTTTCCAGTGTGCTCCAATCCATTTAAAACGCTAAAGAAACCAGCCAAAGCTCGCCATACACAGCGAGTTCCTGCACCTTTTTGACACTCTAGGTGAGGTTCAGGTACCTGCGCTTACCGCCGCACCCAAAGCCGCCTTTTCAAGCCGCAGTCCTGTCAGGCATCGCGCGGGTCCCGTTCCCCTATAGCTAAGCGCCATCCAGGTTCCAACCCATAACGTCACAGTACGCCACAACAATCCCGAAGTCCCTGAGTACAGTAGGTTGCGTGTGACATGACCACTTGCGACGTCACAGTTAGCAGCCTTAGGACGGTAGTTTGCCAGTGAAGAACCGCAGCTCCACCCACGGAGTGTCGTCCGCGCCGTAGCCGCCTCTCACGCACCGTGGCGTGCGTGTGGTCCGGCGGACGTGTTCCGCTCTTTTCACGCCCCGTGCGCGCGCGGCGCTCTGCACCACCGGCGCCGGCCGGCGCGGCACTCCCGAGGTGTCGAGGACAATGGTGGTCCGGTCGGCGACGGCCGTTTTTATCGGCGATCGGACGCGGCGGACGGGGCGAGGTCCAGTCGTTGGACGGGCTGCCAGACACGCAGCGCGTAAAAACGTCCCGGCGCAGCCGCCCTAAAAACGGGCCGCTGTCACTGGCCGCTCGCCCCGCTCCCGGTCGTTTGAGCTCGGCCACTACCGGCGGGCATTTTTTGCTCCCGCTGCTACCTTTCAACCGCCGTCACCACAAGGGGCAGGAAGAGGAGCATCCGGAGCAAGTGTGAAGCGACGCCTTGGGCCGCACCCTGCGCCCCCCAGCGGCGTCGCTGGGCACTCCCCTGCCGGCGGACCGGTCGCTCGCGGGATTCACACGGAAACGCCTCAGCAGCGCTCTGACAGGAGCGTCCCCCGGTCGGTGGCATCCGCGCAGCAGCGGCCTCCAGCCAGTCACGTGAGGACATGTCGCCCGACCCGGCCTCTCAGCTGCGCCCAGCGAGCCCGCCGCCGCCGGTGCCGGTCTATCGAGGCATCTGCACCGTCCGGTCGACACGTCCGGCCGTCGCCGCCGTCACCCTCGCTGCACGTGCCGGCCGGCCGACCGACCGGCCGACCGGCGGCCCGGACGGTAAGGCCGGCCGGAATGCGCCCGCCCCGGTCGGCGGCGCCCGGTCTTGCGCTCCGACACCTCGGCGCGCGGAGCGGCGCGCCGGCCGACAGCCGGCTGTCAGCGGCCCGGCCCCCGTCCCGCCCGGAGTCCGCGGTGGGGACGGCCGACGGCCGGCGACCACCGCGACCGGCGCGGGACGGCCGCGTGCCGCTCCACAGGCCGGCACCAGCGTAGGAAGGGCGCTCGTGGGCGAGACGCGAAGCTAGCGAGATCAACGCTCTGCAACGGACCACCCGTGATGCAGCCTGGCGGAGAGCCTTATGGAATGTTGGTGTGCAGCTAACGTGCCAAGACGAACATCTTGTTATACTTCGGTGTCTTAAAATAGCGCCGATTTTGTACATTTACGGTTCACATTTGCCGGCAGGGATGTGGCCAGAACTTCGCCCAGCAGGGAGCAATCGGGGCATAGAGGGCTTCTTCAGCAGTTAACGGAATTCTTAAATGATTCCGCAGCTTTAATTCGGGGATCTTTTAAGGCTCGGTTTTGATGTGTCAATGGCGTGCTTTAATGTTTCAGAAGTCATAAGATCGTCTTAAACTAACAAAAAAAACTGGTGCCATCAGCTCCAGGGGAGCCAAAGCCACCTCCAGCGGATGGGTCACGGCCGCAAAAGCCTCCCCTTGGCCCCACTGTGTGCATGCCTATGTCTTGTAAAATGGTTACTGTCAGTGGCAGCACGCCAAATGAAACAATGCGGTCAGCTTCGTGCGTCACCAGGCCATTGTTCCAGAAAGTGCAAACACCATCAAAACAAGTCCGTATGGCCCGCCAAACTGGGGTGCAAACGCGTGCAAAGAACACAGCCGGGGCCCATCTGAGGCCCAGACCGCTGCCAGCCGAGCACCCCGGCTGGCGGCGGTCGGCTGCCAGCCTCAGGCTGCCGACTGCGGTCACCGCGGCCGCCGTCCCTGCACAGCGGCACCCGCCGCCGCGGCGCCCGGCCCTCGCGCCGGCTCCGTGCCGTCCGAGGCGTGACCCGCGACCGCGCGGCCGCGCCGCCGCCCGCCGGCGGTGATCAGAGAAGGCGCGGCGCGCCGCCGCCGGCGCCGACCGGCTCCGTTTCCCACGTGCCGGACGACAGGGCCAAGTGGGCGTGCTTTCACAGCGGCGGCGCTTGACGCCAGCTGTGACCCCTCGCCGGAGACGGCACCGGCGGTCGGCCGCGCGCCGGCATCTGCTCGACACTCGCCGACTCGCTTTAGAGAGCGCTTGATGTTTTAATTACCGACAAAGTGCGGCATAAAATTGAATTTCTGATGCAAAGCGGCCCCCTCTGGCTAGAAAGAAAGTAGCCAACGGCCGGTATTGCGCCATTAGCGAGTGATTAGCCGCTTCTATGCGGAGTAGGCCGAGTCCGATCTTTCGCCCGGACGCGGACGGTGCCGCGGAAAACGCATCGCTCGGGTCGCCTAAACGTCGTCGGTCTGGGTAATCGGCGATGATTGGACGGCGGGCGCCGGCGGCGGCGGGCCGGCGAGAGGCTGCGACAGCGACCGGCCGGCCGTTCGCCCGGTCCGTCAGACTCTGCCGTCGATTGGCGGTCATTTGTCGCCGGTAACGAGCGGCCGGTGCGGTCGGCCGGGCCGCCGCCGGCCGGCGCCGGTGGGAACGCTGCGTCTCCGACGGCGTCCGGCGCTGCCGGCGGAGACGCGGCGTGGGGTCCGCCAGCCGGCGGCGGCGGCGGGCCGCGGTCACCCGAGCCCCGTCCGGGGCCGCGCTGAGCTGCACCGGTTCCGATGGGTTAGCGTAGATTTGGATTGGATCGGATCGAACCAGAGCGAAACGGATTGGAGCGAAGCGGACAGGACCGAATCACACCACATTGCATCGGATCAGAACGGATCCATTCGGATTGGAACTGATCAAATGGAACGGGATCGGGTCGCAGTGAGTCGTTTCGGTCTGGACGTAGGAACGAAGGCATCGTGTGATCTGGGATATGAGATCGCATTGAACCGAATCGGAAAAAATGGTAGTATTTGATTACATCTTATCCGATCCGATCGCACAAAAGCGGGTGGCATCAAATCAAGCAAACTGGGTTGATCATTCTTCAGCCGTCAGACTTTAACGACACGACGCGTCAAGCAAGGCAAACGACTTTCCTCATAAACAATGGACGCATAATATGTGACGATTCCTGGGATGCCGCCCCACGCAATCCTTTAGAGCGATCGCACAATGATCTGATAACAGAAGCCTAACGGCATTCGAGGGGTAGCACCAAGAGCACGCCCCATTCGAAGGGCAGCCGGGCTGCTAAATATACATCTGCGGTCGGTCCGAGTGCGGCCGAATCACAGGGAAAATCGGCCGGTCAGCTGTAACAAGGTCACCGATGTGTGCATGCACTGAATTATTAACCAGATGTAGCTGGTTCGTATTTGGAGGCGACACGGTTCGGGAAGCGTGACTCATCACGCAACACACGCAGCTGGCCTGCGTCTGGGGGGGGGGGGGGGGGGCAGGGGGATGCTGGCACCGACAGGCTGACCTCCGCTACTCGGAGGTAACCCATGCTTGCGGGGTCAACAAACAACCAACGCTACCTTGGCCCTTGCGCAGGTCGGTATCATTCGTGTCGGAGGTCCATGTAATCAGCTGACTGTGACCTACCCTGGGCCAAATGGGACCGGGCCGCGTCCGGTGGGCCATGCCGAATACGAACCGTCGACTTCCCGACCAATAAGAGCTGATTCATGTCTGATAGACCCGCAAACACGGGACCTACAACCCGCCGGGAGACCAGTCGAGGGTGACCAGTGTCCGATCGGAGATGACACGTACGGCGGCCAGTGACCTACCTTGGGCCAGGTGGGGCAGAGCCGGTGCGCCTTCAGGCCATCCTGGTAGGCGGCCGAGAACTGGCCCAGTTTGGCCAGCGCCGCCGACCGGTTCGAGTAGAGCACATGGTTGCTGGGGTCCAGCGAGATGGCCTCGGTGTAGAGGCGCACGGCGGAGTCGAACTCGCCAGCCTGGCAGGCGGCGTTCGAGAGACGCACCTTCTCCAGGAACAACGCCTTGCTGGTGGACGATAGCTCCGAGGCGGTGTCGATCTCAACCTGTGCCGCAGACAGGGGGCGCCAGTCACGGCTGAGGCTGATTGTCTGTCATACAAGGCTCGATCTCTGTCTGTCATACAAGTCTCGATCTCCACCTGTCCAGCAGACGAGGGGCGCTGGTCACGGCTGAGGTCGGCTGTCTGTCACACAAGGCGCGAGCTTGTTATGGCTGCAGGAGAGTGTCCGCAAGATCGGGGCGCTGATCAGGGCCTTTGACACATGTCGTCGCTGCAGCGACAGCCGATCCATGCAGAGCGATGTGTGTGGCTGGAGGCCAAAGCTGGCAGCGCCTCTGGCTGTGTATGAGCAGGGTGCTCCAGAACACGGACGGAATTCTATTTTCTCAGTCAAAGACGTTTGTGAGCTGCAAACCGCAACATGCCGTCAATGCCATAAGGTGCTTAAGCTCTGTCACATCTCGTTCAGCCAAATTTAACATGCGATTTAGATGGACGGTCGAATCTGATTGAAAATTTACCTGCTAGCTGGAACCGATCCAACGCCCCAATCCCTTGTTGCAACCGCACCAATCATTGACTAAGCACTCGTCCGACTAGGAAGTGCAAGTGCTCGAATGTAACAAGCTCTTCCAAGTTTGGGGAAATGCCTCGAGTGAATGACGCCCTCGGTGGACGGCAGCGGTGCTGCCCGCATGCACGGACGCCCCACCAAGTCCGCTCGCCGTCTGTCCCGCCCTGCATTCCCGCCCCGACTGCCCAGCCCGGTCACGCAGCCGGCGCCGCCGCGCAGCTGCCCAGCGTTTCTGGAACTGCGGCTGCCGCCGGAGCAGCGCTGGAACGCACGCGAGCCGCGCCGGCGTCGCCGGAGGAGATCCGAGCGGCGCGGCGCGGCGCGGCCGGCCGTCGGCCGCGCCGCGCGTTTGCCGCCTCACACCGGCCCGCCGCGCTGCACCGGCCGCCATTAGGGCCATGAAGTGGCATTAGTTCCAGCCGGAGCCGAGAGGCGCCTGCAAACCCAACGACCCGGCTTCGGGGAAGCTCGCCTCTGCAGCCGCCTTCCCACCTGGCGGTCGCGCCGTCGGCCGGCGGCGCGCGGCGGGCAGACGGCAGCCTGTCCGTCATCGTCTGTCCCACGAACCCTAGACACTTGTCTCTCACTGAATGTTGCATTGACAGCGACAGCAGAAGGCGCTGTATGTCGCGATGTCAGTTCGCTGCCATCGAAGCCGCAGGCCGACATAGCTTTACTTGAACAGTGGTACCAGTTTCAGGTTGGGTGAACCGATCCTGCCAGGCCTTCACGTTTGCTACAAGCCAACATCTTTGTAACCACTGACCTCAACAGTATGCATTTTTTAGGAACAATAATCGTAATTCTTTTGAAGTTGAGCTTTAAACAATTTAAGGAGTTTGAACTCAACCCGCTTGACCGGGTCCAATTTCCTGCAACACAGCAACATCAGCACAATACAGCGCCTCCATTCGACGAGCGCAGTAAATGTCATGTGGGTGTTTGAGCGAAAACTTAAACCCGCTGGTATGAAGCGTTTTCGGACTTGATTGATGTCATACCCGGGCAACAAGAACAACTAAAGCGTCGTGAAATCAACTGCACCGCGTATATGAATCGAACGTATCGGATGCACGTAACTGAGTGACCAAAACACCGCCGGATCTAAGGGCACTGGCAATTACCGAGAAAACGACCAACGCTACTCTTTTCAAAACTGTTATCGAACGATGACCATAGCTGAGATAGATCGCATCAAGAGAGCGGTACAGACGTATCACAGAGCATTTCAATGCAACCAATAAGCAAAAAAAAAAATTGTGTTCTTCGCAAAGCTTTTGTAACAACCACAAAAAGTGTCAAAACAATCTTAATGTACCAATCCGGTAAGCTGAAATTACCCCGCCTGGCCACGCGCATAACCCGTCAATGTTCAGGCGACCTGACCTGAGAATCAGCGTCCGAACGCTTCGTCCCACCAATCTTCCGCTGTCAACTGCCACGCGAGACGGATTCTTCACCGCCTTGGTCAGAGTCGTGTGTATGAGCTCTCAGAGGTGTCCCGCTCCGTCAGTCTGATTCCGGCATGACCCTCGTGATGGCAGTTGACCGCTCTCACGACTGCCATCACGCCACTAATAATGTGCCTCCTATGTCGCACAGGGCGCTTTGCCGATGTAGCAAGAAGCGCCTTCAATCGCCGCTTCTTAGTCAGCTTACCAGAGGGTGAGCGATCCTTGTTTACTTTGTAATGCGCACAAAAATAAAACGCGGCCCTCTCAGAGAACATAAACACGTGCAAAATACGACCGGAACGCGCTCAGAGAAACACGCGCAAATGTACCCAAGTTGGAAGGAAGACGAATGGGCTTGACGATACTGTCCAAGATGGGACATCAACTATGACAATTATGTCATGTACTCATGAGTGATCTAGAGCTGTCGTGAATGGGTCAGGTCGTGCCCGATCGATTGAGGTGGAGCCTCACAATAACTGAAGCCGCAGTAATACCCCTTCCGGAGGGCGCAACTGGAGAATAGCGGCACCACGAGGCGGATCGCGGTGGATGTCAGCTCTCCAGGGCTGCCGACGTAGCCTCTCAGCTGGCGGGCCCGGCAGACGAGACCAGAGCTCAGCAAGACAGCCGGCTGCAGACCCAGCGCCGCCAGCCGGCCGCTCAGGCCTGCCGGTGTGCACGGCGTTGGCGTTGTTTCCCACACGGCTGGGCTGCCGAGCACGGCAGCAGTCGGCCGCGGCCAGCGGGCGTGCACACGTTCTTCTCACCGGCCCTGTTCTGAGTGCATCGGGTCGCCCGGGGGCCGCCGGGGCAGGCGGATGTGCCGCGCCGCATCGTGAGAGGGAACAAAAGCTGCGGTTTGCGACTGCACTGGCGCAGCGGGCGGGCGCGTCCCTCTAACGCGACTGTCATCCACGCTGTGGCATCGTCTTCAGTTGCCAGCGTCTCACTGGATCGCCGACGAAGGGCCAGAGAGCGCGCAGCGGCCGGCGCAGATCACGCTCCACATACCTTATCGTCGATGGCCGAGTACTTCACGGTGAGCGCCTTGTCGGCGCGGGGCCGCTTATCCATTGCGTCCGTCGATGTGCGACGTCACCGCGCGCGCATCTCACTCTTCGCCAGGTCAGTTCGCCGCTGCCGGCACCCGTCGTCACCTGCCAGCGTCCCCCGACGCCTTCTATGCAGCACTGCGGCTCCCTCGGCCTTCACTCCTCATGGCCACAAATTACGGAACGTTGGCACCTCGAGGATCATCAATCAACGCCGGAACGGCGGGCGGCGGCGCGCCGGCAGCGCCAGCTCGCCAGGCGGCCGGACGAGGAGTGACGGCACGAGCGCATTCCCTGACCGGCCGGCCCGGCAGCCGACTCCGCCGGCCAAATGGGGGCCCACAGCCGGCGGTGGTGCTCGTGGAGCGCGCAGTAAAACCGAAATGAGACGACTGGCGAGCGCCGCGCAACACTGGAAGTCCAGTGGAATCCAGTCGGGAGTGCCCGCAGCAGAACTTCGCGAAATGCGCGCGATTATTGTTATTGACCACGCCACCTTGCACAAGAGGCGCATTTTTGTGAGGCGCCGTCATCGCCACTCCAGCCTCAGTCGGCCAGCGACAGGTGCAGGGCGCCCGTGCTGTCGGCCCGGCCGGTGGTATGTCGGCGGCGGGAGGCCGTCGCTTGGTGGCCCGTGACCGTGAGGCCGAGCGGTGTGATCACGTGACCTGGGCGCTACCTGAGCGGCACTGAGCGTCCCGCGGAGTCCACCGGCCTCATAAAGGGCACAACTCAGTCCTAGATCACACTGTAGTCACTCTCCTGTACGGTGTGCCCCATGTGTTGTGCCGTCTGGGCTCGGGAATTGCAGTCACGCGTGATCGCCGCACCACCGCTAGCCACGTCAGTCACGTGATCTCCTGCACCGTCGCTAGCCATGTCAGTCACGCGATCGACGCGCTACCGCTAGCCATGTCAGTCACGTGGTCGCCACACCACCGCTAGCCATGTCAGTCACGTGATCGCTGCACCACCGCTAGCCACGTCAGTCACGTGATCGCCACACCACCGCTAGTCACGTCATTCACGTGATCGCCACACCACCGCTAGTCACGTCAGCCACGTGATCGCCGCCCCACCGCTAGCTACGTCAGCGATCTAGGCTGATGCGCTGCTTTGGATGCACATACGGGAGACCGTAACACGAGGGAATACGCCATGGCCCCGAGCGTTAATATGACCAATGTAGCTGCCGGCGCTCCATAAAAGGAGAAGGACAGCCTGCGTCACGTTCCCGAGGGAAGAATCGAATAATCGAAAAGACGAGGGAAATATCGAGTTTATCCGTCGGCCGGAACAAAGCTCTGTAGTGCTACCGACACAAGTAATGTCAGAGCGCCTGGCACCGGCGTCGGTCAAGATGCGTGGGTAAAGACCGTGCAGCCGGTGCAGTTTGTACATGGCAGAGTCTGGCACCAGCTCTCTAGGCCTTTGACAAGGTAAATTATCTCCCCATCATGGCGAAGATCTGGCGTTACCAGACCCAGCCCTCCTCAACGTGCCGCCGCCCCGCCGGTGCCTATCACTCAGCACCGACTACTTGTTCCGTGGTACCGAATCTTCCATCTCAGCCCTGCGCAGGCACGAGGCTTCCGTCGCGTAATGCACGAGCGCGGCGGAGTCGATCGGAGCTAAACTCACGACTTGGATGTACTGTTGCATGGTCTATCGGATAAAACACGAGTTTGAACGTCGTCATGACATGAACTCGCAAATGCCACGCGAGGCCTAGAGGCCAGATGCTGTTGTGGGGGGTCTTTCAGCCCAAGTGGTTCCAATCCGGTCGGAAATTTTCCTCGTGTGCCGGGCGAGATAGGCGCGAGGGATGCGGCGTGGTCAGATATCGCCGTCGGTTGTGACCACTGACCGAGATGGCGCTGGTGCGGCGAAATACCGCCAGTTACCGGCTGCCCCGGGCCACACAGGTCAGACCCGCCACTCGCTGCTGACTGTAGCGAGCAGCCAGCGTGTCAGACCGCGCCACACGCTGCTGACTAGCGAGCAGCCAGCGTGTCAGGCCCGCCACACACCGTTGACTGTAGAGAGCAGCCAGTGTGCCAGACCCCGTCACACGCTGCTGACTGTAGCGAGAAGCCAGCGTGTCAGACCCGCCACACGCTGCTGACTGTACCGAGCAGCCAGCGTGTCAGACCCGCCACACGCTGCTGACTGAAGCGAGCAGCCAGTGTGCCAGACCCCGCCACACGTTGCTGACTATACCGAGCAGCAGCGTGTCAGACCCGCCACACGCTGCTGACTGTAGCGAGCAGCCAGCGTGCCAGACCCCGCCACACGTTGGTGACTGTAGCGGGCAGACAGCGTGTCAGACCCGCCACACGCTGCTGACTGTCCCGAGCAACCAGCGTGACAGACCCCACCACACGTTGGTGACTGTACCGAGCAGCCAGCATCGCTCAACAGAAGCACGGCAGGTGCCTGGGCAAGCAAGCACACATGCCAGCGTGCGGAATTCTAATGACCTTTAAGAGCCCTCGAGCGCTCTCGATAGCTGACACGGCCACTGGTCCGCTTGCTCCAGCCATGACCATGAAAAGCCACGCGTCCCACTCCTGCCACTCCGGTCAGCGATGGTGGACGACGGCATGCACCTGTCAGCAGGACAACAGGCACCAGGTGGGCACTTCATCGGACTCTGCACCCAGTTTGGCTACATCGCCGATCGCCTTTCTGTTCTCAAGGTTGATTTGATTTTTGGGACATGGACAGGCACAAATAGCTTGTAATCAACCAGCACAATAGGACAGATCTGACTAGAAATCCTTTTTACTAGAATAAGGTGACTCAGTTTACCAAACTTTTACCAAGGTACAATGCAGGAATGGAACACGGCATTCACTGGTGGTCTTGGCCCGTTCAATTGTCTTTGCAAGATGCCGTAGTGGTAAAACATGCTGTTTAAATCAGTCGTTCGCGCGAGGCCAAAAAAAGTCCAAAAGTTGCTGTCAGGTGCTTGAACTGACACAATGCGCACTGATGTAGACATGAATATGCATTGACTGTGACCAAACAGCATGTTTAATACATCATGTGGTTTTCTGAGTGACGTGGGTATGCTGCATATCAAAAATGCCCGCGAACATATCCCTGACAACAATTCATCGCGGCTCCGGCTGCACATATTTTTGTATTTTATTAGCACAGCATGGCCTAGGCCCTACCAGGGCGAAGGGCTTGGGTATAGGAACAGGGGCGGGGGAGGGGACCATGGAGCAATGTTCCCCACGCTTTTTTCCGGGGGGGGGATGCAGCAATGTTAACTGGGCCTCCATTTTTTCAGATGTAATTTGCGTTTAGTTTACTTTTGTGCTACCTTAAATATGCATGCTGATTTACTTAGTTCACCAGCCATTTTCCACAACCGTGCTAGATCGAAGTGTTTCATGTAGGAAATGATGGTACCTTATGCTACCACGTACGGCGAATGAAGATATTAGGCAGAAAATTCCAAGTTGCTCCAGAGCCGATGGATCGGTTTTGGGTTTTCATAAAGCTTTGGCTCTTCTGCTTGACTGTTTAGCCCCTCAGCATAGTTCCATGGAGTTTAACATGTATCAGTCGAAGGCGTTTGACGTAGTCTAGCATATCAGGTATAAACTTTACTTTGATATGATGTCGAGTTTCATGTAACTTTCGGAGTTTTACGCAGGCAATATTGCTACGCTATTTACCTGACCGATGTTTTACTTCTAGGCACTTTATGAAACGCCAGAAAACCATGAGCGTTCAAAGAAGGGCTATAGGCGTTTCAGGAACGCCGTGCAACACTATGCACCTTAAGTGCCAAGCAGCGCGTTCGGCGAGTTTGTCTAGATGCCCCGATTCGGCGCCCTGTGTCATCTAGTAGGCTGTGACAAACGGCGAAGTTTGTCAGTCCCACACAAACGATATTTTGAAGAAGGTTATCGCTTTCCTTTACTAAGTGCTGCTTGTGTTGAGTCACGAAATACTTGGCAAGGTTTTTCGAAAGTGTATCAGCGTTCGCCCTCTCAACTGTGCTCAACTGCAACTGCGGATGACGATACTGCTGCTGGCGGAAGAGTGTTCCACCCATGACATTACCGACGATCCGGGTGCTGAATAAATCCCGACGGGTGAAGGTCTTGAGTGTTTCTCAGGTCCTCAATACCAGGCGAAGCCAGGTGCGAACGAATCGGTGATGTGACTCTACTCGGGGAGCTCAGTCAGTCGTAGGGGGAGCGTGTCGTGCCTGCAGTAGGAGCGCATTAAGCAGGGTAAAGTCCAGCCAGTGCATTCGTCAGTGGAGTGTTGCCAGTGCAGTGTAGTCAGTGCGGTGTAGTCAGTGCAGTGCGGTCAGTGCAGTGTATTTGTGGAGTGTAGCCAGTGCAGTCGTCAGTAGAGTGTAGTCAGCGCAGTGTAGTTAGCGGAGTGGAGTCAGTGTAATCGCCAGTGGAGTCCAGCCAGTGTAGCCATCGGTGGGGTGTAGTCAGTGCAGTGTAGTTAGTGAAGCGTGTTCAGTGTAGTCGCCATTGGAGTGTAGCCAGTGCAGTCATCAGTGGAGTGAAGCCAGTGCAGTGGAGTCAGTACAGTGTACTCAGTGCAGTGTAGTCAGTGCAGTGCGGTCAGAACAGTCTAGTCATTGCAGTGTATTTGGTGGAGTCAGTGCAATGTAGTCAGTGGAGTGCGGCCAGTGGAGTGTAGTCAGTGCAGTGGAGTCAGTGCGGTGGAGTCAGTGCGGTGGAGTCAGTGCGGTGGAGTCAGTGCAGTGGAGTCAGTACCGTGAGTATCGCAGAAAGTCAGCTGACGCGAGGTGCTCTGACCAAAGGTGCAGTGCTTCGCCACTATCCTCTGCACGAAGACCGAGTTCCGCACGCTCCGAAACGTGTAACCGCGCGGATGTGAGGAATGCAGGTAAATTTGTAGCATTAATCATTTTCTTCGGAAAGGAAAACCATCTTCTCTGGAAGTCGTTACGATGGGCCTTGTAACGAGGCCAATCTTAACGAACCGAACCTCAGGTCCAATCTGTATCCGATTGCTGTTCGTGAGTAAATAGTGGGGCCATTTCCGCCATGGTCTGTTTCCTTGTGGACATTCGGAGCAATTTGTGGCTGGTTGATAGCATTACCTTTACAATTCAGGCAGCATTTCTTTACCTGGAAAACAACGCAATAATGCCATCTCTTTCTTAGGAATTACGCGCAGCAGCATCATGACACTCAATAGATGCGTGACATCCGCGGTTGCCGACGGACGTTTTTGCTCCCAAGTCATGAAATGTTGGGATTTGGTGCACTGAAAGCAGGTTTACCTATATCCGCAAATTAAATCATCGTTGGTAGGTAATGCATTATTTACTCACCCGCGGAAGATTTTCATAGCAGTTTACTGCTCAGTCACGAATATTCAATAATGGTAGTAAGTCTTCTGGCAGCAAGATTATAATCACTCCTCGGCCAGAGCGATTTTAGAAGAGCCAGTCGCTTGTGTCTTTCAGTGAAACGGCTTCGCTGTCTCTTTAATCCACCACTGGGGGAACGTCTTTGGCTCCCTCCTCTGGGAAGAGAATCTGTGTCCGAACCACGTGTGGAGGTGAGTAGGCAACGATAAGTTTGCCGCCATTACCGACGGTTGCTGCATGTTTTATCCGCGTTATCACAAGCCTGTCGTGGCTCAGGGATAAGTTTACCGCGCAAAAACTGCGCCGTCTTGTTTTATGTCGCAATTTTGTGCGTTGCACGAGTGGCTCGTAGGCGGAGCAGTTTCCTTGAGAGAATGTTTCACGAACTACTGAGACCTTAGTCGTAATACGTAACGCACTTTCTGAAGTGCGTGAGAAGCGGCGTCCCATGTATCATCGGCAGGCCCGGGAGAGCCACGCACAATCTGCAGTCTTGCGATGTTCTCACAATGGGGATGCTTGACGCACATCTGCGCCGTTTTTGCTGCGTTCTGTTGTCAGATATTGGTGACAATACCTCAGTATGCACCATATTTGTGGTTGGTTGGAATTCAGAAGAGCCTTCAAAACCATTCCTAAAGAATCCGTGTCGTGGGTATGACTCAAGATGAGCCCTTGATTATTCACATGCTTACAGGGAATCCAAGGGAGAGAATACAGAGGACCTGCTGTGATACCGCCGAAGTTTTCATTTTCCAAGAAGCGTGACGTGCCGATAATAAAACAGCTTTTCAGCTCCCCACAAAAAGCTGCTTAGGCAACTGGCGTGGGTTGAGGTATGATGGTGGTGAGGTGCTGATGGGGGGCGGTGGGGGGGGGGGGGGGGGGCGGGAGCCAGCAGTCGCACAGTAAGATGTGGCTGTAGTCATCCGTGATCAATGATCTGTATAGGGATTTGTGATTTTTTAACATTTGCAATGCATGATAGCCCAAAATCATTGAAGTGGCTTTAGGTTAATCATGGACGGCGTATTAAACACGCCACGTTTCGAATCCGCATGAGTGACCAACCTTGTACAAACTAAGGTGTGTCATGCCTCAGACTCGATCTAAACCGAACTAGACTGTGGCCATGCAGGGTAAGGGAAACACTCAATAAATTTGAAAGTTTCAAACCAATAGTGTAAAGACAAACCTGTAAAAAGTAAAACGAAACCAAGCAGTCATATTTTCAGGTATGTACTTATTACATTGATATGAGCAGTGTTGGAAGCAAAAGACGAGGCCTGAAAGAAAACAGATTGCTCTCTCATCCAGACAAGGGCTGCATGACAACTGCATGGCTTGGCACCTGCAAACCGGACTGCCCGACAAGTCTTGCAGCAGGCAATGATGAAGGAAATTATGATCCAGTATCACATTCATCGCTCAAAGTGACAGCATGCAAAAGCACGTCTTTAAGGACTTGATGATTTAGTTATCAATTGGTATTTCACAACATGTTAAGATAAATGCTTCCGGTATGTAGCGATGATAGTCTAGGACGCGTAGACAGCCTCACTTACATGAGAGCAGCAACAAGCACCAGGGTTGTTATCTAAGTTGGGGGAAGTTGGATGGACACCAGCCATTCCGCTTCCTAGCTTGAAGCTCAACCCCCCCCCCCCCCCAATTTGACAGAAAGCTCTCCCCAGGCACCATGCTAAATAAAGAGCAAAGCAATTTTAGCGGACGAGCATGTAGACCATGGTAATTTGATACCCACTGCATGTCCATGATGAAAATGCTTGCCAAGATATGAATGCAAATGACAGGTGTATAATTCGTGTGCTGTTCTCGGTGCTCTCCAGACCAGTCTCTGGCACATCTGCATGAGTTCCGATAGTTCGAGCGGTGTTCAGTCTGCCTCTATCCAGACAGCTGTCGAGTCTAACTGACGGAAAACTCATCGTCGAGGAGGCGGAGACTGTTCATGTACATGTTCATCAAGTTGATCAGCGAGGACGACCGGCTCCTCTCGTGGGAAACATTGCATACGGTGTTCACCGCGAAGCCTGCTCATGAGAAGCGCGTCGACGCTGCCTGTCGAATCAAGATGATCATGCTCACATCTGACCTACGTTGTGGCTTTACTCAAAGTTTCCCGAAATTCCTCGGTGGTGAAAAAGGTATGCCGGTGTATACTTGGTGCCCCTTGCTGACGAGAGTTGGCTAGGGGTGGTTGCACGGTCTGGTACACGTGAATTGCAGTAGTGAACCTGGGGCGGGTTTGGTTGTGCACACTCATGTTTAGGTCATGTTACAGCTGCCAGCCACGGAAAAACTACTGGTATCGACGCCATAGTTTCGTGCCTTTCAAGAACGATCAGTGTCTAAACTATAACTGTTAATTGCGTTGAAGACACAGTTCACTGATACACGTCTTTTGTGATACATGTTGGTTGGCAAATGAGTGTTTACAAACTATGTCAAAACGCCAAAAGGGTGGTATGTGATGTCACTAGTCCACGTCATAATTATACTCATACGTGTGGTAGTGTGGGATTTTGCGTACGCTGAGTTGAGCAGACCTTTAAAAAACAACTTTTCCTGAGTGCAAACGGCGATTTGTTACTTAGCCGTGCGCACAAAGATGACAGCGCATAGGTTAGTATGTAGACATGCAACAATGCCATTTATGGGCCTCAGTGTGCCGTAAGTAATTTTGTTTGCCGTTTGCCGTGAAAGGAGCCGTAAATAAGGCAGAAAGGAGTCGTCAATATCATGTTTGAAAACTAATCCGATCCAGCCGGAAATTTATAAATGAAGTTGCACCGTCCCATACCGTCCAGCTGATGGAACCAGACAAGAACCTCGCAGCAGAAGTTAACACAAAATGAAAGGATCACGTTCCAAACCGTGGGCATCTTTTTCTCTTAACTCGCAGTCAGGGAGTACGCGTTAAGGGCTCACCTGCATGGTGGGAATAAAATTCACTCCCAACATAAAGGCATACACGAGAATTTACCCTTACGTAGAGGACATATAAAACGGGTCACCCTTCTAGTAATAGTTAACGTTAAGGGTGACTGCCGGCGCCCATAGGCGGATCCTGGGGGGGGGGGGGGGGGCACGGGGCCATGCCCCAAAGACCTCTGAGAGTACGTTTTGCCCCCCACCCCACCCCCGAATATCTCCAGAACTTCATAAGATTTTCGTCTACTCACCGTCTGTTTAAACTTAAGCTGTTTCACCTGTTTTGCTTTAACTTCTGTTTAAGATTCAAAAGCATTTCGATGCTTTTTCGGTTTTGAATGGTGTCCCTTCTAGGTACTCGCGAGAGGCACCATGCACTGGACCTCAGGATCCCACACCAGCCAGCTGGCGACGAACGGTTGGCCCCCGCCCCCAAAATAAAACAACTCTAGGCTAGATCCACCCCTGCCGGCGCCATTGGAAAAGAAATGGGTTAAACTCCATGGCGGGAGTGACGTAGATGGTTGAACACCTGAGAGAGGAGTACTGACTCCTGTTGGAGGGGTGACTGCACCCATGGCTCGAGAGCAAAATACGTCTGTGTGCCATTCCTCCCAGAGCCTGCAGCTGAGTATTTACCCGCCATCGTGGCGTAAATCCGTTTTCAGTGCTCGCCTCTATTTTACGCTACCGCACACTGGTGCTGTTTTGGCGCGGCAAGTAACAAGTTGAATGTTCAAAGTAAATATTTAAGTAACCATGGCTACTTCAAAGTATTATCTACACTGACGTAAAGTACATCTTTGAAGAAGCATGATTACTTTAAAAAAATTCTTTAAACACTCAACCACTTAGGTGCCAACACAGGACCAGTGTGTGGTATGTTAAATGAAGAGATGGGCACTTACACCCAAAAGTGATAAAAGCTATTGCATTTAAAACTTTGCGACATTACTCTTAAGGATGACTGAGTAAATGTTTTGACCTTGCTTTTCTTTCTCGCTGCCCTGTGTGTTAGCGACCCTGTATGAGAAGGTAATCGAACTATTCCCTTAAATTGTGATGATAATGAGAATTTGTTTTATATCTCCTGTCGACCCTCGGTAAAGCGCCTAGCCTGCACTTTTTCTGTAGGTTGTTCTACACAAAAAATCGTTGAGTTGGCTTGGTATGACCCCACCAGTTTATTGCGAAGGACAAGGTGAAAGTGAAAGTGATACTCGGTTGCAGGGTTAGTTCAGAAGGGCAACCGTGCACTGAATAGACATCTCTTACCGTAGGCTGCTGATTTGTATGTTTTCGACGGCCATTGAGAAGAACCCGGCGACTCCGACGGCGACAGAGGCCACCGCTGCCATGTCAAAATAGGTACGGGGATCACGTGACCGGGAGGGGGGGGGGACGCCTGGTCTGTATGGCGGGACTGCATGGCACCTCTCCATTTGTGTCACATGACCATGTAAACCCTGTGGCAAACGCTGTCCCTGCGGCGTCAATGGAGCTGACCTGCACTGAGCTGTAGGGCTTCCAACACTCGGCTTTGTTGAGGACAAAGGCGGGTCCATGATCCGTTCTTCATTGTGAAAGTCACATGTGGAATGTGGTTGTGCAGCGTGCCGTTTACCGATAAAACTAAGGCTATATTGAGCACACTTGCACGGACACTCCCATCGTGCTGTTTGTTTCAGTTGACATTGATCTTGATGTCAGGCGAAGACCAAAGCCATCTGTCGCGGTCAATGGTCAGTGACAGGCCATGGAGGTGGCAACAAATCCCAGTCAGACACCTGGACCAGAAAGATCGGCCAGGTCCCTGTAGACCTTCCCGAACGGGGACAGTTGGCAAATGCAGCCCTAATCCGATAATGGCTATTCAGAAACGGGTGCCGTCGAATTTCATTTTTGGAAAACGAAGGCAGCATTTCAGATTAACTGCTCTAAAATGCAATGAAAATGCTTACCCGAGCCCATGCCATACAAAGCGACCTTGCTCAAAAGCGGAGTGCTTTCCAAAGTTGACAACACAATACGTGTCTTTTTCAGTAACGTATGATTCTTAAAAAGAACATGGGTTATTAGTGTTCAAACCGCTTTCTAAGTTTATTCAGGGCAGGATATATGCTCAAAATGAAGCAGCACAATGCCAGAGGCTTGAAACCGTTACTTCTTCCTTCAAAAGACCTGTAGTTCAGCCAGGTTAGGCTTAGGGAACAAAACCTGCAGCCCAGCTATGCGTAGCCCAAGCCCAGTTGGCGCCCTGTCAGAACCCAGCTGGCGCCCTGTCAGAGCCCGGCTGGCGCCCTGTCAGAGCCCAGCTGGCGCCCTGTCAGGACCCAGCTGGCGCCCTGTCAAAACCCAGCTGGCGCCCTGTCAGAGCCCAGCTGGCAACGTGTCAGAACCCAGCTGGCTTCCTGTCAGGACCCAGCTGGCGCCCTGTCAGAACCCAGCTGGTGACGTGTCAAAACCCAGCTGGCGCCCCGTCAGAACCCAGCTGGGCATCCTGTAACGGCCCACTCAATCTGCCCGCCTGGGGCCCGACAGGGGCCGCGATAAAATCCTGGCTGGAAATGGATGTTTCCAACCTGCTTAAAGCAAGTACGGGGTGAACAAAAACAAACATTTCAAATGACTCCTTCAGTTCTCGGATGCCAACGGCTGGATCCCGAACGACCGTGCCCTTTTGTAACGTCGGCCGTGTCCTTTTGTAACGCCAACCGTGCCCTTCTGTAACGTCAGGCATGCCCTTTTCTAACGCCGACCGTGCCCTTTTGTAACATCGGCCGTGCCCTTTTGTGACGTCGACCGTGCCTTTCTTAAGCGTCGACCGTGCCCTTTTGTAACGTCGACCGTGCCCTTTTGTAGAGTGGCTGTGATACTGCGAAGTCGCCCCCGGGCCCAGAGAACATTAAACTCGTGTTCACATCATGGTTGCGACTCCCATCATCACGTGCTGATGATGGGGCCCGGACCACAGTAACTTCGCGGTGGAGGGCGCAACATCCCGCTGTAGGACAGCGCCAGACTGCGGAGGGCAGCGCCAGACCGCGGAGGGCAGCGCCGGACTGCGGAGGGCAGCACCAGACTGCGGATGACTGTGGAGCACCAGACTGTGGAGGGCAGCACCAGACCGCGGAGGGCAGCGGTATCCCGGTTACACACAGCGCCACCCTCGGCGCCGTCGACGGCTCGGGCGGCGGCAGCGACCGGTCCACGCACGCAGCAGGGCTGGGCGGGGTCACGGCAGGCGCACCGGGCGGCCCAGCACGCGAGGCGGACCGGCCCGGCCGGCCGGCAGCCGCCACCCGCCACCCGGCGTCTCAGCCGGTCGGCCCGTCAGCCTGCGAGGCGCGCCCTGCGCCGGCTGGGGCGCGCCTCGCGCCGGGTGGGGCGCGTCTCGAGCAGCTGGCCGGTGTCGGGCGGCCGGGGTTCAGTCGACAGCCGCCTCTCAGCCGGCTGGGCGGACTCGTCAAGCGGCGCCTCCGCCGGCAGCGGCCGACCCGGCGTCAGGCCTGCTCCTGACGCCGGCCCCGCCCCGCCTTGCTCGGCTCCCCTCAGCGGACCAAGACAACCGTCCGGCTTTAATGCCCCAGTGCTGCAGGACGCAGAGGTGATGGACGCTCAGCCAGTCGCTGTGCATGTCAGCGAAAACTCGTCGCGTGGGCTGAAACACGCACTCGCTCCCCAGCGTAACAGGCACGTCCTCTGCTCCGGCTCACATTTGCACAGTGCCGACCACGGCCACACGAACATGCCCGAACCACGCAAGCCTCTACCATCCAGGTACTATCCGTGCGGAGCGGGTGAAGGAGCAGCACCTAACGGTTCTAAAAGCTGGTTTGACCCGGGGAGCTCATTCCACTGCATCGCCACGCTGTGAAGTGTGGCGATGCCTTCGACTGATAGCAGATGAACTGCGATCACCTTCACATAAATATGGCGAAGCAATCACCAACCGCAAGTGTTGACGATGCCGCACAGTTTCAGCCTGCTGCATAAACATTGTAACGACATCTTAGGCCCGAAAGTGCTGAGTTTATAGACGAAAATCTGGCATCACCGACGCAAATTAACATCGCACATACGGGCAACAGCGACTTACCTCTGTGAAGTCTCTGAGAGACATGGTCGGGCCGCGAAGCTCACATGATTCGAATGCCGCTCACGCGATTCTGCCCCACCAAACCGCCCGTCGAACATCACCGGCGTGCATCTTTGACACCCACGACCTCCCTGCCCAAAACTCGTCGCGCAGCGCCTGTGCCGACATGCCCGAGGCGGCCAGCCGGTGCTGCCCTCTACAACAACGGCTGTTCAGCGGCGCAGCATCGCCGAGCCTTTGGAATTCGGCGGGCCGACCACCGGGTCAGGCCATCACACACTGTTGCAGCATTAGCAGCACGGCGACGCCGCCATTACCGCCGCATCTGATGCTGCAATAACGAACACCCCGGCCCGGGCAGGAAGGCTGGTTATTTACGGGCGACCATCGCGCAGCCGCGGGCCGGCCGCCCCACATCAATCAGGCTTAAATGAACTAATTCCTGCGCATGCGCATTCTGCAGCATCGGCAGCACGACTCGGTGATTTAAGGCGATCCGCGTTTCCGGGTGTTTCTCAAGCCGTGGCCGCTCCTCGCAGCGGACGCTCTTGGTTTTCCCGCGAACGTTCGCTCTGGTACGATGTTTGGCTGAAGCCAGTCGAGTCATGTAAGCGACGTCGATTCTGTGATGAACCACCGGCGAGTAGTTTGGTTTTTGGGAAGATTAACAACTTATCTTTCTCGTGACCAAAGGATAGAAGGATGATCCCCTTATTATGGCTGAGAATGATTGGGCCCGGTGTTTGCCAGCAGTCTTAACTCGGGCGTCGGCTGACCAAATTTGGTAAGAGCTGACCGATCTCCGCCAAATCCTGGCATGAATTTGAAACTCCTCTTCACGTGGATCGCTAAAGTATGGCAACAAACTAGCTTGTGTAGGTTTCCTCAGTTTAAAGACGACGAAGTTTGTGCGCTTTGCTCTTTCCGAAGAAAATCGTCGATAACTGGAACACCCAACCAGCTTCGTCACGGCAGTTGGTTATGCTGCCGTCGATCCACAGGGCAGGATCGGCCGCCAGGCCCGCCAGCGGTGGCGGAGCGCCAGCCGACGGCCGGCTCATGCTCCGGCTGGGGCACCGCGGGCTGAACACGTCCGGGCACCAGTCGGCGGTTGGGGCACCTCCCGGCACCGGTCGGCGGCTGGAGCACCTCCCAGCACCAGTCGGCGGCTGGAGCACCTCCCGGCACCAGTCGGCGGCTGGGACACCTCCCAGCACCAGTCGGCGGCTGGAGCGCCCCCCCCCCCCCCCCGGCACCAGTCGGCCGGCTGGGGCACCTCCCAGCACCAGTCGGCGGCTGGAGCACTTCCCGGCACCAGTCGGCGGCTGGGGCACCTCCCAGCACCGGTCGGCGGCTGGAGCACCTCCCGGCACCAGTCGGCGGCTGGGGCACCTCCCGGCACCAGTCGGCGGCTGGGGCGTGCCCGGACCTCGCTAACTCCGCAGAGCTTCGCATTGGTGTACGAACGCCGCGGCTGCGGAGTAGACGGTGCTGCGGCTGGGGAGTGGGCGGCGCGGCGCGGCCGCCGCTCGTGTGACGCTTCGTCCGTCCGCAAGGGGATAACCAAGCTCGAGTATGGTTACTGCTCCCGGGTTACAGCTGAAGGGGGGGGGGGGGGGCATAGCAAGTCGAGGTTCTTCTCACACTATTATCGCCATGTCACGACGCCAGCTTTTCCGCGCCAGCTCCGCCAAACACATGCGTTAGGGTAAAAGTATATTTCCTCTTAGTTTTGTACAACACCGAATTACGTCGTAACTTACCGGAAATAGTCAAATTGTTATGAAAACGCTTATCCTACTAGACGTATCCTAGGTGTAAGGCGTTATCCGGCGGTCTGTCCGGACCAAGGTAAGCGAATATACAGGCGCGCGCGCGTCAGCATTAATACTGCCCCGAGCGACCCGGAGTGCGCCTGTCCGGCCGCCTTCGCATGGCCTTCCCTGGGCAGCTTCACTCGGATCATCTTCAGCTAACACTCAGCAGACCAGGCCGCCCCTGTCAATAACTATCAGACGGTATTCGGCCACGCCGAGCAGCCTCACCGGCCGCCCTCCGCTGGCGAGGAGATCACCGGCCACGTGACTCCCAGACGACCTGCTACTGACCGCGCGCGCCGCCGGCGGGCCACCCTCCACCGGCCCACACACAACCCGTCGCGTGCCGGCCGGTCCGGCCGGGGCGCGCCGTTCCGATGACCTCGCGCCGACGCCGCGGCCGTCCTCGGGTCGGCAGGGCCGCGTCGCCGCGCACACTGCCACTCTAGTCGTGATATGTTGGGCGCTGACTCTCACACGAAGCGGGCGGCGGCCGCCGCAGCACCAGGTTATAGTGGTCATATAGGCACGCACAAATCACACGTCACTACCAGACGGACGCTGCACCATACATCTCCTCCGGGCCGCGCGGCGCGAGCGCGCGCGCCCGCCGGTCGACACCCGCGGCGCCTCCGGTCCGGGGACGCTCGGGCCGCCTCCGCCCACCCGCAGACCGCGACAGCCGCGCAGTTAAATGGCATACGGACGAGAAGCAGCGCGGCCGAAGCGCGCCGGCGCCGGTCGGCGTCGGCGTCTTCGGCGGCCGCGGCGACTCTAGGTGTGGCCGGTCCGGTAGGAGCGGCTCGTGTTGCTCATGGTGATAGTCTTCTCGACGCGCTGAGAGCTCTGCGACAGCATTTGCTCGGCCGAGGCCAGCGAGCCGAGCGGGTCGCCGCCGCGCGTCACAGACGTGCTGTGGTGGCTGCTGCTCGACTGTGGGCGGCCGGGGGCTGGGTCAGACGGCGAGGCTGGGTCAGACGGCTGGCGACGGGGCCGGGGATAGACGGCTGGGGCCGGGGCCGGGTTAGACGGTTGGGGACGGGGCCGGGTCACACAGTTGGGGAGGAGGCCGGGTTAGCCGGTTGGGGAGGAGGCCAGATCAGATGGCTGGCGACGGGGCAGGGTCAGACGGCTGGAGACGGGGCAGGGTCAGACGGCCGGGGGACGGGGCCGGGGTCACACGGCTGGCGAGGGGGCCGGGTCAGACGGCGGCAGCAGCGCGCGCAGAGACGGTTCGGCCGCCCAGGGACCTGGCCGCTGACACTTTCGCGGCCCGCTGCTAACAATCGACCGGACGCCAATTAATGACAATGTGATCAGTGAGAGCCCGCTGCCGTCTGCAAGCCGAACTTTTTTACAAACCCTGGCAATACGGGCCGAAACTATTCAAGTCGCTCAGAAGGGAGCAGTCATCTAAGCCTGACGTCACCTTGCGTCACGCGCGCGCAGCGGCTGCACTGTGGCCAGTCACTGACCTTGTTGAAACTGCTATTCTGACTGCTGGGTCCAGCGAAGCTCTTGAAGTGCTTGAGGGACTCCGAGAAGCTGGGTCCCTCGGTGATGGAGCTGTCCATGTCGGCGCCACGGTCCGCCGCCGGGCTGCCAACACGAGCGGGTCAGCTCAGGTCAGGTCAGGTCAGGTCAGGTCAGGTCAGGTCAGGTAAGCTCATTCCAGCTCTGCTCACCTCAGGTAAGGTCAGTTCATGTCAGATCAGCTCAGCTCAGCTCAGGTCAGGTCAGATCAGGTCAGATCAGGTCAGGTCAGGTCAGGTCAGGTCAGCTCACCTCAGCGAACGCCACGAAAGCTGGCAGGAACGGACAAGAAGTGAAGTAATAGGCGGGGTCGGGATGAGGTGGGTGAGGCGGGTGGGGTGCGGGTGGTGAAGGTTGAGAGGGCGTCACATAACTCAAGACACGAGATCACGGCAAGCTTCACAAAGACCTCTACGCTCCGCAAGCACCACAAACGCGCCGATCCCAGACGGGGCAGCCGCCGGCGCCAGACACCCCCTTCCCCGCCGACCGCGGCGCGCCGCCCCGCTCCCACGGGGTGCCCAGCCGAGAGCCCGGAGCCGGGCCGTGGCGCGCACCTGGCCGTGGAGCGTTCGATGGTGAGCTTGGCCAGCCCGCCGGCCAGCCCAGCCGTGCCGTCGCCGCCCGGCTGGTTCACGGCGAACTCGCGGGTCACGCTGTACGACTTCTTGCTGAGCGTGTTGCCGGGCGTCGACTGCGGCGTCGAGTGCGCCGACGACGTGGTGTAGCTGACGTTGCGCGCGCCGTTCGCCTCCTGGCGGGACGTCTCGTGGCGCGACGAGTCGTACCTGGCGGCCGGCCGGCGGGCGCGCGTTAGCGGACGGCGCTGGGACGGCGACCGCTGGCGCGGGTCGGCGGGGGCACGGGCACGCAGGCGCCGGATATCTCGGAACACACAGGAGTCCCGGCCACTCCGGACCAACGAGGCACTCCCGACCATCAGCGGGTCAGAGGCTTACGTGTCATTTGTCACAGAGATTAAATAGTAAAAAAAAAACAGCGGAAAGCTCGTTCATGACGCATATCGACACACCACGTCTGAGCGCTTGGGCATTGCAACACGCCGTAAACACATACTACACCGTGCCCCATCAAACAACATGAAGTGTAACTACGGCCCATACAGTCCTAGCGCCGGCCGGAAGTGCAGACCGCCACTGGCGGATCTCGAGCGACTGCGAGGGGCGCTCTGGCCGGCTCGACCCACACTGGAGCCGCGCCCACCGCGCAGTGCATCCCCTCTGGGCCAGGCGGGAGTGAGCGCACCTGGTGGAGCTGTCGTAGCCGCTGAGGTAGCCCTCGCCCTCGCTGTCGCCGCCCTCGCCGTACTTGGCGCGACGCAGGGCGGCCAGCTTCAGGCGGGCGTCCTCGAGCTCGCGCTCCTTCCTCAGCACCTGGTCGCACGTCGGCGGGTCACGCACAGCGGCAGCCCAGCGGCGGCGGCCGGTCACACACACCGGCGCTGCTCAGCCGAGCCCACGCCCGCGGCATCGGCCGCAGCTCGGCCTCGCTGGCGCCATCACGGGTCCACGCATCGACTGACCGTCGCCTCGCTTCAACGTTCTACGCCTGACTTTTAGAGCCATTACGTCGAGCTCGGACGTGCAACGCCCGCCCGTGACGTCACGAAGAAGCAGAACACCACGACACCCGCGGCACAAATCCCAACTACCCGCGCACCCGCTGGCGTCCGCCGCGGGATCTCCGCCCCGTCGCTGTTCACAGACGCAGCGCGGCGGCGCCGCGGCCGTACTCACGTCACTCTGGGCGTCCAGCTCCTGCGCCAGGCCGCCCACCAGCCGCTTGTTGAGGATCAGGCTGCGCTCCTCGTCCTGCTCGATGGCCTGCTGCGCGGCGCGCACCAGGTTGTCGGTGGCCTTCTTGACGCGGTTGCCGGCCTCCTGGAGGCGGCGCGTGGCCGCCGAGTCCGGGTCGGCCTTCACCTTGCAGGCCACCAGCAGCTGGGCCGTGGAGCCGGCCACCTGGCGGGCAGCGCGGCAGTCAAAGGACAGAACCGGGCTCCGCAGGCTACGCACTCGCTTCACCGAACCGGCAACCGTGGCCGCCTAGGCGGCACGACCGGCGAGCACGACAACCAGACGGCTCACGCACCTGCACAAACTGTGACCGGCTTCAATCAATAACTGGGTGACAAACGCCACCGCGTCATTTCAAGCGGCCACTGGCGGCGCCAGCGTGGCCGCCTCACCTGTTTGGCGGCCGAGATGAGCATCTCCTCGGACGAGTGGCCCTGCACCAGCGAGTTGGCCGCCTGGCAGAGGCTGTGCGTGGCCACGGCGACGGTGCGCGCCGCCGAGATCAGGCCCTCCGACCACTGGCCGTCCTCGCTGGTGTAGTGGGCGCGCTGGCTCACCTGCGGCGGCGGCGCGCGCTCAGAGCGGCACAGTTGCCGCACGCCGGCCGGCCAGCGCGGCCGCCGGCCCCGGGGGCGGGGGCGGGGTGGCAGCGGGGCGGCCGCCGGGCGGGAGCACGGCATGGGGGCGGAGAGGAGAGCGGCGACAGGGAGCCGGCCTCGAGAGCGGCGTGGACGACAGGGTTGGCGCCGCGCCGCCGTCTGACGCCGACGGCCGACAGGCGCCGGGCGGCGCCGCAGGCGCAACGACAGGCCGGCGGTCGACAGCGGACGGCACAATAGAACAGCGCGTGACGGGTGGCGAGCGCGCTCGTCCCGGCCCGTCCTGACACATTCGGCACGGACGCTGCCGGCACGCACGCGCCGAACGACACCCGGTCACGCTACAACTCAGCCGTCCGATCGTGCGAACTCGGAAGGGTCACGAGCTTACAACACATGAGAGCAGCCTCGACATATTGTGCACATCGCTGGGAGCGCTCAATAAGCCTAAGTATCACATGAAGGCTAGACCTCGTCTCGACCCCAGATGGACCCGTGCGTGCCACCCCCTGTTCTCCGTGCACTACGCCGAAATCAAAATTCCCCGAATCAAAACATTTTTAACAACTACCCGAACAGTCGCACGCATTACGGGCAGTCTAGCGGCCGGGCGCCGCTCTCAGCACACCGTCGTCAGCGGGCCGTCTGACGGCGGTCCGGACGGCACGGCGGCGCCCCACTCACCAGTCCCCGGTCCACCAGCTCGCGCTGCGCCGACGAGGCGGCCTTCACCAGCGCCGAGGTGGCGGCGGCGATCGCCTGGCACGAGTCCAGGATCAGCTCGTCGAAGTTCAGGTCCTGGTCGGCCTCCTGGGGACGGCCAGCCGGCTCGGTCAGGGGCGCCGGGCCGGCAGTCGGCCGTCAGCCACGCGGCCCGGCCAGCGCCGCGGCCGCCGACGACTGTGCAGCCCGTCGCTAATAATATGTCTGATATCTGGTTGATTTAAGGCACAACCAAGAATATCAAACATATCTTAGCGCCGGGTGCTCACCCTCTCGCCGCACATGTTTTCTTCGGCGACGCCTGACAGCGCGCCCGTGAGGGCCGGCAATGACGTCACTACCCAGAGCGCGGCGAGCATCAGCCAACACAACATACCAACGGGATGTACGGCCTCGAGCGCGACGACGATACATCCGTGGCTATGCAGCGTCTCAACCGCATTACAACGCCTTCAAACCAGCCTTCTTCGCGCGTCTGGCATACATAGTTCGGACGGCTCGCAGTTTCTAACGCGTGCACGCTCGGACAGCGCCGCACGCTTCGCGCGTGAACAGAATGACCCCGTACAAAGTGACGCCGGCTCAGTTCACCGCATCGAACCCGCTGCAGGTCAGCGCTTCGCGGCGCCATTTGAGCGCACACACCGGGGCCAGCCCACGCTCGCGGCTGCGGGCCGAGCCTCCGCCACCAGCGGCGGCGTGCGCGGACGCGTGGCGGAAGGAGCGGCGAAAGGCGCCGCACAAACCTTGACGGGCCGGCGCGGCCGCAGGCTGGCCAGCTTCTTGGCGGCAGGCGTCGATGGAGGACGCGGCGCCGAGCAGCTCCGTCTCGGCGATGGCGCACGGGTCGTCCGGGTCGACCCAGTCGCCGCCTGCGGGACACAGGGCGCGCCCGTCAGCACCGCCCCGGCCCGGGCTCGCGGGCGGCGCCGCGGGGACGACAGACCGGCTGTCCGGAGGCGGCCGGGAGCGGCGCGGCGGACGGGAGGCCGCCCGGCGGAGACGGCCGAGCGGCCGGTGGAGGGGGCTGAAGACAGGCGAGCTGCCAGCGCTCCGACGTCTCGACCACGCTCCGTCAGATCTGCTTTCGCGTGTGTATGTTTCGCCCAAGACGTGTTTCACTGCGCAAAGGCTGGAGAAAGGACTTCACTTGAAGACAATCTAAGCCACGATATTCGATTGGCATGTAGGCATGTAAGCTTTTGCTGAATACATACCATGTGGCATTTGCGGGTCCATCATCTACAGTACAGAGCGTGATTAATGGCCCCACCAGAAGCCACCTGTTATATATGTCATACCTCAGAAGGTAGGTGTTATGGGATTAATCAGATAAGCCTGACGAGTGAGTGGTGTTGATGCACGGGGTGTCAGGTTGGCCCGCGATAGGCGCGGTGCACCAGTTCCCTTACCTGCACGTATGTGCAGCTACACCATCAAACACGTAGCTTTCACACCAGCGGAAGAAAACTGACCACACTGCCATCTGTCGCCGAGCGTCGGACAACATCCAAAGCGTCAGCCGCAGCTCGGTGCTGCGCGGCCGAGCCGCTCGGACGCGCCGCGTGCGGCCGCCGCAGCAGCGTCAGCTCCGGCTGAGCGGGCGTCCAGCTACGCTACGACGCGGGCGGTGGCGGGCGGCGCGAGCGACGCCGCCCCGGCGCCACATTCCCATGCTCGGCAGGCAGACGGCCGGCCCACGGCGGCCCGCCGCCACAGCCAGACAGGTCAACGAAGAGAGGCGCCGGCCGGCCGCTACGGAGATCAGTGGAAGCGCAGGCATCACTCGGTTACCCGGACCGGGCGGCGGCGTCACCGGCGCCCGGGCGCGCGCGGCGCCGAGCCCACCGCAGCGAGGCGCTTGCGGTGCGGCGGGCTCCGCGCGCACGCGGGCCTGACCGGCAGCTGACGTCACACGCCGGCTGACGTCACGCGCCAGCTGACCGGCCGGTGACGTCGCGCCCGGTCCACGCCAGGGATTAGGTCGGCAGCTCCTGCTAGACTACGTACAGGTCCCGTTCCGTGGATTATCCGCTGGCTGCGAGCACACGCACGCACTCACCGTTGCCATGGCGACTGTAGCCCCCGCCGCTCTCCACTGCGCGGACACGTACAGGTCAGACGGGGCACACGCGCACACAAGCACTCGACGCCGGCGCCCGCGCGCGTGCGCAGCAGCAAAACCACTCAAGTCTGGCCAAAAACGCGCCGCGCGGCGGACGCCACGTCACTCCCACACGGACGGCGGACAACCGAGCTAGAGGGCTGGCGCGCCGCGTCGCCGCCGGCGGCCAGAGCGAC
The DNA here is from genome assembly GCF_011947565.3 of Pollicipes pollicipes. Classification (NCBI taxonomy): domain Eukaryota; kingdom Metazoa; phylum Arthropoda; class Thecostraca; order Pollicipedomorpha; family Pollicipedidae; genus Pollicipes; species Pollicipes pollicipes. The sequence continues at coordinate 43,026,904 of NW_023596545.1, read as the reverse complement.
GGACCAGCTGCTGGCGCCGCGGCTGGGCGGCGGCCGGGAGCAGGAGTGTGTGCCGCACCGGCGCCGGACGGAGCCCCCAGGACGCCGAGACTCCGCCGCAGGCCGCCGGCCGTCCCAGCAGCTCGCCGACACACGCCCGTGGTAGACACAGAGGACGGTAGCCAAGCAACGAAAAAGGCATTATGGGGTGGAGCCGACAACCGACAACCCGACAAAGAACGCGCTACGTGTAAGCAAAAACGAAGCCACCCCGTCGTAAAACCGTGTGCGGCGAGACGGTGCGGTCGCCACGCGCCTCAGCAAGCGTGCGTGAGCGTGGCAGGACGGGCGGGGCGGGACGGGCGGGTGAGACGACCACGGCACGCGGCGGACGGCCGCCGGCGCGCGACCCCACGCACCTTTGAGCTGCTCGGCGGCGGCCACGAGCTCGGTGACGCACTGGGCGATCTGGCGGCTGACGGCCGGCAGCTGCTGCTTGGCCTCGGCCGTCGGCTTGTTGAGGATCGTCAGCACCCACTGCAGCAGGCGGCGGTACTCGGCCGCGATGCTGTGGCCCGCCTCCAGCGTGCAGGTCTTCAGCTCGGCCGACTCGGCGGCGTATGCCGCTCCCTGCCGACACGGCCGGCGTTCAGTGGCCGGGGGGACGGCGGGGACAGCCAAAGCATGGCGCGAGCCCTCGAACAGGGGCGGGCGCGGGCTACCACCACACCAACAATTATGAATATTCAACCGCGCCGTCCACTTCACAGGATAGGTTGGCAGGAACGAACACAAGCACCGCCTGGAGAAGCTGGTAGCGGCCCCCGACCGTCACAAGCGCCCCCCTCCCCCCCCCCCTCCCCGCTGCCGGCGCTGCAAGAGCCCAGCTCCCGCCGCCGCCGAGGCGGGTCGGCCTACCTTGCAGGCGGTCAGCATGTCGGCGATAGCCTTGCGGCCGGTGTTGGCGGCGGCGATGACGTCATCCTGGCGGCAGCTGTTGCCGGCGGCCACAGCGCGCGCTGTCGCCTGCGTGACGGGCTTGGTGGCGCGGATCAGCTCCTCGGGCGACACCTGGCGGGTTGGCGCCGAGCCAGTCACACGTGGGTGATGGGCATTGCAGTGTTCATCGTGCGTACACTGGCAGGTGACCACAAACGCAGGCACCAGACGGTCACAGCGGTTCACCGAACCTCCGCGAACAGGCCTCGAGCACGTCCAGGACCTCCAAACGAAAGCGTCGGCCCATGTCGACCTCACGCGCCTCACACCGGAGGCGCGGCGGTCGGCAGCGCCAGCGCCGCACCGGCGCCGGGCCGTCAGCCCACCTTGTTCTTGGGCGGCTCGGCCGAGTCAAAGGCGCGCAGCTCCTGCGCCAGTGCCTCGACGGTGGCCTCGAGCGCGCGCGTGCCGCGGTTGTGCTCGTCCTCCACCACCTTGACCGTCTTCAGCAGGGAGGTCACGTTGGTGACCATCACCTGCGGACGAGCGGCGGCGGCGTGAGCGGCGGCGACGCGCCAGCCGGCGGCGGCCGACGGCCGCGCTACGCACTCACAGCACGCGTACACGCACGCACACGCACTCAGAGCACGGACGGCGGTCGGGCGCCGAGCCGGGCGCCATGCTCCAGCCTCGCCCGGGCGGCCTGCCGGCGACGCCCTGCGGACACCGCAGGCGGCTATGCACACAGCAGGCTGGCTGGCTGGCTGGCAGACGGGACTCGGGCGGGCTCTAGCTGACAGACAGGGTGGCAGGGCGGGCGGGCGGGCGGGCGGGCGGGTTAGCGGAGGCCCAGCGCGCCGCAGACGGCGCCACTCTACACAGCTATGTCTAGCCAGACGCGGCGCCAGCACGCCCCGGTTAGTGAAGGAGGGCGCTCAGCACGCCGGGCCAGCCTACCTGGGCAGGTGCGGACGCCGAGACGGGTTCCGTCTCTCGCTAGCCGGGGCTCGCAAGCCCGCCCACAGTCGGCGTGTGTATCAAAACTCGTGTATTTAAAGCTCAAGCGACAGATAGACGGGCCTGGCAGCGACCCTGGCGCGCACCGCACCGCCAGTTCCGCCGGCCCCGAGCCTCTGGCGGGCGGGCGCGGCAGACCACCGGGCTCCGCCTCAACTCTTATACACGCCGACTGACAGGCAATGCTGGCCCTGCGGCTCTCTAGCGCGCAGCAACTATCCGTGCCACGGCTTGGCCGCCGTCTCTGGGCCTCTCCAGCGGACGCGCGGGGCAGAGGGCGCGACTCGCCCCGCCTCCAATATCAGATGAGCGGCACTGCTGGGCCAGCGATTACCCAGCGCGCGCCAGCTCTAAGCACCAAAGCGTCACCACCGTCTCGAGACGTCCCTAGCGAACACGCGTGACACGGGGGCCTGGCCCTGCCGCACACCCCCGGCCGCGCGCGGGACTCCAGCGCGCGCGCGCGGCCGGCTTCAGAAGCTGCGGATAATTTTGGCGTCGTCAATATCGCCTTGCGGCTGATTGAGATTTTCGACACTAAGCAAGCGGATTAGCTCCTCCTCCTGGTCGGACACGGCCCAATCAGTAACGTAGTCTGACTCTGATGTGTACCCCTGGCGGTGGAGACAGAAACAGAAATCAGTGCACGCAGAGAAAGAGAGAAAAAGGCGGATGGGGGTTTCAAAAACGCCGAGAGTCGGCAGTGAGTGGAGGCGCACGCCTGAGTTCTATTTCTGTTTTGACTACAGACAAAACGTCGGAGAAGGAGAAGGATGACAGCCCAGATCTCTACATAGAGAAGACACGCAAAGTGAGTGGTCGCCCGCACACGTCCCCAGATCGCACTGATACTGGACAGAAACCTCACGCTAGGGGTGTTCAACTACCGAAAGATCTTGTCGCGTATGTCAATGCAACGCACATGTCACGGATCCTCCACCACAGGACACTCCCCATGGCATAACACGTCTGTGTCTGGATCCCAGGGGCGGATCCCGGATCCCGTCGGGTTCCGTGTTTATGGAATCATGGGACCTTTTGCTGTGCCCACGCCACCTGCCTATCACATGGGGTGCGTTCGATTAATTCAGGACGGCACAGCCCACGTGAGGAGTATGCATGTTTTGTGCCCTTCCATTGAGCCGTAACCTGTAGCGACCTTCTCGACTGCCCTTGGTCTGAAACAGCAGCATGTGGCTTTTGAGTCTTGAAGAAAACACAACGGTGAAATCGATGCTATGGTGTCACTTAACTTGTGCTGGCCAATAACCCGCCCATACGACGCGTTTCAACCACGTTTCGTAACACATGCACGATTTCGTTCCTCAATGTAGCGTTTCGGCTGCGGTTATCTCAGAGTCACCAAGGTACGGCTGTCTCAGGGCCACCAACCAGATATTTTGTACAAAAAGGTCCGGCATGTGTCCTCACCCGACGGCAAAACGGCCAGGCGGCAATGGGTCCGCGACACCGCAAGAGCTCCGCGCCGTCCGAACTAATCGAACGCATCCATAGTCACGATTCCCGGATGGCATGCCCACTAACGTGAAGAATTCCATGAACAGAGGTGAACGGAGGGCGGTTCGACTCGCTCACGCTGGCAGTCATCGGTTCACGAGACTAAACAACCCTTCACACCTGACTCAGCGCACCAGCCCCTCACATCGACACGCAACCGCCGCCATAATCTGTCATCAAGGCAACAGCCCAGACTGGCCCTGCATCGGACGACCTTGAGACGGCCGACCTGCCCATTCGGGAGGCGGCAGACGCCAGGTGGCTCCCAGAGCACCGCTGATGCTCAACCAGGCGGAGCGACCACTTTGCCGCGCGTGGTCTCAGCTTCCGCGCAACCCCCGCCACCAGCTCGGGCCCGGCGCGCCTCCCGTCCTACCCCACACCAGAACCAGCCCCGTCCCCAGACGACGCGGGTCCGGCGCGCCTCTCACCCTGCCCCACACCACAACCAGCCCCGTCCCCAGACGACGCGGGTCCGGCCGCCGCGCTCACCTTGGCGGAGTCCTTGAGGTTGAGCATGGCCGGGTCGGTGGAGGGCTTGCCGGCGGCCGACTTGGTGGCGTGGATCAAATCACCGAGTGCCGAGGCCACGTCTCTCACGGCGTTCATCAGCATCACCTGGCGGCAGCGGTGGCAGCGGCGTCACGGCGGGCCCCGCCCACGCTGGCGCCGCCACGCCGCGCCACCACTCACAGCGTCTGAGTATCACCTGTCGCCATCTGGCCACGCACGCCGCTGCCGCCACCCTGTCGTGGCGATCCCTAGCGAAGCGCGCCATTACTACGCCGACTCGCGCCATTCTTGCGCCGATTCGCACCACAACCTCTGCAGCGGCCGAAACAGAGCGGCCCGCCGGCTCCGGCAGCCACATCGGCAGCCTCGCGCCGGCCGGCCGGCTGCACGGCACGAGCGCAGCGCGCCGCCGCCGCCGCGGCCCGGCGCGCCCACTGACCTGGGCGTCCGTGTTGTCGGAGCCGAGGCTGGCGGCACCCAGCTTCACCACGTCGGCCAGCTGCAGGATGGTGGCGACAGCGTTCTGCGCGGCCGACGCCAGCTGCTCCTGCGTGCTGGCCGCGCCCGCCACCAGCGTCTTAGTGTCTTCCACCAGCGCCTTGGCCGTCTTCAGGATGGTCTCGCGATGGTCGGAGAACGTGTCCTCCTCGTTCTCGGCGGGCAGCGTGCCGGCCGTGGCGAACTGGCGGCCGGGGCGGGCGGGGGTCAGACGGGGGAGGCGGGGCGCCCGCGGGACGGGCGGGGCAGCCCCGTCCAACGGCCGGGACGAGTCCTGTCGAGTCTCGACAGGTCCTACGCGCCACGGCTCTTGCCCACTGCCACCCGCCTGGTGTTCACGTCAACGTCGCCGGCATCGAGGGGGGATATCGCAAGGTGACAAAAAAAAAACATTCGCCACTCCGCAACTACGCATTAAGACACAGCTTTGCAGCCGCCAACAATGAATGAAAGAAGAGGGTCGGCTGCCTGCGGGCGGTCGGAGGGGCGACGTCCAGCGGTCGGCGGAGGCCTGAGGGCGGCAGCCAGCAAACTCGAACTCACCATGATGGTGGTGTCCAGGTCGCCGATGATGCCGGACACGGTGGAGGCGGCGTTGATGCAGGCCTGCGTGCCGCGCGAGCCCGCCTGCAGGGCCGACAGCACCTGCGCCACCTGCCATCACGGACGGCAGCTCGGTCAGCCTCGCGCCGACAGCCGGCGGTCCGCCGCCAGGGCGCGCACCGGACCGGCCGACCGGCCGCGCCCCACAACCGCCAGTGTCAGCGGCGCCGTCACACGACCGCCACCGGGGAACGTAACGCCGCCGAGCGGCCCACACAGCTCTGCAGCCGGCGTCCGCCGCGCGCGACATCTGTAGGCGGCGCACACGCGCCCACGGCTCCCGGCGCCGACACACGTGGGCCGCTTCAGAACAGCGCGACAGGTGCCACCTTTAGGCGGCGGCCGTCTCCGAGCGGTGGCGGCACGGGCGGTCGCACCTTGTCCTGGACCAGCTTGTTGGACTCGACGACGTCGCGCTGCGCCGCCTGGTCGCCAGGCGCGGCCTGGCAGCTGCCGCCCGACTTCACGATGCCGACGCACGCCTGGCCCAGGTCCTGCACCGACGAGTGCAGACGGTTGCTGCGGCAACACGCGGGGTCAACGGCCAGACATATGTCAGGAAACGCAGGGGATACACGGCCGGTGACCAGCGGTACACAGGGGAACTTGTCGACAGGTGAAATAAACCCAAGTCACATATCGCACCGGACGACGGGCACAGCACGTAGTCGCACGGCCGCGGCCGGTGTCTTACCCCACCCCGGAGAGAGGGCGGTGCTGCGGCCGGCCCGAGCGCGGGGCTGGAGGCCAGCGGCGGCAGCGGCCGGAATCTTACCCCACCCTGGAGAGAGGGCGGTGCTGCGGCCGGCCCGAGCGCGAGGCTGGAGACCAGTGCGGGCGGCCAGCGGCCGGCCCTCACCTGATGTCCGAGTTGTTGGCCACCATCACGGCGCCGCGGCTGTCGGCGGCCAGCTGGCTGTAGTGGTGGCTGATGTCGGCCGCCAGCTGGCCCAGCTGGCCCGGCTCGGTCGCCGACTTCTGCGACATCTCCTGCGACGTCTTGCTGATCTCGCGCACTGTCTGCACCATGCGCGTCTGGTAGTCGACGAAGCTCAGGTCGCCGTAGGCCCTGCGGGCAGAGGGCGCGCGAGTCGCTCAGCCCACGGCACGCCGCAGAGGGACCGAGCTGAGCACGGCCACCGGCCTGCCGTCGGCCGCCGGCGCAGTAGTCCGCTCGGCCGGGCCGAGGCGGCGCCGGCCGGTGCACGCCTCCAGACGCCTCCCCACGTGTGGCGCACAGCACCCGCCCACCTGCTGTCCGTGTAGTCCTGCTGCACCATCGACTTGTTGATGGTCTCGATGACGCCGCTGACGAAGCCGGCGTTGGCCGCCTGGTGCTCGATGCTGGAGAGCAGGTCCTGCGCCGCCTCCTTCATGGTGTCGGCCGACTCGTCAATGTCCGAGTGGATGTGCGTGGCCTGGGGGCACCAGCCGGTCAGGCGACTTGGAATTTCAGCACAAACGGGCCCGGATCTCCTACGCCGCCACGTGTCCACACATTAACACTAGGCTTGGATAGACTTCGGCAAATACCAACTGTGATCGGTGCTGACGATATCTCTGGGATGGATATATCCGGGGCATCTTGGTACGCCGATACATCACGTGGCATTTGTAGCTGTTCTTATAATATTCAGAGCAGTTGTGGTTGAAGTGGGTGGAAAGCACGGCACTCTCAGCAACAAGAAAAAAAATGCAGATAAAAGAAAACGATGGCTAGTTGAAGGGCACGCATCACAAGGGAACGGGAAATGGTCAAAGTCGTAGTGAGTTTGGTCCCTTTCGTCACATTCACCGCGGGAAAGGTGTATCCATATCTGAAAAAGGCGCATCTCAATAAGAACACAGGATAGCTGATCAGAATAACTCTTGGCAGAGCCACAAATAAAGTTGGCGGGACGGGGAAAAGTTCGCACAGGTGAAAACAGTGGCAGTGACACGAAATGTCGCAAAATAACTGCTACGCCATCACGTTAAACCCTTCCAATCATGGCTCTTCTATCCACAGCCCCACAGCCGGCGCGAGTTTCACATGTGCCAGACTGTGCTCGGCAGCTGAGAGGAGGGGGGAGAAGCTCACCAGGCGTTACCCTCTTGACGCGAGCACTCGATCAGTCACCATCGCTCCTCCAGGGCCGTCTGATCCCTCCGCCGGTCACACGAGGCCGCGCGCCGACCGGTGCTGCCGCCGGCGCGGCTTCTTACCTTGGGATTGCCGCCGCCCTCCTTCGCAGCGTACAGCAGCTGGAGCGCCGACTCGGTCAGCGTCTTGGACTGCTCGAGCAGCATCATCTGCTGCTTGGTGTTGATCATGTGCGAGCTGGTGCCGACCACGGACGAGACGAGCGGGTCGAAGAACGAGGTGAGCGCGGTCACGCCGTGGCCCAGCCGCTCCGCCTCGCCCTTGGCCGCCATGCGCACCTTGTCCACCGTGTTCAGGATCTGTGGAGCGCGGGCAGGACGGGTCAGAACGATGCCGCGACGGACCGGCCGCAGAGCATCAACGCCACAGCACTGAGTGCTGTGCGCCCAAAACTTTTGGCTCGTGCACTAGTATTTGGGGCTTATATCAGGACTGATATGGGACTAATATTTGAATGTGTGCGAATACGCGAATGGGGAAGAGTAATAGCCTAGGTTAAGCACATTAAGAGCACATTTTCTATGCATCCACGGTCACGGTAAGGGACGGTCTAAAACACATAATTAAGTACAAATGAACATCACACGGGTCCTACCCGGCCTCTGCGCCGCTGCATACAACACATGACGCACGGGCCAGCGCCAGTACTCTACGCCTTCACGGCCAGTCCCTTTAAAAGACTAGCCCTTCTACAGGCCGAAGCCAGCCCGCGCCTTTCCCACTGCGGTAGCGCCGGCGCAGCTCACCTGGCTCGCGGCGTTCTCGGCGCGGCTCACCTGGCTGGCGGCGTTCTCGGCGCGGTCGCTGAAGCCCTGCAGCGTGTTGTCGCGGCGCGGCGCCAGGCTCTGGCTGGCCACGGCCATGCTGGCCTGGTCCAGCTCGCGGATGCTCGCCGACAGCTTCTCGATGCTGTCCTCGCACTCCTTCTGGCCGGGCGCCTTGTCGCGGATGGACGAGACGAGCGCCTTGATCGAGTCGGACACGTCCTTGCTGTGCGTGGCCAGCGACTGCCAGCGGCCCGGGTCGCGGCTGTTGACCGCCAGCGACTTGGCAGCCGTGATGAGCGAGCACGAGCCGTCGATGATGCGCTTGCCGGCGTCGCCGATCGGCTGCTGCGCCTGCTGCGCCTTGGTCGAGATCTTGGCCGGCACGGACGCGAACTCGGGCGAGTTGGCGAAGCTGCACAGGTTGTCGACGGCCTCGATGAGCGGGCGCGTGGCCTGCGCGCACCGCTGGCGGTTGGCGTCGCTGTAGTCCTGGTCCAGCGCCTTGATCTCCTTGACGAGCGCCGCCGTGGCGTTGGCCACGTCCTTGGCGGCCTGCACGAAGTGCCGCTTGGCCACCGGGTTGGTGGACTTGCCGCTGGCGACGCGGCAGCTGGTGCACAGCGCCGACGTGTGCTTGGCGATCTGCGTGGCGGCCGAGAGCACCTGCTGCTGGCTGCTGGTGCGGTCCGTGAGCGCCTGGCACGCCTGCTGGATGGCGTCGCGGGCGCGGCCGAACTGGCTCTGGTCGACCAGGCCCGGCCGGCCGGCCACCGAGGTCGGGTCCGAGACGCCGATCAGGTAGCTGGCCTGCGCGGCCGACTCGATCAGACCGCAGATCGAATCGGAGACGGAGCCCACCGACTGCGCGAACCGCTCCGGCTCCGGCTGCCGCGTGTGGTTGGCGATGCCGGTCATGCCGTCGCCTGCGCGCGGAGGCGGCCATCAGCGCGTGGCGGTGGGCGACCGACGACGGCGCGATGCAGCGCAGACAATGCCGCAGACGATCGCAAGCAAGCACTAAACAACGCGCTCAGCTCGGCCTCTTACAGTCTCCGTTTAAACTAGCGTGGCATGAAGTCAGCGATATGGAGAATCAGCTCTAACCACTCACACTCTGTCTTTCGGTAACAGCAAAACGCATCCAAGAAAATCTTCACAGCTCGTGCTGAGCCGCAGAAATCAATAGCATTCTCACAGCAACAAATGACACCACATAATCAGCACTCTGGTGCACACGTCCAGTTCTCCAACACGCCGCGCCGTTCCACCTGGCCGGCGGCGGCGCCACGTACCCAGACTACGCGACTTGTCCATGACGGTCTCGAGGCACTCGAAGTAGGAGCTGTCGCTGACCGGCTCGGTGGGGTTGGTCAGCAGCGGCCGCATGCTCTGTATCTGACGGATGGCGTTGTCGCACTCGCGCTGGCCCGGCGCCGCCGACGTGCACACATTCACCAGACTGTTGATCGCGTCCGTCACCTGTCGCCAGCCGCTCCGTCAGCGGCCGCCAACGGCAGGTGCCGCGCGCGACAACCGACACCTGCCTCCTCCACTGGACCGCAGCCACGGCGGAGGAATCGCCCGCAAACCCCGCTGACCCTGAGCCGGCCACGCCGTTCGGTTCCGGCCAGCTACGACTACGGATCGGATTCCGGTGTTGGCAAACATTTGCGGCACCGTGATCCAATGAACTGAAGGTGCATTTGCGAGAGCGGGCGCCTCACCTTCGTTCAAATATGGCGTGAACACAGCGACGAGTACCCCAATAATTTCAGTCAAACTATACTTAACTAGCAGCGGCCGCGTCGCTCCCATTCGACCGCAGTATCAGTATGAAGGCGGGTGGGGGAGGCGGGGAGCGCCGGCGCCACACACCTGTCTGGCGGCCGACGTCAGGTTGTTCTTGGCGTTGGGCGCGTTCGGGTCGGCCGAGACAGTTTTGGCGGCGTTCAGCAGTTTGGAGGAGACCGACGAGACGGACTTGAGCGACTCGACGATCTCGACACGGTTACGCTCGTCCTGCGGGAGAAGGGACGCCGTCAGCCGCCGGTACCGCCGACACAGCGGAACGGCGGAGCAGCAGCCGCGGCGGCGCCCGGCCGCGCCACGGGCCGATCCCAGGCCACGCCAGGGCAGCTCCTGCGCTCGTGATGGGGATCCGCTCAGAGCTCGGGAAACAAATCACCCACCAGCCATGACATCGCAATCAAATGCTTCACTTTCTCGGAACGTGTGCACGCACACAACCGCTGATGTACGTCCCTACCGCGCCGCCAGAAATCAGCGCTTCCACCCCGGCACAGCCGGCTGAGCGTGATCCCGCCGGACGCCGGACGCCGGCCTCGGTCCGCGCAGGCTGGGCGCCACCCACCTGCGTCTGACCGGCCATGCCCATGCCGGCCTCCAGCACGTCGCCGTACGCGGTGCCGAACTGTTGCGTGCTGCCGGCCAGGTGGGCGGGCGACGTCTTGGCGCCGTGTACCACCTCGCCGGTCACGTCGTTCAGACGGGAGGCGGCGCGGCTCAGGTCACCCTGCAGCTCGCTGGGGACGGCGCAGCGCGAGGTGGGGTCAGCGGCACCCAGCCACCCGCCGCGTCCGCCGACAGACCGCACATGTCGAGCACCGGGAACGCCTTGCCGACGCACCGCGTAGTCCCACTCCCAAGCACCGATACAGTGGTAACCGACAGATAATTGGATCCCACGCACATACATAAAACACATGTTTTCATTGACACCATAAGGACATAGAAGAACGGCCCCATTTACACCCTGGAGACATAAAAGAACGGCCACATTTACACCATAACGACATAAGGGCATAAAAGAACGGCCCACATGTCTCAGGCCGCTCCGCAGCCGGCGGCCGGGCCTGGTCTGGCTGCCGCCGGGCCGCCAGCCGCTCCGCCCGAGCGTGGCGGGACGCTCCGCCCGTGCGTGGCGGGACGCTCCGCCGCCACTCACCCGTACGGCTTGGTGGCGGGCGGGAACTGGTGGCGCGTCAGGCGGCCGGTGGTCTCCGTGATCTCGTGCAGCACCACGTCCACGTCACGCTGGCCCGGCAGGCAGTTGACGGTGTTGTTGAGCGCCTGGCTGACGCCCTGCGGTGTCGGCCGGCGTCAGGTCGCCGTCCGGCGTGTCGGCGCGCGCACACCAGGCGCCCGCCGACGGCACACACATGCCAGGGGAGCACGCCCAGAACGGAGGGAGAGAGAGAGCACACGGGAGGACGAGCGGGCGCCTCCTGTCTGTGGGAGACTGAGGAAGACGCGCGACCACCTGCCGGACCCGCCGGGCCGGGCCGGCCGAGGGAGGAGACAGAGAACGGCCGAGCATGTCTGTCACTCACCTTGGCCACCGTCTGCAGCTTGCGCTGGCTGTCGGCCGAGCGCGGGTTGGTGACGATGATCTTGACCTCCTCGATGAGCATGATGGACGAGCCCATCACGTCGTGGCCGGCGTCGATGACCCTGCGGAGGGCGGGCCACAGACGGCCGGGTCAGACAGCGGGCCGCGCCGGCGCACACAGGCTCGCGGCCACCTCACGTGGCCCGCGGCATGGTTCCAAGTTGCATGCTGAAAGGAAGCAACTTAATAGAAGCAACACACAAACATATGGACCGTGTGTTGGCGGTGCTCCTCGAGCAAGCCGGACTTTGGTGGACGCCGGTGAATTGACCTGGACGAGACCAGCCAGGCGCTCACTAACAAACATCGTCCACCGTTCACCTGCGAGGCGGCAACGCCAATCAAACACGCGTTTGCACCACCTCCCACCCAGATAACGTGCAAGGATGCTAACATCCCCTGTCTCAGTTATGTGCAGCTACTGGCCAGCAGCGGCGCCGGCGGTGTGCGGACTGACTTGTGCTGGGCCGTGCGGTCGTCAGTGGTGGCCGCCACACCGCGCACGGCGCCCGTGAAGTCGCGCAGCGCGTTGGCCGTCTCACGAGCGGCGCGACCGGCGTAGTCCTCGTTCCCCTCGCTGGCCGCCGTCAGCAGCTGAGTCATGGTCGAACCCACGGTCTTCTTGCAGGCGCTGAGACTGTGCGCGGCCGACTCGGACTGCGGGCCGGGATCAGCAGAGGTCACCAGCTGAGCTCGGGTGGCACAGCGACGCTGCCAGCTGCGAGCACTCATGCGACTGGCATGGGACAACAGCGCACTCAGCGTCCGTGCGATTGGCATGGGACAACAGTGCATTCAGCACCCGTGCGATTAGCATGGGACAACAGCGCACTCAGCGCCCGTACGATTAGCATGGGACAACAGCGCACTCAGCGCCCGTGCGATTGGCATGGGACAACAGCGCACTCAGCGCGAAGAAACGCGACGGCCAGCCGGGAGGACCGGCTGACCACGGCCCACCGGCGCCAACACCAGACTCTGCCCTCCGGTCGCCCCGCTGGAGGACCGGCCGCCTCGCCGGCGCCGTCCGCCCCCGCCGTCGTACCGTCTCGCCGGGCAGCGGCTTCAGCTGGAGCGAGTCGGCCGCGTGCCGGAACTGCTCCAGCTCGTCGTCGAGGCCTCGGATCATGTCGAGCGCGGCGTCCACCTCCAGCGAGCCGCACGCCTCCTGGGCGCGCGCCATCGACGCCTGTCCGCAGGAGCAGACGCTGGGGCGGGCGGACCGGACGGCCGGGGCGAGCAGGCAGGTCGGATCCGGTCACAAAAGACTGGGCCTTCAGCACTCCAGACCAGCTGGCTCACTCGTAACGCCCCGTTCCAAACAAACAGCGCACATAACATTTCAAAACTCGTTTCATGGATCGTACTTTGCAGTCAGGGAATCAATCGACGCACGTCAAACAAGCTGGTGGAAGTGTGCAAGAACGAATACCAAGACCGCGGACTCTGGTACGGAATGAAATGTCCCAATACAAGAACAACAAGAACCGATGAATCCATAAGCGCCCTTAAGCCGATTTCACATCGCACAAACGGAAACATGCGTAAGCTTAGCCACGTATACAAGGCCGAACGATTCAATTTCACCGATGTCTTATCTATAAATGAAGCAGGACTTATATCATATATCAAATTTAGATACTTCGGATGTGCGTCAGTAGTATTAAAAAACTACGTAGTTTATATTTGCGCTCCGTGAAATCGGCTTCAGACATTTCGCACTGGCAAGCCAGGCACCACGTTCCGGAAAGGAGTGACGAATGGCTCGAGGAGTCGCTCACGTGCGGACGGCTGGGATACCGGTCGGCGGAGGAGTTCGGAGCCACGCTGCAGATGACGGCCTCGGTTCGGATCGGGAGGAAGTGGTCCCAGTCGGGCCGGGTCAGGCCGGGTCAGGCCAGGTCAGGTCAGGTCAGAGCGGACCTGCAAGTCGGCCAGCGCGGCGCTGAACTGCTTGCTGGTGTTGCTCAGCTGCAGCGCCGATGACTCGTCCTGGACGGTCGGCAGCGCCTGGCGCACGCTGTCCACCATCTTGGTGCTCGGTTGCACGAACGACTGGCACGCCTGCGGAGGCCGCGGGCCGACGGCGGTCAGGGGCCGGGCGCGACACGCCACGCCACACGCTGCGGAGCGCCCGACAACTCACACACACACAACGCGCTGTGAAGCAGGCCGCCCTACTGGAGAGGCGCCCAACCCTCCTCCAGCACTGTATTTGGCTATTTTGCGTCTTATTTGGCTGCAACCATCGCTTACTATAATGGCAGTATGTTTCTTTCGCCCCGTTTGATTGAGATCGACATTGATGACAATGATCCAAAGGCGACTTGAAGCACAAGCCTCCGTAGATGCCTTCGGTCTAACACATGATCGCGTGCCTGTCGCGCACCTCAGGCGACAGCGCATGACGTGCCGGGCCGCCGTTCCGTCCGCGGCCGGCGTCCGTACCTGCAGCAGATCGAGCTGGGCGCGCGACGAGTCCGGCTCGGATAGCGTGCCGCGGATGCTGCGCACCAGGTTCGGGATCTGGTTGGCCACCTGCTTGCAGTCGGATATCATCTCGTCCTGGGCCGCCGGGTTGGCGTTGTACGGGCCGGCGCCCTGGCCGGCGGCGATGCACTGCGTGGCGGAGCTGGCCGCGTGCTTGGCCGTGTCCTGCGGGCGCCGGCCGGCTCGGGTCAGGTCAGGTCACGAGTGGCTCGGGTCACGCGCGGGTCAGGCCACCAAAGAGCAGTCCCGTCGGAGGAGACCAGGCGCCGATTACCTCGACAATACGGGGCGAAACAGGGCGGGCATGGAACGGCCAAAGGTCACAGCCGCTCGGAGCCACGACAGCGCAACTGTGATATTGTCGGTCAAAACGGCGCCATCCAGCCAACGACAGCAGCGCACACTGCTCTTGGGCCGTCAGAGGCCACAGAGCCAGAGCTCTCCAGTGCATATGCGGCGAGCGCCGGGTCCAGCCCCAGGGGGCCCACTCCCCTCGTGCCAGAGAGGGCATCACGCCCGCCCGGTTCCCAGCCTTCCCACAGACGGCCGCTCTTCGTCTGCTCGCATCTGCTCTGCGCTCCCCCAGCGATCTCACACCGCTGTCGACCCACCTCGAGCCGCTTGATCATCTTCTTGCGGAGGACGTCGGAGGCGGCCAGGCTGGTGGCCGAGCGTAGGTCCTCAGCCGCCTCGCGCAGCCGCTGCTGCTGGTCGGCGTTGCGTGGGTCGGAGGCGCACTGCTTGGCCGCCTGCGGGCCGATGACGCCGGGTCACCGCGCGCAGCTCCACGTCAGCCATAGTCGGAGACACGACCACCGCCGCCGGGTCAGGCAGAAGGCAAGATCGTGCAGTCGGTGGCACGGCTCGAACAGAGCGGCGCCCTTAACAGCAGTTGACCAGCATCAGCAAATCAACATTGGGCTTTTAAACATCATGACGGCGTCCCCGCTGCGCCTAGCAGGAGCGGAGAGACGGGGACGGGCTCGGAGGAGAAGGCCGTCGTCGGCCGCCGCTCCGTACTCACCGACACCATGCGGGCGGTGGCGTCGGCCAGTTGTTTGGCGGCGCTCAGCAGCCGCTGCTGCAGGTCCGAGTTGGGCGTCGCCTCGGCCTGACCCTGTCAACACAGACTGCGGTCAGCGGCAGCCCCCAGCTCTGGCGTCGATCCCCGTCCGCACAGAGCGCCGGCAGGTCGGCAGCTGGCGGGCGACGGTGCTGCCAGCCGGCGGCGCACTCGCAACTGTCACCCGACTCCGGCTACCGAGCCGGCAACGCCCGGGCAGCCGGTGGGGTCCGGTCAGAGGGTGGGGGCCCCAGCAGCGGGTGGGGGCCCGGGCAGCCGGTGGGGTCCGGACAGAGGGTGGGGGCCTCAGCAGCGGGTGGGGGTCGGGACAGCCGGTGGAGTCCGGACAGAGGGTGGGGGCCCCAGCAGCGGGTGAGGGCCTGGACAGCCGGTGGGGTCCGGACAGAGGGTGGGGGCCCGAGCAGCGGGTGAGGGCCCGGACAGCCAGTGGGAATCTCGTCCGGGACGGCACGCCGCAATGCTTCATTCTGGTGTCGCTCCACCCAGTTGTCTTCGTTCATGGAAGTATTACGGGACCGCCCGCACGCGCCCGTGCCCGGGGCCCACCGTCCCAAATCATCCGTCCGGACCCCCACTGACCCAGACACCCACCTCGGACATTGTGTGTGCGGGGTCGGTCCACAGCAGCTTACAAATTACAAGCACGATAATTCCAAGCCACACACCACGTCACCACGGCCCCTTTCCCAGCTGGCTGTGCCCCTGAAGCCGTTCCGTACCGACCCGTCACCGGGCCTGCCTCATGGCTCCGTGCGTCAGTCAGCGAGGCATGCATCAAACTGCGCGACAGAACCGACTCGGCCCCATCTGACGACGCAGGTCCTGTCCGCAGGCAAAGCTCAGGCGGGACCGGCCAGCGCGCGTCCGCTCGGGCGCCGCGTCCCAGACGGGTCCGCCCTGCTCTGGTCCGTCAGGAGCCAACAGACGCCAGCGCTCACTCCCTTCTACAAAGCCATGCAGAGGCGGCGGTCGGGTCAGTGAAGCAGTGGCAGCTCCTGCCTGCCCCCTCCCCCCATCCTCCCTCCCTCCGGCCCGGCCACAGCCGACATGCACAGCCGCCGTCGCGCCCCCAGCTCCCCTGGCGTCCCAAGCGACGTGCGGCGTCGGCCAGGCGCGCACGGAAGCGTCTCTCGTCTACAGAGCGGCGCCACTGACCGGATCAGGGCCCGGTTGCTGCGTGGCGAACGCCTCCTCCTGCAACAACGGCGTGCGCTACAGAGTGCGGCAGGGGAGGCCGCGGACGCGCGGCCAGACCCGGTTAATCGGACGGCGGGCGCAAACCGTTAGTGGACCGCAGTCTCAACAGGCGGACACACGGGTGAGAGGGGGAGCGGTGACGAGCCGGGCGCCATGCGGACAAACAGCGGCCCCGGCCGCCCGCCTACCTTGATGCTCTGGATCAGCTGGGCGGTGGCCTGCGCCAGGATGCGCGCCTGGTTCACCATCTCCTTGGTGTCGGACGGCTGCGCGAACATCTTGTCGGTGACGGTGATGATCGTCTCCACGCACGTCTCGTCCGTGGTCTCCTTGACCTTCTGCTTGGTGCCGTACCTGACGGCGGACGGCGGACCCCTCATGGCCGGGCACACCACTGGCACCGGCCGCCGCACCGTCGCGCCCGCCGTGCGTGACATGCGCCGCACCTGGCCGGCGGCCGCCTCTCCACAGAGCACCACCAGCTTGACGCACGAGGTGCCGGCACCGGCCACCCTGGCACAGCGGCTGGTGATCGGAACGGCACCAATTCCCACCCTGCACGCGGAGCTAACGCCATAACGCGTTTGCTGGTCCACTGAGCACGTCACCATCCTGACAATATCTTGTGAACTAATTCAAGATCATGGAAAAACAGCTACCGCGTGTGGTTGTGCTCCTGACAGCCCCGCATGACAGTCACTGCTCTGATATGATCGAAGACACAGGCCATGGGCACCGTTCCAACATGGCTGCCCGGGTACCTGCTTCACACAACTGTAGCTGCTGCCTATCCCACGGGTATGCTAGGTGGCTGTGACCCCTTACTCAGCTAGAACCACGAGCTTCACAGAATATGTCCGGACACCGTCCCACCGAAAGGAAGCAAAAAATTCGCCGCCACATGACTTTAATTGCCGGCTCGTCCCACAGCTGTGACTACCGACGTGCCCCCCGTCCCAGCCGTCGCCCCCGCCCCCCTCCAGGGGGCCGGCCCGCCCACTGACTTGATGTGGTTGAGCAGGTCGTTGAGGGCGCGCGTGACGTCGGTGGCGGCCGAGCCAAGCTCGCGGCTCAGCGCCTCGTCCCGGCAGCCCAGCTGGCACTCCTGCACCACCGCCTCCACGGCGCGCGCCACCTCCTTGGCCGCCTCGATCAGCTGATCCTGGCAGCCCGGGTTCTGGATGGTCGGCGCCACCACCTGCAGGCAGCGCAGAGAGCGCGTGTCGGAACTGAGCACCGTACAATCGCACTCACTGATCTGTACCGCGGAGCCCTAGCATACGCGAGCACTTTAGATATCTGTAAGTCCTAGTGATGTGAGCAGGTAACTGTTGTCGATTCCTGCGTGGGGTTTATGCCGTAACGACTCGACGCGTCTCATTACCGAAGATATCAGAACCTCGACAGACCCATTACCGCTGCGCACAACTCGCGACCTAAAATGTCTCCGGGCAAACTTACTTGAACCCCCCCCCCAAAAAAAAACGCTCCGTTCTGATGCCACCAGCCGAGCTTCGTGCTGGGACAGCTGTCGCACCAAGCAGCCGGCCGCGAGCAGCGCCACCGGCCCGCCAGCTCCACCCACACCGTCCCGACAGTCGCCCGACGCCGCCGCACCTTAGCGATGGCCACCAGCTGGGAGGTGGTGAGCGCGCACTGGGTGGCGGCGCCGATCACGCGGTTCTGCTGCTCCTCGTTGTCGCACGTGGACGCCACGTTCTTGGCCTTGAGCACGAGCGCGGCGGTGGAGTTGGCCACGGCCTTGGCCAGCCCGAGCAGCACGTCCTGCACCTCGGTGTTGATCTCGGTCTCCTCGGCAATGTTGGTGAGCACGCCGCCGGACGCCTCGCCCACGCGCGACGCGGCGTTCAGCAGGCTCTGACGCGGCTGGAGAACAGAAGGCGGCGGTCAGAGAGTGCAGGACGAACCGTGGCCGGTGTCACCGCTTCGTCGTCTGCGCCAGCCTCAGTTTGCCCCCCCCCCCCCCCCCCGCTAGGCAGTGTCAGAAGATTCCATTTGCTGCTTGGTCTCGGCCCCTGCCGCAGACACCCCGCCACCGCGGTTGTCCGCCTCTGTGCCAGCAGTACGCTCACCCGCTGCTTTCACGTCTCGCTTCTGTGACCCCCCCCCCCCCCTCCCGACCCTATGTCCCCGTCTTTACACCTCGGTCCCTGCTCTCGGCTCTGTGACCCTCTATCCTCGCGTCTACACCTCGGTCCCTGCTCGCCGCTCTGTGACCCTCCACCCCGTGCCTACACCTCGGTCCCTGCTCTCGGCTCTGTGACCCTCCACCCCGTGTGTACACCTCGGTCCCTGCTCTCGGCTCTGTGACCCTCCACCCCGTGTCCATAAGTCGGTCCCTGCCGTGCTCACCTCCTGTTTCTCGGGCTCGGCGGCGTGCAGCAGGTCGCTGAAGGCGTCGCAGAGCAGCCGGGTGGCGCCGATCAGCCGGTCGCCCGACATGCTGTCGTCCATGAGCGCCGCGATCGTCTGCACGCCGCGCGTCATCGACGGCAGGTTGGTGGTGATGGTCGAGATGGCCGCGCCTGCCCGCGCACGTGCCCGCCGTCAGCGCCCGGACCCGTCACCGGCGGCCGACGCCGGCACCGCACAGCCGTCCCACACAGTCACGGACAGCCACGGCACGACCACGGCACACTCACACGCACCCGAGCAACACGAACAGGCGGACGCGGTCGCCGATAGCCGCGCAGCGAGCGTCAGAAACGGGTCTGCCGGAGGCGTGAGTGTCTGGAGGGTCGGCGGTCGGCGTGCGCCCAGACCGCGCGCCCGCGTTTAGCCACAGGAGCACAACACGGCGCGGGCACCGCCGCGTCCCAAGCCAGTGTGCAGCGCCAGACAGTTAGAGGACACCGGCACAGATACCAAACGGTACGTACCGTGGGGCCGAGCGACCGGCCGAAATTCGGCGCAAAACAGGCGACATCCGCCGGTGATTTAGTTGGCACTTTCAGCTGGGTGTATAGGACGATTTGAGATAGTGTCAAAGAGCGCTCTCCTCTGGCGACCCGAGGGCGAGTCGCCGGACGATGTATTGTTCACTGTGTAAACCTCACGCAACACTCAGTGCAGACCCGTTTCCGACAAACGCAACACGAGCACGGCCTCCGTCTCTCTGCGGTAACACCACACGAGCGTACGGCATAAGTGGCGAGGCATCACATCGCGATGCAGCCTCCTCAGCGCTCCCCGCGCGCTCGGCGCCCTGCGGCCGACCCGGCGGTTAGCCGAGGTTCGGCGCGCGCCGCTCCTGCAGGCGGCGCCACGCCCAGAGCAGCGCCAGCGTCAGCAGGCAGAGCGCCGCCACGGCCAGCAGCGAGCCGTGCAGACCGAGCGTGGCGCGCAGCGGGCCGGCCGGCGGCGGCAGCGGCGGCGTGCAGCCAGCCGCCGCCGCCGCCGCCGCCGGCACCGGCCGCCAGCGGAGCGCGCGCGGCTCCACGTCCGTGAAGCGCATCACCAGCCGGCTCTCGACCCAGGCCAGCTCCTCAGCCTCCTCGTCGATCCAGAGCCGGCCCTGGCTGGCGCTGTGGGCGCGTACGGCCGGCAACGCGCCGCCGCTGCCGCCGCCGCGGCCCGTGGCGCCGCCGCTCGGCTGCAGCCGATCCTCCTGCATGCGCATGGCCTCGGCCAGCACGCGGCGCGCCAGCTCGTTGGAGCGTCCCCAGTCGTCCGGGCCGAGTCCGGCGCACAGCGCTGAGGCGGCGCCAGACGCCGTCTCCGGCCCGGCGCGACCCGAGCCCACCCTCCGGCGCCGCGCCGCGCCGCCACCCCGGCCGCCGGATCTCACGCCGCCCGTCCGCGCGCGCCCACCGCCGTCCAGCTCGCCAGCGCAACGTTTCGTAGCCCGATCCGCTGGCGGCGAGTTCGAACGCACGCCGGTGGCAGAGACGTCGTCCGGCCCAGAAGAACGGCCGGCGTCCTGCGCCGCTGGCCCTGGTCCTGACTGGCTCTCCGTGTCGCATTGCAAGACATCGACCTGGCCGGTATCGTGCCGGTATGCCGGCGGCGACGCCTGCAGCCCGTCCAATGTTTGCTCAGCGTCACTGGAGCTCAGCCTGTCGTCCCCCAGCCGACACTCCCACTCCGCCCCTTGCGACGTCTCCCACTCCATGACATCCTCCCAGCGCCAACCCTGCTGCCAGCCATTCCTCGCCTCCTTCTCCGCGCCCCCGCCGCCCTCCAGCCCACCACTCAGCGTCGGGCTCGACACCGACCCGGGCGCGAGCGCTCCGGCCTTCTCTAGAGAGCCTCCCTCCGCCGACGCTCCGGCCGCCACAGCACCGCCGGCCGCGTGAGCGCCCTGCCGGCGGCGCGCCGCCGCCGCCGCCGCCCCGGCGGCCGGAGCGGCGCCACCCCGGCCGGGGGCGGCCGGCCACGTACCGACGGCGGTGTGGTCCACCTCCTCCTGCGGCCCGGACGTCAGCGTCACCACCTGGGCCGTGGCCGCGTTCATCGCCGCCAGCTGCGACGACACGCTCTGCTTGTTGGTGTCCATGGTGGTCTCCTTCCACTTGAGCGACGTCTGCCGGCAGCGGGAGCGAAGTCAGGCGAAGGCGCGGCACTGCCCGCGACAGCAGCCGCGCACAGACGCCAGGCGAGCCAACCAGCGGCCAACAACACCGGACAATCACTGACATGTCTCAGACACGTGACAAACAACAAACGCCGCACGTAAGTGCCGAGGACAGAGCTACGACTGGGATGGAAACGAAACATGTCCTCTTCCAGGCGGCCTAGCCCTCACAGCAGGAGAAGCATCCACAAACGGCCTCCGAGTCGTTCATTATTTCGGCAGCAGGACGCGGGTGGAGGCTGGGCTGCAGCCACCTGCCGCCTGCCGCGCCCCAGCGCCGGCGCCGAGGCCACTGACCGGGTCCGTGCCGAGCTCGGGGAACTGCATGCGCGTGTCGAGCTGGCGGCGCGCCGAGTCGATCGCCTCGTGGCCGACCACGATGGTGTTGACCAGCGCCCGCTGCGGCTCCGACCCCACCGACGTGATCTGCGGCTGCTGCGCCTGCGGCCACCGCGCCCGCCGCCGGTCAGGTCAGGTCGGGTCAGGTCGGGTCAGGCGGCGCACGGGCGGGCATCGCGCGAGCACGGTCAGCGCCGGAACAGACGGCCCCTCCCCCCCCCCCCCTCCCCGACGACGCCAGCGTCGGGCGCCGTGCCGACTGACAACAGAGACCAGAATCGGTCGCGATGAGAATCGTGATGGGCGATATCCCGAGTACCAAGCATTCATGCACACATAATACGCAAACAAAGCTCGGCTGACATACCTCCCTCCACGTGGCATATCTCCACATGCACGACCGTGGTGGGCATGCGATGAACTTAACCGCATAAAAACAAATCAATAAAACAACTGGTCGCCGTAACGACGCTAACTGATCCATTTATCGTAACCACATGCACTGACACGAGCAGAAATCCGACATTTATTTATGTACCTACACATATCCTAAAGAAGTATCCTTTGGACGCTTGAAAGAGGAGAACACGGCATTACTGGGCGGACCGGCGACGGCGAGCGGCCCGGCCTCGCCTCGCCTCGCGTCCGACGGGCCGGCACCAGACACAGGCGGCCCGGGCGGAGGGCGCCGCGCCGCCGGCCGGCCTTCCATGAGAACCCCTCCGGCCGCGCTCCGCCGGCTCCGCGGGCCGTCCGACACCTCGTTACACCCGCAGCATGGGCTGCTTTATTGGCTCGGCCGGGAGGCGGCGGCCGTCCGCCCGGCCGCGGCGGGGACGGCGGCCCACGCGGCGCGCGCTTACCATGGGCGGGGCGTGCGCCAGGTTCACCTGGCCGCGCATGGTGCCGTGTTGCGCGCCGCCCATGTGGCCCGTGCCGATGACGTTGGGTCCTGGGTCGGGGGCAGAGCGGGGCCGGTCAGCCGGGAGGGTTCGCGCTGCCCCGGGGGCGGCACCGGCCACCGGCGACCGGCGACCGGCGAGTGGCGGCCGGCGACCGGCGACCGGCGACCGGCGACCGGCGACCGGCGACCGGCGACCGGCGACCGGCGACCGGCGACCGGCGGGGCCAGCAGCGGCGACGAGACGAAGCAGGCCAAGACCCGATGAAACAGCCACGAAGCAAATGAACCAGGCGCGACCGAACCGAGTCTGTCGAGAGCCAACTGAACCATGCGGGGCTTTTCTGAGCCGAACATGCCCCAACATAACGGGGTGTGGTCTAACTGCATCGGGCGTGGCGCCCCAACTGAAGCGAAAACTGAACTGGGCGTAGCCCAACAAAAGTGAGCGCACTGTGTGAACGGAACCAGGCGTGGGTAGCCCCGCCGACCGGCAGCGGAGCAGCCGTGCGGCGCTCACCCGTGTCGCCGGTGCGCAGCACGCCCGGCTTCGACAGCGAGTCCTCTTCTACCTTAGTGATCTTCGTCATCCCCTGCTGGATGATGGTGGCCCTGGCGGACGGCGGGGAGGGGGCGGCTCAGCACGGCTGGCGCCACGAACGGCACCGACGACACCACCAGACGGAGACAGACACAGAGCCGCCTGAACACACCAAACCTCCCCGCTCCCCGCAGAGACCGATGCCAGATCGTCCGTGGCGGTGGCCAGATGATGATGACTGGGGCTTTGGGGCGCACTAACCACGATGGTCGTGGTGGCATCAGGGCGAGGAGGTAGGGGAGACGAAGCAGCGCCCCGACTCACTTGTTGGGCGACACAGACTCCTCCAACATGATGGCGTCGTCGTCCTTGTCGACACCCAGCCAGTCTTTGGACTTCTGCTTCTTCAGGATGATATCGATGTATCCGGCGATGAGCTGCGAGATCTGCTCCCCCTCCGTCGTCTGCACCGAGTAGTACTGATCTGTGTAGTCGCCAAAGTCTGCGACACGCAGAGGACGGTGTCACGGTCTGCCGGGCGACACACTCATCTCCCAAACAGACCCACACCCAACAAAGTCCTTGTTCATCCGCAGCACGCGACTGAGCCCCCTCAAATACAGGGACTGAACATGAAAAGATCCAGACCCTGCGACACACCGCCGGCGCGCAGTGCTCTGGCACTGCTGTCAAACAATGACAACGACATTCGACATTCCACTTTCGACGACTTTCCACATTCACTTCCACATTCCATTTTCGACGACTTTCCACATTCACTTCCACATTCCACTTTCGACGCCGACATTCCACTTTCATTCGACGACTTCCGACGACATTCCATGCATGAGAGCACCGCAAAAAGCCGCTGTGCTACGATCAACACACGATGGCTGCTTCGCCTGCTCACTTCTCTAACGAACAATCTGTATCGCCACGTCGCCAGCAAAACCTCAGCGGCGTCTGAGACGACCTCCTCTGGTGTTGTGTTCAGGCCCGCCATTGGCACAACGACCGATGACATCGCCGATACACTGAGGAAGTTCGCTTGTCATGTTAAAAACCGACGGTCGATCTGGTGCAGAATATTCTGCGAACCGCAGGTGCTGCCGTCGGCTGACGCCAGGCGAGTGGCAATACTTCATCACCCCCAACGCAAGCTGGGTCCAGAAATCGACACCTTTCTGGACTGGCATGTGTCTATCGATGTGCCTGGTGCGCGTCTTTCAGTACCACCATTGGGACTACATGACGTATGAGGATCTGCGCGGTGAGAATCCCAAAGCACTTACAAGTCATTTTGTTTGCCTATTTGAGCCTGAAAGTAAAGATAACCATAAATCCCGCGTAAAACGTTCCTGAATGCTTTCGATTCGTGATTTGGCGACCCGCGAAAACGTTAGTAACACACGTGGCGTGTTTTCAGCATTTGTGGCGTACCGCACACGAAAGCAGCCGCTATCTTAGCCCAGCTTCAGCCCCGGGGGACCGTCCGCCCGGCGCCGACCGCAGAGGCTGTGGATGCCCCAGCGGCCGCGTGCGTTAATGTCCGGGCGGCAGGCGCTATTGATTTCGGCTGGAGAGCAGCGGCAGCGGCGGCGGCGGCGGCCGCTGAGCTGCGTGGGAGCGCCGGCCGGCGCCAGTCTGTCCCGGCCGGAACGCCGCCGGCGGCCCCTGCAGACCGCCGGCCCCGGCGCCGGCGCCGACCGGCCGGCGCCAGCTCGAGCGCCGCGCCAGCCGCCGCACGGCCGGCCGGCGGCGGCGCGTGCGGCCCAGCCGCTTGCCGCCGCCCCGACCGCGTTTCACGACCCAATACGGGGCCGGGCGTAAGCTTCGAACGAGCGCACGAGCATTCACAAGCGGCCCGTTATTAGCGCTACAAAAGACGGCTTTGCCACCGGCCGAAACGCTCCAACGGAGCGGCCGAGGTGAACGGCGCGCTCCAATCGATAGCCTGGAGCCGAGTCGGCGGGCTCTGCTGGCCGCGAACGCTCGGGCCGCGCCGGTGGCGGCGAAGCGGGGCCAGCACGCGGCTCGGGCGGCCGACTCACCGACGGGTGAGCAGCGAGACGGCGGACCGGCGCCCGCGGCTCCCCGCACCGCCGGCACGTCGCACCTTCCGGAACCGCTGCCCCCTCCCCCCTCCCCTTCCCCACGATCAGCCGACCGGCCGACGACGCGTACCGAGTGTGAAGGTGTTGGGACTGGCCGCCCACCGACGCACGGTCGTCAGCGGCCACTCCTTCAGGATCTCCTTAGTCTTCTCGTCCAGCCGCAGCACCGCCTCTTTGGTGACGCCCAGCAGCCGGGGCACCAGCTTGTTGCGACCCTTCAGCTTCTCCTGCAGGGCGAGGTGCGGCGTCAGCGCGGGCCGAGGCGGGGATGCGCGGAGCGGAGGCGGGGGCGGGCCGAGGCGCGGGGCGGGCACAGGCGGCGCCGGCGGCTCAGCTACGGGCAACAGGACGGTGTCCGGCGCGCCAGCACCTGTCGCGCCACTTCGCAGCGGACGACCAGGGGCCGCACCCAGGCCGCATGCAGGCGCCTCACACAGCGAAATACCGGGTGTGTGGTGCGCGCCGGCGAGCCGATAAACCACGTGACACAAAATACACCCTCGGAAATATACTCACTGGACCAGTGTACGAAAACGTTTCGAAACACACAGCAGCACACAAATACTTTTCATTTGTACTGCATGTTGCTGACTTATCCCCACGTCACGTACTATTTCAACATTTTGCTGGGTTCCTGGCGCCCTCAGTTACAGTGCCGATCCAAGCGACGTGGCCACATCACCGTAGATCAATGGGCCTACCTTGACTAAAAAGAAGCTGACGCCATAAGTAGGCAGATCCCGCGCCTCCTTCACATACTGGACTTTGGCGTCCAGCTCGTTCAGTTCGGAATAGTTCTTGTGCTCGTTGTAGATTTTCTTCTCAATACCCTTCGTCTTGACGTAATAGTGCGGCACGAACTCCCGAAGTCTGCCGGGTGGGAGAGAGACAGAGACGTAAGAATGCGGCACGAACTCCCGAAGTCTGCCGGGGTGGGAGAGAAATGACGTAATAGTGCGGCACGAACTCCCGAAGTCTGCCGGGTGGGATGGGAGAGAGATGACGTAATAGTGCGGCACAAACTCCCGAAGTCTGCCGGGTGGGAGAGAGAGGGAGACGTAAGAGTGGGCCATTAACTCCCGAAGTCCGCCGGGGTGGGAGAGAGATGACGTAATAGTGCGGCACGAACCCCCGAAGTCTGCCGGGTGGGAGAGAGAGGAGAGAGAGAGAGAGAGAGAGAGAGAGAGAGAGAGAGAGAGAGAGAGAGAGAGAGAGAGAGAGAGAGAGAGAGAGAGAGAGAGAGAGAGAGGAGAGAGAGAGAGAGAGAGAGAGAGAGAGAGAGAGAGAGAGAGAAGAGAGAGAGAGAGAGAGGAGGAGAAGAGAGAGAGAGAGAGAGAGAAGAGATGAGAAGAG
>NW_023596545.1:42892144-42999905 GCF_011947565.3 Pollicipes pollicipes | reverse complement strand
TGTCCCTTCTAGGTACTCGCGAGAGGCACCATGCACTGGACCTCGATCCCACACCAGCCAGCTGGCGACGAACGGTTGGCCCCCGCCCCCAAAATAAAACAACTCTAGGCTAGATCCACCCCTGCCGGCGCCATTGGAAAAGAAATGGGTTAAACTCCATGGCGGGAGTGACGTAGATGGTTGAACACCTGAGAGAGGAGTACTGACTCCTGTTGGAGGGGTGACTGCACCCATGGCTCGAGAGCAAAATACGTCTGTGTGCCATTCCTCCCAGAGCCTGCAGCTGAGTATTTACCCGCCATCGTGGCGTAAATCCGTTTTCAGTGCACGCCTCTATTTTACGCTACCGCACACTGGTGCTGTTTTGGCGCGGCAAGTAACAAGTTGAATGTTCAAAGTAAATATTTAAGTAAACATGGCTACTTCAAAGTATTATCTACACTGACGTAAAGTACATCTTTGAAGAAGCATGATTACTTTAAAAAATTTCTTTAAACACTCAACCACTTAGGTGCCAACACAGGACCAGTGTGTGGTATGTTAAATGAAGAGATGGGCACTTACACCCAAAAGTGATAAAAGCTATTGCATTTAAAACTTTGCGACATTACTCTTAAGGATGTGTAAGTAAATGTTTTGACCTTGCTTTTCTTTCTCGCTGCCCTGTGTGTTAGCGACCCTGTATGAGAAGGTAATCGAACTATTCCCTTAAATTGTGATGATAATGAGAATTTGTTTTATATCTCCTGTCGACCCTCGGTAAAACGCCTAGCCTGCACTTTTTCTGTAGGTTGTTCTACACAAAAAATCGTTGAGTTGGCTTGGTATGACCCCACCAGTTTATTGCGAAGGACAAGGTGAAAGTGAAAGTGATACTCGGTTGCAGGGTTAGTTCATAAGGGCAACCGTGCACTGAATAGACATCTCTTACCGTAGGCTGCTGATTTGTATGTTTTCGACGGCCATTGAGAAGAACCCGGCGACTCCGACGGCGACAGAGACCACCGCTGCCATGTCAAAATAGGCACGGGGATCACGTGACCGGGAGGGGGGGGGACGCCTGGTCTGTATGGCGGGACTGCATGGCACCTCTCCATTTGTGTCACATGACCATGTAAACCCTGTGGCAAACGCTGTCCCTGCGGCGTCAATGGAGCTGACCTGCACTGAGCTGTAGGGCTTCCAACACTCGGCTTTGTTGAGGACAAAGGCGGGTCCATGATCCGTTCTTCATTGTGAAAGTCACATGTGGAATGTGGTTGTGCAGCGTGCCGTTTACCGATAAAACTAAGGCTATATTGAGCACCCCTGCACGGACACTCCCATCGTGCTGTTTGTTTCAGTTGACATTGATCTTGATGTCAGGCGAAGACCAAAGCCATCTGTCGCGGTCAATGGTCAGTGACAGGCCATGGAGGTGGCAACAAATCCCAGTCAGACACCTGGACCAGAAAGATCGGCCAGGTCCCTGTAGACCTTCCCGAACGGGGCAGTTGGCAAATGCCCTAATCCGATAATGGCTATTCAGAAACGGGTGCCGTCGAATTTCATTTTTGGAAAACGAAGGCAGCATTTCAGATTAACTGCTCTAAAATGCAATGAAAATGCTTACCCGAGCCCATGCCATACAAAGCGACCTTGCTCAAAAGCGGAGTGCTTTCCAAAGTTGACAACACAATACGTGTCTTTTTCAGTAACGTATGATTCTTAAAAAGAACATGGGTTATTAGTGTTCAAACCGCTTTCTAAGTTTATTCAGGGGCAGGATATGCTCAAAATGAAGCAGCACAATGCCAGAGGCTTGAAACCGTTACTTCTTCCTTCAAAAGACCTGTAGTTCAGCCAGGTTAGGCTTAGGGAACAAAACCTGCAGCCCCTATGCGTAGCCCAAGCCCAGTTGGCGCCCTGTCAGAACCCAGCGGGCGCCCTGTCAGAGCCCGGCTGCGCCCTGTCAGAGCCCAGCTGGCGCCCTGTCAGGACCCAGCTGGCGCCCTGTCAAAACCCAGCTTGCGTCCTGTCAGAACCCAGCTGGCAACGTGTCAGAACCCAGCTGGCTTCCTGTCAGGACCCAGCTGGCGCCCTGTCAGAACCCATGGTGACGTGTCAAAACCCAGCTGGCGCCCCGTCAGAACCCAGCTGGGCATCCTGTAACGGCCCACTCAATCTGCCCGCCTGGGGCCCGACAGGGGCCGCGATAAAATCCTGGCTGGAATGGATGTTTCCAACCTGCTTAAAGCAAGTACGGGGTGAACAAAACAAACATTTCAAATGACCTTCAGTTCTCGATGCCAACGGCTGGATCCCGAACGACCGTGCCCTTTTGTAACGTCGGCCGTGTCCTTTTGTAATGCGTCTGTGCCCTTTTGTAACGCCAACCGTGCTCTTCTGTAACGTCAGGCGTGCCCTTTTCTAACGCCGACCGTGCCTTCTGTAACATCGGCCGTGCCCTTTGTAACGTCGGCCGTGCCCTTTTGTAACGCCAGCCGTGCTCTTCTGTAACATCGGCCGTGCCCTTTGTAACGTCGGCCGTGCCCTTTTGTAACGCCGGCCGTGCTCTTCTGTAACATCGGCCGTGCCCTTTTCTAACGCCGACCGTGCCCTTTTGTAACATCGGCCGTGCCCTTTTGTAACGTCGGCCGTGCCCTTCTGTAACATCGGCCGTGCCCTTTTGTGACGTCGGTCGTTGCCTTTCTTTAGCGTCGACCGTGCCCTTTTGTAACGTCGACCGTGCCCTTTTGTAGAGTGGCTGTGATACTGCGAAGTCGCCCCGGGCCCAGAGAACATTAAACTCGCGTTCACATCATGGTTGCGACTCCCATCATCACGTGCTGATGATGGGGCCCGGATCACAGTAACTTCGCGGTGGAGGGCGCAACATCCCGCTGTAGGACAGCGCCAGACTGCGGAGGGCAGAGCCAGACCGCGGAGGGCAGCGCCGGACTGCGGAGGGCAGCACCAGACTGCGGAGGACAGCACCAGACTGCGAGGGCAGCACCAGACCGCGGAGGGCAGTTGGCATCATCCCGGTTACACCCAAGCGCCACCCTCGGCGCCGTCGACGGCTCGGGCGGCGGCAGCGAACCGGTCCACGCACGCAGCAGGGCTGGGCGGGTCACGGCAGGCGCACCGGGCGGCCCAGCACGCGATCGGACCGGCCCGGCCGGCCAGAGCCGCCACCACCCCCCACCCGCCTCTCATCAGCCGGTCGGCCCGTCGGCCGCGAGCGCGCCTGCGCCGGCCCGGGTGGGGCGCGCCCGCGCGCCGGGTTGGGGCGCGTCTCGAGCAGCTGGCCGGTTGTCGGGCGGCCTGGGTTCAGTCGACAGCCGCCCTCTCAGCCCGGCTGGGCGGACTCGTCAAGCGGCGCCTTCGCGCCGGCAGCGGCCGACCCGCGTCAGGCTCGCCCCTGACGCCGGCCTCGCCCCGCCTTGCTCGGCTCCTATTCTCAGCGGACCAAGACAACCGTCCGGCTTTAATGCCCCAGTGCTGCAAGACGCAGAGGTGATGGACGCTCAGCCAGTCGCTTGCCAGTCGCTGTGCTGTGCTGTGCTCAGCCAGTCAGTGAAAACTCGTCGCGTGGGCTAAAACACGCACTCGCTCCCCAGCGTAACAGGCACGTCCCCAGCGTAAACACGCTCCCCAGCGTAACAGGCACGTCCTCTGCTCCGGCTCACATTTGCACAGTGCCGACCACGGCCACACGAACATGCCCAAACCACGCAAGCCTCTACCATCCAGGTACTATCCGTGCGGAGCGGGTGAAGGAGCAGCACCTAACGGTTCTAAAAGCTGGTTTGACCCGGGGAGCTCATTCCACTGCATCGCCACGCTGTGAAGTGTGGCGATGCCTTCGACTGATAGCAGATGAACTGCGATCACCTTCACATAAATATGGCGAAGCAATCACCAACCGCAAGTGTTGACGATGCCGCACGTTTCAGCCTGCTGCATAAACATTGTAACGACATCTTAGGCCCGAAAGTGCTGAGTTTATAGACGAAAATCTGGCATCACCGACGCAAATTAACATCGCACATACGGGCAACAGCGACTTACCTCTGTGAAGTCTCTGAGAGACATGTCGGGGGCCGCGAAGCTCACATGATTCGAATGCGCTCACGCGATTCTGCCCCACCAACCGCCCGTCGAACATCACCGCGTGCATCTTTGGCACCCACGGCCTCGCTGCCCAAAACTCGTCCGCAGCGCCTGTGCCGACATGCCCGAGGCGGCCAGCCGGTGCTGCCCTCTACAACAACGGCTGTTAGGCGGCGCAGCATCGCCGAGCCTTTGGAATTCGGCGGGCCGACCACCGGGTCAGCCATCACACACTGTTGCAGCATTAGCAGCACGGCGACGCCGCGCATTACCGCCGCATCTGATGCTGCAATAACGAACACCCCGGCCCGGGCAGGAAGGCTGGTTATTTACGGGCGACCATCGCGCAGCCGCGGGCCGGCCGCGCCCACATCAATCAGGCTTAAATGAACTAATTCCTGCGCATGCGCATTCTGCAGCATCGGCAGCACGACTCGGTGATTTGGCGATCCGCGTTTCCGGGTGTTTCTCAAGCCGTGGCCGCTCCTCGCAGCGGACCTCTTGGTTTTCCCGCGAACGTTCGCTCTGGTACGATGTTTGGCTGAAGCCAGCCGAGTCATGTAAGCGACGTCGATTCTGTGAAGAACCACCGGCGAGTAGTTTGGTTTTGGGGAAGATTAACAGCTTATCTTTCTCGTGACCAAAGGAAAGAAGGATGATCCCCTTATTATGGCTGAGAATGATTGGGCCCGGTGTTTGCCAGCAGTCTTAACTCGGGCGTCGGCTGACCAAATTTGGTAAGAGCTGACCGATCTCCGCCAAATCCTGGCATGAATTTGAAACTCCTCTTCACGTGGATCGCTAAAGTATGGCAACAAACTAGCTTGTGTAGGCTTCCTCGTTTTAAAGACGACGAAGTTTGTGCGCTTTGCTCTTTCCGAAGAAAATCGTCGATAACTGGAACACCCAACCAGCTTCGTCACGGCAGTTGGTTATGCTGCCGTCGATCCACAGGGCAGGATCGGCCGCCAGCCCGCCAGCGTGGCGGAGCGCCAGCCGACGGCCGGCTCATGCTCCGGCTGGGGCACCGCGGGCTGAACCGTCCGGGCACCAGTCGGCGGCTGGGGCACCTCCCGGCACCGGTCGGCGGCTGGAGCACCTCCCGGCCCAGTCGGCGGCTGGAGCACCTCCCGGCACCGGTCGGCGGCTGGAGCACCTCCCAGCACCAGTCGCGGCTGGAGCACCTCCCGGCACCAGTCGGCTGCGGAGCACCTCCCAGCACCAGTCGGCGGCTGGAGCGCCCCCGGCACCAGTCGGCGGCTGGGGCACCTCCCAGCACCGGTCGGCGGCTGGAGCACCCCCCCCACACCGGTCGGCGGCTGGAGCACCTCCCGGCACCAGTCGGCGGCTGGAGCACCTCCCGGCACCGGTCGGCGGCTGGAGCACCTCCCGGCACCAGTCGGCGGCTGGGGCACCTCCGGCACCGGTCGGCTGCGGAGCACCCCCCGGCACCAGTCGGCGGCTGGGGCACCTCCCGGCACCGTCGGCAGCTGGAGCACCTCCCGGCACCAGTCGGCGGCTGGGGCACCTCCCGCACCAGTCGGCGGCTGGGGCACCTCCCGGCACCGTCGGCAGCTGGGGCACCTCCCGGCACCAGTCGGCGGCTGGGGCGTGCCCGGACCTCGCTAACTCCAGAGCTTCGCATTGGTGTACGAACGCCGCGGCTGCGGAGTAGACGGTGCTGCGGCTGGGGAGTGGACGGCGCGGCGCGGCCACCGCTCGTGTGACGCTTCGTCCGTCCGCAAGGGGAAAACCAAGCTCGAGTATGGTTACTGCTCCCGGGTTACAGCTGAAGGGAAGGAGGGGGGGGGGGGGGGGGGCCATAGCAAGTCGAGGTCTTCTCACACTATTTCGTCACGTCACGACGCCAGCTTTCCCGCGCCAGCTCCGCCAAACACATGCGCTAGGGTAAAGTATATTTCCTCTTAGTTTGTACAACACCGAAATTACGTCGTAACTTCCGGAAATAGTCAATTGTTTATGAAACGCTTATCTACTAACGTATCCTAGGTGTAAGGCGTTATCCGGCGGTCTGTCCGGACCAAGGTAAGCGAATATACAGGCGCGCGCGCGTCAGCATTAATACTGCCCCGATCGACCCGGAGTGCGCCTGTCCGGCCGCCTTCGCATGGCCTTCCCTGGGCAGCTTCACTCGGGTCATCTTCAGCTAACACTCAGCAGACCAGGCCGCCCCTGTCATAAACTATCAGACGGTATTCGGCCAGCGCCGAGCAGGCCTCACCGGCCGCCCTCCGCTGGCGAGGAGATCACCGGCCACGTGACTCCCAGACGACCTGCTACTGACCGCGCGCGCCGCCGGCGGGCCACCCTCCACCGGCCCACACACAATCCCGTCGCTTGCCGGCCGGTCCGGCCGGGGCGCGCCAGTTCCGATGACCTCGCACCGACGTGCCGCGGTCGTCCTCGGGTCGGCAGGGCCGCGTCGCCGCGCACACTGCCACTCTAGTCGTGATATGTTGGGCGCTGACTCTCACACGAAGCGGGCGGCCGCCGCCGCAGCACCAGGTTATAGTGGTCATATAGGCACGCACAAATCACACGTCACTACCAGACGGACGCTGCACCATACATCTCCTCCGGGCCGCGCGGCGCGAGCGCGCGCGCCCGCCGGTCGACACCCGCGGCGCCTCCGGTCCGGGGACGCTCGGGCCGCCTCCGCCCACCCGCAGACCGCGACAAGCCGCGCAGTTAAATGGCATACGGACGAGAAGCAGCGCGGCCGAAGCGCGCCGGCGCCGGTCGGCGTCGGCGTCTTCGGCGGCCGCGGCGACTCTAGGTGTGGCCGGTCCGGTAGGAGCGGCTCGTGTTGCTCATGGTGATAGTCTTCTCGACGCGCTGAGAGCTCTGCGACAGCATTTGCTCGGCCGAGGCCAGCGAGCCGAGCGGGTCGCCGCCGCGCGTCACAGGACGGCGCTGTGGTGCTGCTTGCTCGACTGTGGGCGGCCGGGGGCTTGGTCAGACCGGCGAGGCTAGGGTTCAGACGGCTTGGCGAGCGAGGGCCGGGGATTAGACGGCTGGGGCACGGGCCGGTTGGCTTAGGACGGTTGTGGGACTGGGTACGCCGGGTCACACAGTGGGGAGGGAGGCCGGGTTAGACCGGTTGGGGAGGAGGCCAGATCAGATGGCTGGCGACGGGGGCAGGGGTCAGACGGCTGGAGGGACGGGGCAGGTGGTCAGGACGGCCGGGGGACGGGGGCCCGGTGGTCACACGGCTGGCGAGGGGGCCGGGTCAGACGGCGGCAGCAGCGCGCGCAGAGAGACGGTTCGGCCGCCCAGGGACCTGGCCGCTGACACTTTCGCGGCCCGCTGCTAACATCGACCGGACGCCAATTAATGACAATGTGATCAGCGAGAGCCCGCTGCCGTCTGCAAGCCGAACTTTTTTACAAACCCCTGGCAATACGGGCCGAAACTATTCAAGTCGCTCAGCAAGGGAGCAGTCATCTAAGCCTGACGTCACCTTGACGTCACGCGTCGCGCAGCGGCTGCACTGTGGCCAGTCACTGACCTTGTTGAAAACTTGCTATTCTGACTGCTGGGTCCCAGCGAAGCTCTTGAAGTGCTTGAGGGACTCCGAGAAGCTGGGTCCCTCGGTGATGGAGCTGTCCATGTCGGCGCCACGGTCCGCCGCCGGGCTGCCAAACACGAGCGGGTCAGCTCAGGTCAGGTCAGGTCAGGTCAGGTCAGGTCAGCTCATTCCAGCTCTGCTCACCTCAGGTAAGGTCAGTTCATGTCAGATCAGCTCAGCTCAGCTCAGGTCAGGTCAGATCAGGTCAGGTCAGGTCAGGTCAGGTCAGCTCACCTCAGCGAACGCCACGAAAGCTGGCAGGAACGGACAAGAAGTGAAGTAATAGGCGGGGTCCGGGATGAGGTGGGGTGAGGCGGGTGGGGTGCGGGTGGTGAAGGTTGAGAGGGCGTCACATAACTCAAGACACGAGATCACGGCAAGCTTCACAAAGACCTCTACGCTCCGCAAGCACCACAAACGCGCCGATCCCAGACGGGGGCAGCCGCCGGCGCCAGACACCCCCCTTCCCCGCCGACCGCGGCGCGCCGTCCCGCTCCCACGGGGTGCCCAGCCGAGAGCCCGGAGCCGGGCCGTGGCGCGCACCTGGCCGTGGAGCGTTCGATGGTGAGCTTGGCCAGCCCGCCGGCCAGCCCCATGCCGTGCCGTCGCCGCCCGGCTGGTTCACGCGAACTCGCGGGTCACGCTGTACGACTTCTTGCTGAGCGTGTTGCCGGGCGTCGACTGCGGCGTCGAGTGCGCCGACGACGTGGTGTAGCTGACGTTGCGCGCGCCGTTCGCCTCCTGGCGGGACGTCTCGTGGCGCGACGAGTCGTACCTGGCGGCCGGCCGGCGGGCGCGCGTTAGCGGACGGCGCTCGGACGGCGACCGCTGGCGCGGTTCGGCGGGAGGCACGGGCACAGGGGCGCTCGGACGGCGACCGCTGGCGCGGGTCGGCGGGGGCACGGGCACGCAGGCGCCGGATATCTCGAACACACAGGAGTCCCGGCCACTCCGGACCAACGAGGCACTCCCGACCATCAGCGGGTCAGAGGCTTACGTGTCATTTGTCACAGAGATTAAACAGTAAAAAAAAAAAACAGCGGAAAGCTCGTTCATGACGCATATCGACACACCACGTCTGAGCGCTTGGGCATTGCAACACGTCGCAAACACATACTACACCGTGCCCCATCAAACAACATGAAGTGTAACTACGGCCCATACAGTCCTAGCGCCAGCCGGAAGTGCAGACCGCCACTGGCGGATCTCGAGCGACTGCGAGGGGCGCTCTGGCCGGCTCGACCCACACTGGAGCCGCGCCCACCGCGCAGTGCATCCCCGTTGGGCCAGGCGGGAGTGAGCGCACCTGGTGGAGCTGTCGTAGCCGCTGAGGTAGCCCTCGCCCTCGCTGTCGCCGCCCTCGCCGTACTTGGCGCGACGCAGGGCGGCCAGCTTCAGGCGGGCGTCCTCGAGCTCGCGCTCCTTCCTCAGCACCTGGTCGCACGTCGGCGGGTCACGCACAGCGGCAGCCCAGCGGCGGCGGCCGGCCACCCACACACCGGCGTCGCTCAGCCGAGCCCACGCCCGCGACATCGGCCGCAGCTCGGCCTCGCTGGCGCCATCATGGGTCCACGCATCGACTGACCGTCGCCTCGCTTCAACGTTCTAAGCCTGACTTTTAGAGCCATTACGTCAAGCTCGGACGTGCAATGCCCGCCCGTGACGTCACGAAGAAGCAGAACACCACGACACCCGCGGCACAAATCCCAACTACCCGCGCACCCGCTGGCGTCCGCCGCGGGATCTCCGCCCCGTCGCTGTTCACAGACGCAGCGCGGCGGCGCCGCCGTGGCCGTACTCACGTCACTCTGGGCGTCCAGCTCCTGCGCCAGGCCGCCCACCAGCCGCTTGTTGAGGATCAGGCTGCGCTCCTCGTCCTGCTCGATGGCCTGCTGCGCGGCGCGCACCAGGTTGTCGGTGGCCTTCTTGACGCGGTTGCCGGCCTCCTGGAGGCGGCGCGTGGCCGCCGAGTCCGGGTCGGCCTTTACCTTGCAGGCCACCAGCAGCTGGGCCGTGGAGCCGGCCACCTGGCGGGCAGCGCGGCAGTCAAAGGACAGAACCGGGCTCCGCAGGCTACGCACTCGCTTCACCGAACCGGCAACCGTGGCCGCCTAGGCGGCACGACCGGCGAGCACGACAACCAGACGGCTCACGCACCTGCACAAACTGTGACCGGCTTCAATCAATAACTGGGTGACAAACGCCACCGCGTCATTTCAAGCGGCCACTGGCGGCGCCAGCGTGGCCGCCTCACCTGTTTGGCGGCCGAGATGAGCATCTCCTCGGACGAGTGGCCCTGCACCAGCGAGTTGGCCGCCTGGCAGAGGCTGTGCGTGGCCACGGCGACGGTGCGCGCCGCCGAGATCAGGCCCTCCGACCACTGGCCGTCCTCGCTGGTGTAGTGGGCGCGCTGGCTCACCTGCGGCGGCGGCGCGCGCTCAGAGCGGCACAGTTGCCGCACGCCGGCCGGCCAGCGCGGCCGCCGGCCCCGGGGGCGGGGGCGGGGTGGCAGCGGTGGCGGCCGCCGGGCGGGAGCACGGCATGGGGGCGGAGAGGAGAGCGGCGACAGGGGGCCGGCCTCGAGAGCGGCGTGGACGACAGGGTTGGCGCCGCGCTGCCGTCTGACGCCGACGGCCGACAGGCGCCGGGCGGCGCCGCAGGCGCAACGACAGGCCGGCGGTCGACAGCGGACGGCACAATAGAACGGCGCGTGACGGGTGGCGAGCGCGCTCGTCCCGGCCCGTCCTGACACATTCGGCACGGACGCTGCCGGCACGCACGCGCCGAACGACACCCGGTCACGCTACAACTCAGCCGTTCTATCGTGCGAACTCGGAAGGGTCACGAGCTTACAACACATGAGAGCAGCCTCGACATATTGTGCACATCGCTGGGAGCGCTCAATAAGCCTAAGTATCACATGAAGGCTAGACCTCGTCTCGACCCCAGATGGACCCGTGCGTGCCACCCCCTGTTTCTCCGTGCACTACGCCGAAAGTCAAAATTCCCGAATCAAACATTTTTAACAACTACCCGAACAGTCGAACGCATTACGGCGCAGTCTAGCGGCCGGGCGCCGCTCTCAGCACACCGTCGTCAGCGGGCCGTCTGACGGCGGTCCGGACGGCACGGCGGCGCCCCACTCACCAGTCCCCGGTCCACCAGCTCGCGCTGCGCCGACGAGGCGGCCTTCACCAGCGCCGAGGTGGCGGCGGCGATCGCCTGGCACGAGTCCAGGATCAGCTCGTCGAAGTTCAGGTCCTGGTCGGCCTCCTGGGGACGGCCAGCCGGCTCGGTCAGGGGCGCCGGGCCGGCAGTCGGCCGTCAGCCACGCGGCCCGGCCAGCGCCGCGGCCGTCGGCGACTGTGCAGCCCGTCGCTAATAATATGTCTGATATCTGGTTGATTTAAGGCACAACCAAGAATATCAAACATATCTTAGCGCCGGGTGCTCACCCTCTCGCTGCACATGTTTTCTTCGGCGACGCCTGACAGCGCGCCCGTGAGGGCCGGCAATGACGTCACTACCCAGAGCGCGGCGAGCATCAGCCAACACAACATACCAACGGGATGCACGGCCTCGAGCGCGACGACGATACATCCGTGGCTATGCAGCGTCTCAACCGCATTACAACGCCTTCAAACCAGCCTTCTTCGCGCGTCTGGCATACATAGTTCGGACGGCTCGCAGTTTCTAACGCGTGCACGCTCGGACAGCGCCGCACGCTTCGCGCGTGAACAGAATGACCCCGTACAAAGCGACGCCGGCTCAGTTCACCGCATCGAACCCGCTGCAGGTCAGCGCTTCGCGGCGCCATTTGAGCGCACACACCGGGGCCAGCCCACGCTCGCGGCTGCGGGCCGAGCCTCCGCCACCAGCGGCGGCGTGCGCGGACGCGTGGCGGAAGGAGCGGCGAAAGGCGCCGCACAAACCTTGACGGGCCGGCGCGGCCGCAGGCTGGCCAGCTTCTTGGCGGCGGCGTCGATGGAGGACGCGGCGCCGAGCAGCTCCGTCTCGGCGATGGCGCACGGGTCGTCCGGGTCGACCCAGTCGCCGCCTGCGGGACACAGGGCGCGCCCGTCAGCACCGCCCCGGCCCGGGCTCGCGGGCGGCGCCGCGGGGACGACAGACCGGCTGTCCGGAGGCGGCCGGGAGCGGCGCGGCGGACGGGAGGCCGCCCGGCGGAGACGGCCGAGCGGCCGGTGGAGGGGGCTGAAGACAGGCGAGCTGCCAGCGCTCCGACGTCTCGACCACGCTCCGTCAGATCTGCTTTCGCGTGTGTATGTTTCGCCCGAGACGTGTTTCACTGCGCAAAGGCTGGAGAAAGGACTTCACTTGAAGACAATCTAAGCCACGATATTCGATTGGCATGTAGGCATGTAAGCTTTTGCTGAATACATACCATGTGGCATTTGCGGGTCCATCATCTACAGTACAGAGCGTGATTAATGGCCACACCAGAAGCCACCTGTTATATATGTCATACCTCAGAAGGTAGGTGTTATGGGATTAATCAGATAAGCCTGACGAGTGAGTGGTGTTGATGCACGGGGTGTCAGGTTGGTCCGCGACAGGCGCGGCGCACCAGTTCCCTTACCTGCACGTATGTGCAGCTACACCATCAAACACATAGCTTTCACACCAGCGGAAGAAAACTGACCACACTGCCATCTGTCGCCGAGCGTCGGACAACATCCAAAGCGTCAGCCGCAGCTCGGTGCTGCGCGGCCGAGCCGCTCGGACGCGCCGCGTGCGGCCGCCGCAGCAGCGTCAGCTCCGGCTGAGCGGGCGTCCAGCTACGCTACGACGCGGGCGGGGGCGGGCGGCGCGAGCGACGCCGCCCCGGCGCCACATTCCCATGCTCGGCAGGCAGACGGCCGGCCCACGGCGGCCCGCCGCCACAGCCAGACAGGTCAACGAAGAGAGGCGCCGGCCGGCCGCTACGGAGATCAGTGGAAGCGCAGGCATCACTCGGTTACCCGGACCGGGCGGCGGCGTCACCGGCGCCCGGGCGCGCGCGGCGCCGAGCCCACCGCAGCGAGGCGCTTGCGGTGCGGCGGGCTCCGCGCGCACGCGGGCCTGACCGGCAGCTGACGTCACACGCCGGCTGACGTCACGCGCCAGCTGACCGGCCGGTGACGTCGCGCCCGGTCCACGCCAGGGATTAGGTCGGCAGCTCCTGCTAGACTACGTACAGGTCCCGTTCCGTGGATTATCCGCTGGCTGCGAGCACACGCACGCACTCACCGTTGCCATGGCGACTGTAGCCCCCGCCGCTCTCCACTGCGCGGACACGTACAGGTCAGACGGGGCACACGCGCACACAAGCACTCGGCGCCGGCGCCCGCGCGCGTGCGCAGCAGCAAAACCACTCAAGTCTGGCCAAAAACGCGCCGCGCGGCGGACGCCACGTCACTCCCACACGGACGGCGGACAACCGAGCTAGAGGGCTGGCGCGCCGCGTCGCCGCCGGCGGCCAGAGCGACGGACCAGCTGCTGGCGCCGCGGCTGGGCGGCGGCCGGGAGCAGGAGTGTGTGCCGCGCCGGCGCCGGACGGAGCCCCCAGGACGCCGAGACTCCGCCGCAGGCCGCCGGCCGTCCCAGCAGCTCGCCGACACACGCCCGTGGTAGACACAGAGGACGGTAGCCAAGCAACGAAAAAGGCATTATGGGGTGGAGCCGACAACCGACAACCCGACAAAGAACGCGCTACGTGTAAGCAAAAACGAAGCCACCGCGTCGTAAAACCGTGTGCGACGAGACGGTGCGGTCGCCACGCGCCTCAGCAAGCGTGCGTGAGCGTGGCAGGACGGGCGGGGCGGGACGGGCGGGTGAGACGACCACGGCACGCGGCGGACGGCCGCCGGCGCGCGACCCCACGCACCTTTGAGCTGCTCGGCGGCGGCCACGAGCTCGGTGACGCACTGGGCGATCTGGCGGCTGACGGCCGGCAGCTGCTGCTTGGCCTCGGCCGTCGGCTTGTTGAGGATCGTCAGCACCCACTGCAGCAGGCGGCGGTACTCGGCCGCGATGCTGTGGCCCGCCTCCAGCGTGCAGGTCTTCAGCTCGGCCGACTCGGCGGCGTACGCCGCTCCCTGCCGACACGGCCGACGTTCAGCGGCCGGGGGGGGACGGCGGGGACAGCCACAGCACAGCGCGAGCCCTCAAACAGGGGCGGGCGCGGGCTACCACCACACCAGCAATTATGAATATTCAACCACACCGTCCACGTCACAGAATAGGTTGGCAGGAACGAACACAAGCACCGCCTGCAGAAGCTGGCAGCGACTCCCGACCGTCACAAGATACTCCTCCCTCCCCCTCCCTGCCGGCGCTGCGAGAGCCCAGCTCCCCCCGCCGCCGCCGGGGCGGGTCGGCCTACCTTGCAGGCGGTCAGCATGTCGGCGATAGCCTTGCGGCCGGTGTTGGCGGCGGCGATGACGTCATCCTGGCGGCAGCTGTTGCCGGCGGCCACGGCGCGCGCCGTCGCCTGCGTGACGGGCTTGGTGGCGCGGATCAGCTCCTCGGGCGACACCTGGCGGGTTGGCGCCGAGCCAGTCACACGTGAGTGACGGCATTGCAGCGTTCGTCGCGCATATACTGGCAGGTGACCACAAACGCAGGCACCAGACGGTCACAGCGGTTCACCGAACCTCCGCCAAC
This sequence comes from Pollicipes pollicipes, assembly GCF_011947565.3. NCBI lineage: Eukaryota > Metazoa > Arthropoda > Thecostraca > Pollicipedomorpha > Pollicipedidae > Pollicipes > Pollicipes pollicipes. The sequence continues at coordinate 42,985,558 of NW_023596545.1, read as the reverse complement.
AGGCCTCGAGCACGTCTAGGAACTCCAATCGAGAGCGTCGGCCCATGTCGACCTCACGCGCCTAACACCGGCGGCGCGGCGGTCGGCAGCGCCAGCGCCGCGCCGGCGCTGGGCCGTCAGCCCACCTTGTTCTTGGGCGGCTCGGCCGAGTCAAAGGCGCGCAGCTCCTGCGCCAGTGCCTCGACGGTGGCCTCGAGCGCGCGCGTGCCGCGGTTGTGCTCGTCCTCCACCACCTTGACCGTCTTCAGCAGGGAGGTCACGTTGGTGACCATCACCTGCGGACGAGCAGCGGCGGCGTGAGCGGCGGCGACGCGCCAGCCGGCGGCGGCCGACGGCCGCGCTACGCACTCACAGCACGCGTACACGCACGCACACGCACTCAGAGCACGGACGGCGGTCGGGCGCCGAGCCGGGCGCCATGCTCCAGCCTCGTCCGGGCGGCCCGCCGGCGACGCCCTGCGGACACCGCAGGCGGCTATGCACACAGCAGGCTGGCTGGCTGGCTGGCAGACGGGACTCGGGCGGGCTCTAGCTGACAGACAGGGTGGCAGGGTGGCAGGGCGGGCGGGCGGGCGGGCGGGTTAGCGGAGGCCCAGCGCGCCGCAGACGGCGCCACTCTACACAGCTATGTCTAGCCAGACGCGGCGCCAGCACGCCCCGGTTAGTGAAGGAGGGCGCTCAGCACGCCGGGCCAGCCTACCTGGGCAGGTGCGGACGCCGAGACGGGTTCCGTCTCTCGCTAGCCGGGGCTCGCAAGCCCGCCCACAGTCGGCGTGTGTATCAAAACTCGTGTATTTAAAGCTCAAGCGACAGATAGACGGGCCTGGCAGCGACCCTGGCGCGCACCGCACCGCCAGTTCCGCCGGCCCCGAGCCTCTGGCGGGCGGGCGCGGCAGACCGCCGGGCTCCGCCTCAACTCTTATACACGCCGACTGACAGGCAATGCTGGCCCTGCGGCTCTTTAGCGCGCAGCAACTATCCGTGCCACGGCTTGGCCGCCGTCTCTGGGCCTCTCCAGCGGACGCGCGGGCAGAGGGCGCGACTCGCCCCGCCTCCAATATCAGATGAGCGGCACTGCTGGGCCAGCGACTACCCAGCGCGCGCCAGCTCTAAGCACCAAAGCGTCACCACCGTCTCGAGACGTCCCTAGCGAACACGCGTGACACGGGGGCCTGGCCCTGCCGCACACCCCCGGCCGCGCGCGGGACTCCAGCGCGCGCGCGCGGCCGGCTTCAGAAGCTGCGGATAATTTTGGCGTCGTCAATATCGCCTTGCGGCTGATTGAGATTTTCGACACTAAGCAAGCGGATTAGCTCCTCCTCCTGGTCGGACACGGCCCAATCAGTAACGTAGTCTGACTCTGATGTGTACCCCTGGCGGTGGAGACAGAAACAGAAATCAGTGCACGCAGAGAAAGAGAGAAAAAGGCGGATGGGGGTTTCAAAAACGCCGAGAGTCGGCAGTGAGTGGAGGCGCACGCCTGAGTTCTATTTCTGTTTTGACTACAGACAAAACGTCGGAGAAGGAGAAGGATGACAGCCCAGATCTCTACATAGAGAAGACACGCAAAGTGAGTGGTCGCCCGCACACGTCCCCAGATCGCACTGATACTGGACAGAAACCTCACGCTAGGGGGTGTTCAACTACCGAAAGATCTTGTCGCGTATGTCAATGCAACGCACATGTCACGGATCCTCCACCGCAGGACACTCGCCCATGGCATAACACGTCTGTGTCTGGATCCCAGGGGCGGATCCCGGATCCCGTCGGGTTCCGTGTTTAGTGGAATCATGGGACCTTTTGCTGTGCCCACGCCAGCCTGCCTATCACATGGGGTGCGTTCGATTAATTGAGGACGGCACAGCCCACGTGAGGAGTATGCATGTTTTGTGCCCTTCCATTGAGCCGTAACCTGTAGCGACCTTCTCGACTGCCCTTGGTCTGAAACAGCAGCATGTGGCTTTTGAGTCTTGAAGAAAACACAACGGTGAAATCGATGCTATGGTGTCACTTAACTTGTGGCTGGCCAATAACCCGCCCATACGACGCGTTTCAACCACGTTTCGTAACACATGCACGATTTCGTTCCTCAATGTAGCGTTTCGGCTGCGGTTATCTCAGAGTCACCAAGGTAGGGCTGTCTCAGGGCCACCAACCAGATATTTTGCACAAAAAGGTCCGGCATGTGTCCTCACCCGACGGCAAAACGGCCAGGCGGCAATGGGTCCGCGACACCGCAAGAGCTCCGCGCCGTCCGAACTAATCGAACGCATCCATAGTCACGATTCCCGGATGGCATGCCCACTAACGTGAAGAATTCCATGAACAGAGGTGAACGGAGGGCGGTTCGACTCGCTCACGATGGCAGTCATCGGTTCACGAGACTAAACAACCCTTCACACCTGACTCAGCGCACCAGCCCCTCACATCGACACGCAACCGCCGCCATAATCTGTCATCAAGGCAACAGCCCAGACTGGCCCTGCATCGGACGACCTTGAGACGGCCGACCTGCCCATTCGGGAGGCGGCAGACGCCAGGTGGCTCCCAGAGCACCGCTGATGCTCAACCAGGCGGAGCGACCACTTTGCCGCGCGCAGTCTCAGCTTCCGCGCAACCCCCGCCACCAGCTCGGGCCCGGCGCGCCTCCCGTCCTACCCCACACCAGAACCAGCCCCGTCCCCAGACGACGCGGGTCCGGCGCGCCTCCCACCCTGCCCCACACCACAACCAGCCCCGTCCCCAGACGACGCGGGTCCGGCCGCCGCGCTCACCTTGGCGGAGTCCTTGAGGTTGAGCATGGCCGGGTCGGTGGAGGGCTTGCCGGCGGCCGACTTGGTGGCGTGGATCAAATCACCGAGTGCCGAGGCCACGTCTCTCACGGCGTTCATCAGCATCACCTGGCGGCAGCGGTGGCAGCGGCGTCACGGCCGGCCCCGCCCACGCTGGCGCCGCCACACCGCGCCACCACTCACAGCGTCTGAGCATCACCTGTCGCCATCTGGCCACGCACGCCGCTGCCGCCACCCTGTCGCGGCGATCCTTCGCGAAGCGCGCCATTACTATGACGATTCGCGCCATTATTGCGCCGATTCGCATCACAACCTCTGCAGCGGCCGAAACAGAGCGGCCCGCCGGCTCCGGCAGCCACATCGGCAGCCTCGCGCCGGCCGGCCGGCTGCACGGCACGAGCGCAGCGCGCCGCCGCCGCCGCGGCCCGGCGCGCCCACTGACCTGGGCGTCTGTGTTGTCGGAGCCGAGGCTGGCGGCACCCAGCTTCACCACGTCGGCCAGCTGCAGGATGGTGGCGACAGCGTTCTGCGCGGCCGACGCCAGCTGCTCCTGTGTGCTGGCCGCGCCCGCCACCAGCGTCTTGGTGTCCTCCACCAGCGCCTTGGCCGTCTTCAGGATGGTCTCGCGATGGTCGGAGAACGTGTCCTCCTCGTTCTCGGCGGGCAGCGTGCCGGCCGTGGCGAACTGGCGGCCAGGGCGGGTGGGGTCAGACGGGGGAGGCGCGGCGCCCGCGGGACGGGCGGGGCAACCCCGTCCAACGGCCGGGACGAGTCCTGTCCAGTCTCGACGAGTCCTGCACGCCACGGCTCTTGATCACTGCCACCCGCCTGGCGCTCACATCAGCGTCACCGGCATCGAGGGAGAAATCGCAAGGTGACAAAAGCAAACAAGAAAAAACATTGGCCACTCCGAAACTAAGCATTGGGCAAGGTGGCAACACAGCTTTGCAGCCGCCAACAATGAAAGAAAGAAGACGGTCGGCTGCCTGCGGGCGGTCGGAGGGGCGACGTCCAGCGGTCGGCGAAGGCCTGAGGGCGGCAGCCAGCAAACTCGAACTCACCATGATGGTGGTGTCCAGGTCGCCGATGATGCCGGACACGGTGGAGGCGGCGTTGATGCAGGCCTGCGTGCCGCGCGAGCCCGCCTGCAGGGCCGACAGCACCTGCGCCACCTGCCATCACGGACGGCAGCTCGGTCAGCCTCGCGCCGGCGGCCGACGGTCCGCCGCCAGGGCGCGCACCGGACCGGCCGACTGGCTGCGCCCCACAACCGCCAGTGTCAGCGGCGCCGTCACACGACCGCCACCGGGGAACGTAACGCCACCGAGCGGCCCACACAGCTCTGCAGCCGGCGTCCGCCGCGCGCGACATCTGTAGGCGGCGCACACGCGCCCACGGCTCTCGGCGCCGACCCACGTGGGCCGCTTCAGAACAACAGCGCGACACGTGCCACCTTTAGGCGTCGGCCGTCTCCGAGCGGTGGCGGCGCGGGCGGTCGCACCTTGTCCTGGACCAGCTTGTTGGACTCGACGACGTCGCGCTGCGCCGCCTGGTCGCCGGGCGCGGCCTGGCAGCTGCCGCCCGACTTCACGATGCCGACGCACGCCTGGCCCAGGTCCTGCACCGACGAGTGCAGACGGTTGCTGCGGCAGACGCCGGAGGAGCGCGCGGTTAGCGGCGCGCGGAAAAAAAACGCAAAGGAAAGCGCAGCAAACGGCGCGCGGAAAAACACGCGGGAAACGCGGCCAGCAGCCGGCGTCGAGATGCGGCACAATGTGGTAACAGTCCCGCAGTATACCGACAAGCTCGCTGAAAAACGCGGCTGGCGGCCGGCGGTACGCGGAGAAACGTCAGAAGACATGGCTAGCGTTCATCCATGCGCGAAGAAGTGACTGTCTCAGGGCTGACTTCCTGTCAGGGCCAGTGGCGGCGGTGGTACAGAAGAAACACACCGGGCAATACCGCTGCCCCGACTGCACGCGGCACAACAGTCAGCGACCGGCGCACACGGACCACACACGGGGTCAGCGACCAGATGAATGTCAGGAAACGTAGGGGGATACACGGCCGGTGACCAGCGGTGCACAGCGAAACTTATCGACAGGTGAAATAAACCCAAGTCACCTATCGCACCGGACGACGGGCAGAGCACGCAGTCGCACGGCCGCGGCCGGTGTCTTACCCCACCCCGGAGAGAGGGCGGTGCTGCGGCCGGCCCGAGCGCGGGGCTGGGCAGCCAGCGGCGGCACCGGTCGGTGTCTTACCCCACCCCGGAGAGAGGGCGGTGCTGCGGCCGGCCCGAGCGCGGGGCTGGGCAGCCAGCGGCGGCAGCGGCCGGAGTCTTACCCCACCCCGGAGAGAGGGCGGTGCTGCGGGCCCGCGAGCGCGGCTGGGGCCAGCGGCGGCAGCGGCCGGAGTCTTACCCCACCCCAGAGAGAGGGCGGTGCTGCGGCCGGCCCGAGCGCGAGGCTGGAGCCCGGCGGCGCGGCCGTGTCTTGCCCCACCTCGGAGAGAGGGTGGTGCGCGGCCGGCCCGAGCGCGGGGCTGGAGACCAGCGCGCGGCGGCCGCGGTGGCGGCGGCCCTCACCTGATGTCCGAGTTGTTGGCCACCATCACGGCGCCGCGGCTGTCGGCGGCCAGCTGGCTGTAGTGGTGGCTGATGTCGGCCGCTAGCTGGCCCAGCTGGCCCGGCTCGGTCGCCGACTTCTGCGACATCTCCTGCGATGTCTTGCTGATCTCGCGCACCGTCCTGCACCATGCGCGTCTGGTAGTCGACGAAGCTCAGGTCGCCGTAGGCCCTGCGGGCAGAGGGCGCGCACGTCGCTCAGCCCACGGCACGTCGCAGAGGGACCGAGCTGAGCACGGCCGCTGTGCCTGCCGTCGGCCGCCGGCACAGTGGTCCGCTCGGCCGGGCCGAGGCGGCGCCGGCCGGTGCACGCCTCCAGACGCCTCCCCACGTGTGGCGCACAGCACCCGCCCACCTGCTGTCCGTGTAGTCCTGCTGCACCATCGACTTGTTGATGGTCTCGATGACGCCGCTGACGAAGCCGGCGTTGGCCGCCTGGTGCTCGATGCTGGAGAGCAGGTCCTGCGCCGCCTCCTTCATGGTGTCGGCCGACTCGTCAATGTCCGAGTGGATGTGCGTGGCCTGGGGGCACCAGCCGGTCAGGCAACTGGAATTTCAGCCCAAACGGGCCCGGATCTCCCACGCTGTCACGTGTCCATACATAAACATTAGGCTTGGACAGACTTTGGCAAATACCAGCTGTGATCGGTGCTGACGATATCTCTGGGATGGATATATCTGGGGCATCTTGGTACGCCGATACATCATGTGACATTTGCAGCTGTTCTTACAATATTCAGAGTAGTTGTGGTTGAAGTGGGTGGAAAGCACGGCACTCTCGGCAACAAGAAAAAAATGCAGATAAAAGAAAACGATGGCTAGTTGAAGGGCACGCATCACAAGGGAACGGGAAATGGTCAAAGTCGTAGTGAGTTTGGTCCCTTTCGTCACATTCACCGCGGGAAAGGTGCATCCATATCTGAAAAAGGCGCATCTCAATAAGAACACGGGATAGCTGATCAGAATACTCTTGGCAGAGCCACAAATAAAGTTGGCGGGACGGGCAAAAGGTCACACAGACGAAAACAGTCGCAGTGACACGAAATGCCACAAAGTAACTGCTAAGCCATCACGTTAAGCCCTTCCAATGATGGCTCTTCTATCCACAGCCCCACAGCCGGCGCGAGTTTCACATGTGCCAGACTGTGCTCGGCAGCTGAGAGGAGGGGGGAGAAGCTCACCAGGCGTTACCCTCTTGACGCGAGCACTCGATCAGTCACCATCGCTCCTCCAGGGCCGTCTGATCCCTCCGCCGGTCACACGAGGCCACGCGCCGGCCGGTGCTGCCGCCGGCGCGGCTTCTTACCTTGGGGTTGCCGCCGCCCTCCTTGGCAGCGTACAGCAGCTGGAGCGCCGACTCGGTCAGCGTCTTGGACTGCTCGAGCAGCATCATCTGCTGCTTGGTGTTGATCATGTGCGAGCTGGTGCCGACCACGGACGAGACGAGCGGGTCGAAGAACGAGGTGAGCGCGGTCACGCCGTGGCCCAGCCGCTCCGCCTCGCCCTTGGCCGCCATGCGCACCTTGTCCACCGTGTTCAGGATCTGTGGAGAGCGGGCAGGACGGGTCAGAACGACGCCGCGAAGGGCCGGCCGCAGAGCATCAACCCCACAGCACTGAGTACTGTGCGCCCAGAACTTTTAGCTCGTGCACTAGTATTTGGGACTTATATCAGGACTAATATAATACTAATATTTAAATGCGTGCGAATACGCGATCGGGGAAGAGTAATAGCCTAGGTTGAGCACATTAAGAGCACATTTTCCATGCATCTACCAATGTAAGGGACGGTCTAAGGCACACATAATTAAGCACAAATGAACATCACACGGGTCCTACCCGACCAGTGTGCCGCTGCATCTAACGCATCACGCACACGCCAGCACCAGTACTCCACAACGCCTACACAGCCAGTTCCTTTAAAAGACTAGCTCTTCTACGGGCCGAAGCCGGCCCGCGCCTTCCCCACTGCGGTAGCGCCGGCGCGGCTCACCTGGCTGGCGGCGTTCTCGGCGCGGTCGCTGAAGCCCTGCAGCGTGTTGTCGCGGCGCGGCGCCAGGCTCTGGCTGGCCACGGCCATGCTGGCCTGGTCCAGCTCGCGGATGCTCGCCGACAGCTTCTCGATGCTGTCCTCGCACTCCTTCTGGCCGGGCGCCTTGTCGCGGATGGACGAGACGAGCGCCTTGATCGAGTCGGACACGTCCTTGCTGTGCGTGGCCAGCGACTGCCAGCGGCCCGGGTCGCGGCTGTTGACCGCCAGCGACTTGGCGGCCGTGATGAGCGAGCACGAGCCGTCGATGATGCGCTTGCCGGCGTCGCCGATCGGCTGCTGCGCCTGCTGCGCCTTGGTCGAGATCTTGGCCGGCACGGACGCGAACTCGGGCGAGTTGGCGAAGCTGCACAGGTTGTCGACGGCCTCGATGAGCGGGCGCGTGGCCTGCGCGCACCGCTGGCGGTTGGCGTCGCTGTAGTCCTGGTCCAGCGCCTTGATCTCCTTGACGAGCGCCGCCGTGGCATTGGCCACGTCCTTGGCGGCCTGCACGAAGTGCCGCTTGGCCACCGGGTTGGTGGACTTGCCGCTGGCGACGCGGCAGCTGGTGCACAGCGCCGACGTGTGCTTGGCGATCTGCGTGGCGGCCGAGAGCACCTGCTGCTGGCTGCTGGTGCGGTCCGTGAGCGCCTGGCACGCCTGCTGGATGGCGTCGCGGGCGCGGCCGAACTGGCTCTGGTCGACCAGGCCCGGCCGGCCGGCCACCGAGGTCGGGTCCGAGACGCCGATCAGGTAGCTGGCCTGCGCGGCCGACTCGATCAGACCGCAGATCGAATCGGAGACGGAGCCCACCGACTGCGCGAACCGCTCCGGCTCCGGCTGCCGCGTGTGGTTGGCGATGCCGGTCATGCCGTCGCCTGCGCGCGGAGGCGGCCATCAGCGCGTGGCGGTGGGCGACCGACGACGGCGCGATGCAGCGCAGACAATGCCGCAGACGATCGCAAGCAAGCACTAAACAACGCGCTCAGCTCGGCCTCTTACAGTCTCCGTTTAAACTAGCGAGGCATGAAGTCAGCGATATGGAGAATCAGCTCTAACCACTCACACTCCGTCTTTCGGTAACAGCAAAACGCATCCAAGAAAATCTTCACAGCTCGTGCTGAGCCGCAGAAATCAATAGCATTCTCACAGCAACAAATGACACCACATAATCAGCACTCTGGTGCACACGTCCAGTTCTCCAACACGCCGCGCCGTTCCACCCGGCCGGCGGCGGCGCCACGTACCCAGACTGCGCGACTTGTCCATGACGGTCTCGAGGCACTCGAAGTAGGAGCTGTCGCTGACCGGCTCGGTGGGGTTGGTCAGCAGCGGCCGCATGCTCTGTATCTGACGGATGGCGTTGTCGCACTCGCGCTGGCCCGGCGCCGCCGACGTGCACACGTTCACCAGACTGTTGATCGCGTCCGTCACCTGTCGCCAGCCGCTCCGTCAGCGGCCGCCAACGGCAGGTGCCGCGCGCGACAACCGACACCTGCCTCCTCCACTGGACAACAGCAACGGCGGAGGAATCGCCCGCAAACCCCGCGGACACTGAGCCAGCCATGCCGTTCGGTTCCGGCCAGCTACGACTACGGATCGGATTCCGGTGTTCGCGAACACTCCCGGCACCATGATCCAATGAACCGAAGGTGCATTTGCGTGAGAGCGGGCGCCTCACCTCCGTTCAAATATGGCGTGAACACAGCGACGAGTACCCCAATAATTTCAGTCAAACTATACCAAACTAGCAGCGGCCGCGTCGCTCCCATTCGACCGCAGTATCAGTATGAAGGCGGGTGGGGGAGGCGGGGAGCGCCGCCGCCACACACCTGTCTGGCGGCCGACGTCAGGTTGTTCTTGGCGTTGGGCGCGTTCGGGTCGGCCGAGACAGTTTTGGCGGCGTTCAGCAGTTTGGAGGAGACCGACGAGACGGACTTGAGCGACTCGACGATCTCGACACGGTTACGCTCGTCCTGCGGGAGAAGGACGCTGTCAGCCGCCGGTACCGCCGACACAGCGGAACAGCGGAGCAGCAGCCGCGGCGGCGCCCAGCCGCGCCACAGGCCGATCCCAGGCCACGCCAGGGCAGCTCCTGCGCTCGTGATAGGGATCAGCTCAGAGCTCGGGAAACGAATCACCCACCAGTCATGACATCGCAATCAAATGCTTCACTTTCTCGGAACGTGTGCACGCACACAACCGCTGATGTACGTCGCTACCGCGCCGCCAGAAATCAGCGCTTCCACCCCGGCACAGCCGGCTGAGCGTGACCCCGCCGGACGCCGACGCCGGTCCGCGCAGGCTGGGCGCCACCCACCTGCGTCTGACCGGCCATGCCCATGCCGGCCTCCAGCACGTCGCCGTACGCGGTGCCGAACTGTTGCGTGCTGCCGGCCAGGTGGGCGGGGCGACGTCTTGGCGCCGTGTACCACCTCGCCGGTCACGTCGTTCAGACGGGAGGCGGCGCGGCTCAGGTCACCCTGCAGCTCGCTGGGGACGGCGCAGCGCGAGGTGGGGTCAGCAGCACCCAGCCACCCGCCGCGTCCGCCGACAGACCGCACATGTCGAGCACCGGGAACGCCTTGCCCACGCACCGCGCAGTCCCACCCCAAAGCACCGATACAGTGGTAACCGACAGAGAATTGGCTCCCATGCACATTCATAAAACACATGTTTTCATTGACAACCATAAGGATATAGAAGAGCGGCCCCATTTACACCCTAGAGACATAAAAGAACGGCCACATTTACACTATAAAGACATAAGGACATAAAAACGGCCCACATGTCCCAGGCCGCTCCGCAGCCGGCGGCCGGGCCTGGCCTGGTCAGTCGCACCGCCCGTGCGTGGCGGGACGCTGCGCCGCCACTCACCCGTACGGCTTGGTGGCGGGCGGGAACTGGTGGCGCGTCAGGCGGCCGGTGGTTTCCGTGATCTCGTGCAGCACCACGTCCACGTCGCGCTGGCCCGGCAGGCAGTTGACGGTGTTGTTGAGCGCCTGGCTGACGCCCTGCGATGTCGGCCGGCGTTAGGTCGCCGTCCGGCGTGTCGACGCGCGCACACCAGGCGCCCGCCGATGGCACACACATGCCAGGGGAGCACGCCCAGAACGGAGGGAGAGAGAGAGCACACAGGAGGACGAGCGGGCGCCTCCTGTCTGTGGGAGACTGAGGAAGACGCGCGACCACCTGCCGGACCCGCCGGGCCGGGCCAGCCGAGGGAGGAGACAGAGAACGGCCGGGCGAGCCTATCACTCACCTTGGCCACCGTCTGCAGCTTGCGCTGGCTGTCGGCCGAGCGCGGGTTGGTGACGATGATCTTGACCTCCTCGATGAGCATGATGGACGAGCCCATCACGTCGTGGCCGGCGTCGATGACCCTGCGGAGGGCGGGCCACAGACGGCCGGGTCAGACAGCGGGCCGCGCCGGCGCACACAGGCTCGCGGCCACCGCACGCGGCCCGCGGCATGGTCCAAGTTGCATGCTGAGAGGAGGCAACTTAATAGAAGCAACATACAAACATATGGACCGTGTGCTGGCGGTGCCCCTCGAGCAAGCCGGACTTTGGTGGACGCAGGTGAATTGACCTGGACGAGACCAGCCAGGCGCTCACTAACAAACATCGTCCACCGTTCACCTGCGAGGCGGCAACGCCAATCAAACACGCGTCTGCACCACCTCCCACCCAGATAACGTGCAAGGATGCTAACATCCCCCTGTTTCAGTTATGTGCAGCTACTGGCCAGCAGCGGCGCCGGCGGAGCGCGGACTGACTTGTGCTGGGCCGTGCGGTCGTCGGTGGTGGCCGCCACACCGCGCACGGCGCCCGTGAAGTCGCGCAGCGCATTGGCCGTCTCGCGAGCGGCGCGGCCGGCGTAGTCCTCGTTGCCCTCGCTGGCCGCCGTCAGCAGCTGAGTCATGGTCGAGCCCACGGTCTTCTTGCAGGCGCTGAGACTGTGCGCGGGCCGACTCAGACTGCGGGCAGGGATCAGCAGAGGTCAGTGGCCGAGCTCGGGTGGCGCAGCGACGCTGCCCGCTCCGAGCACCCGTGCGATTGCCATGGGACAACAGCGCACTCAGCGCCCGTACCATTGGCATGGGACAACAGCGCACTCAGCGCCCGTACGATTGGTATGGGACAACAGCCCACTCAGCGCCCGTACGATTGGTATGGGGCAACAGCGCACTCAGCGCCCGTACCATTGGTAGGGACAACAGCGCACTCAGCGCCCGTACGATTGGTACGGGACAACAGTGCACTCAGCATCCGTGCGATTGGCGTGGGACAACAGCCCACTCGACGCCCGTACGATTGGTATGGGACAACAGCCCACTCAGCGCCCGTGCGATTGGCATGGGACAACAGTGCACTCAGCATCCGTGCGATTGGCATGGGACAACAGTGCACTCAGCGCCCGTGCGATTGGCATGAGACAACAGTGCACTCAGCGCCTGTGCGATTGGCATGGGACAACAGCGCACTCAGCGCGAAGAAACGCGACGGCCGGCCGGGAGGGCCGGCCGGCCGCCTCGCCGGCGCCGTCTGCCCCCGCCGTCGTACCGTCTCGCCGGGCAGCGGCTTCAGCTGGAGCGAGTCGGCCGCGTGCCGGAACTGCTCCAGCTCGTCGTCGAGGCCTCGGATCATGTCGAGCGCGGCGTCCACCTCCAGCGAGCCGCACGCCTCCTGGGCGCGCGCCATCGACGCCTGTCCGCAGGAGCAGACGCTGGGGCGGGCGGACCGGACGGCCGGGGAGAGCAGGGCAGGTCGGATCCGGTCGCATAAGACGGGGCCTTCAGCACTCCAGACCAGCTGGCTCACTCGTAACGCCCCGTTCCAAACAAACAGCGCACATAACATTTCAAAACTCGTTTCATGGATCGTACTTTGCAGTCAGGGAATCAATCGACGCACGTCAAGCAAGCTGGTGGAAGTGTGCAAGAACGAATACCAAGACCGCGGACTCTGGTACGGAATGAAATGTCCCAATACAAGAACAACAAGAACCGATGAATCCATAAGCGCCCTTAAGCCGATTTCACATCGCACAAACAGAAACATGCGTAAGCTTAGCCACGTATACAAGGCCGAACGATTCAATTTCACCGATGTCTTATCTATAAATGAAGCAGGACTTATATCATATATCAAATTTAGATACTTCGGATGTGCGTCAGTAGTATTAAAAACCTACGTAGTTTATATTTGCGCTCCGTGAAATCGGCTTCAGACATTTCGCACTGGCAAGCCAGGCACCACGTTCCGGAAAGGAGTGACGAATGGCTCGAGGAGTCGCTCACGTGCGGACGGCTGGGATACCGGTCGGCGGAGGAGTTCGGAGCCACGCTGCAGATGACGGCCTCGGTTCGGATCGGGAGGAAGTGGTCCCAGTCGGGGCCGGGTCAGGCCGGGTCAGGCCAGGTCAGGCCAGGTCAGGTCAGGTCAGAGCGGACCTGCAAGTCGGCCAGCGCGGCGCTGAACTGCTTGCTGGTGTTGCTCAGCTGCAGCGCCGACGACTCGTCCTGGACGGTCGGCAGCGCCTGGCGCACGCTGTCCACCATCTTGGTGCTCGGCTGCACGAACGACTGGCACGCCTGCGGAGGCCGCGGGCCGACGGCGGTCAGGGGCCGGGCGCGACACGCCACGCCACACGCTGCGGAGCGCCCGACAACTCACACACACACACCGCGCTGTGAAGCAGGCCGCCCTACTGGAGAGGCGCCCAACCCTCCTCCAGCACTGTATTTGGCTATTTTGCGTCTTATTTGGCTGCAACCATCGCTTACTATACTAGCAGGCTGTTTCTTTCGCCCCGTTTCAGACATTGATGACAATGATCCAAAAGCGACTTGAAGCACAAGCCTCCGTAGATGCCTTCGGTCTAACACATGATCGCGTGCCTGTCACACGCCTCAGGCGACAGCGCGTGATGTGCCGGGCCGCCGTTCCGTCCGCGGCCGGCGTCCGTACCTGCAGCAGATCGAGCTGGGCGCGCGACGAGTCCGGCTCGGACAGCGTGCCGCGGATGCTGCGCACCAGGTTCGGGATCTGGTTGGCCACCTGCTTGCAGTCGGATATCATCTCGTCCTGGGCTGCCGGGTTGGCGTTGTACGGGCCGGCGCCCTGGCCGGCGGCGATGCACTGCGTGGCGGAGCTGGCCGCGTGCTTGGCCGTGTCCTGCGGGCGCCGGCCGGCTCGGGTCAGGTCAGGTCACGAGTGGCTCGGGTCACGCGCGGGTCAGGCCACCAAAGGGCAGTCACGTCGGAGGAGACCAGGCGCCGATTGCCTCGACAATACGGGGCGAAACAGGGCGGGCATGGAACGGCCAAAGGTCACAGCCGCTCGGAGCCACGACAGCGCAACTGTGATATTGTCGGTCAAAACGGCGCCATCCAGCCAACGACAGCAGCGCACACTGCTCTTGGGCCGTCAGAGGCCACAGAGCCAGAGCTCTCCAGTGCATATGCGGCGAGCGCCGGGTCCAGCCCCAGGGGGCCCACTCCCCTCGTGCCAGAGAGGGCATCACGCCCGCCCGGTTTCCAGCCTTCCCACAGACGGCCGCTCTTCGTCTGCTCGCATCTGCTCTGCGCTCCCCCAGCGATCTCACACCGCTGTCGACCCACCTCGAGCCGCTTGATCATCTTCTTGCGGAGGACGTCGGAGGCGGCCAGGCTGGTGGCCGAGCGTAGGTCCTCAGCCGCCTCGCGCAGCCGCTGCTGCTGGTCGGCGTTGCGTGGGTCGGAGGCGCACTGCTTGGCCGCCTGCGGGCCGATGACGCCGGGTCACCGCGCGCAGCTCCACGTCAGCCATAGTCGGAGACACGACCACCGCCGCCGGGTCAGGCAGAAGGCAAGATCGTGCAGTCGGTGGCACGGTTCGAACAGAGCGGCGCCCTTAACAGCAGTTGACCAGCATCAGCAAATCAACACTGGGCTTTTAAACATCATGACGGCGTGCCCGCTGCGCCTAGCAGGAGCGGAGAGACGGGGGCGGGCTCGGAGGAGAAGGCCGTCGTCGGCCGCCGCTCCGTACTCACCGACACCATGCGGGCGGTGGCGTCGGCCAGCTGTTTGGCGGCGCTCAGCAGCCGCTGCTGCAGGTCCGAGTTGGGCGTCGCCTCGGCCTGACCCTGTCAACACAGACTGCGGTCAGCGGCAGCCCCCAGCTCTGGCGTCGATCCCCGTCCGCACAGAGCGCCGGCAGGTCGGCAGCTGGCGGGCGACGGTGCTGCCAGCCGGCGGCGCACTCGCAACTGTCACCCGACTCCGGCTACCGAGCCGGCAACGCCCGGGCAGCCGGTGGGGTCCGGTCAGAGGGCGGGGGCCCCAGCAGCGGGTGGGGGCCCGGGCAGCCGGTGGGGTCCGGACAGAGGGTGGGGGCCTCAGCAGCGGGTGGGGGTCGGGACAGCCGGTGGAGTCCGGACAGAGGGTGGGGGCCCCAGCAGCGGGTGAGGGCCTGGACAGCCGGTGGGGTCCGGACAGAGGGTGGGGGCCCGAGCAGCGGGTGAGGGCCCGGACAGCCAGTGGGAATCTCGTCCGGGACGGCACGCCGCAATGCTTCATTCTGGTGTCGCTCCACCCAGTTGTCTTCGTTCATGGAAGTATTACGGGACCGCCCGCACGCGCCCGTGCCCGGGGCCCACCGTCCCAAATCATCCGTCCGGACCCCCCACTGACCCAGACACCCATCTCGGACATTGTGTGTGCGCGGGTCGGTCCACAGCAGCTTACAAATCACAAGCACGATAATTCCAAGCCACACACCACGTCACCACGGCCCCTTTCCCAGCTGGCTGTGCCCCTGAAGCCGTTCCGTACCGACCCGTCACCGGGCCTGCCTCATGGCTCCGTGCGTCAGTCAGCGAGGCATGCATCAAACTGCGCGACAGAACCGACTCGGCCCCATCTGACGACGCAGGTCCTGTCCGCAGGCAAAGCTCAGGCGGGACCGGCCAGCGCGCGTCCGCTCGGGCGCCGCGTCCCAGACGGGTCCGCCCTGCTCTGGTCCGTCAGGAGCCAACAGACGCCAGCGCTCACTCCCTTCTACAAAGCCATGCAGAGGCGGCGGTCGGGTCAGTGAAGCAGTGGCAGCTCCTGCCTGCCCCCTCCCCCATCCTCCCTCCCTCCGGCCCGGCCACAGCCGACATGCACAGCCGCCGTCGCGCCCCCAGCTCCCCTGGCGTCCCAAGCGACGTGCGGCGTCGGCCAGACGCGCACGGAAGCGTCTCTCGTCTACAGAGCGGCGCCACTGACCGGATCAGGGCCCGGTTGCTGCGTGGCGAACGCCTCCTCCTGCAACAACGGCGTGCGCTACAGAGTGCGGCAGGGGAGGCCGCGGACGCGCGGCCAGACCCGGTTAATCGGACGGCGGGCGCAAACCGTTAGTGGACCGCAGTCTCAACAGGCGGACACACGGGTGAGAGGGGGAGCGGTGACGAGCCGGGCGCCATGCGGACAAACAGCGGCCCCGGCCGCCCGCCTACCTTGATGCTCTGGATCAGCTGGGCGGTGGCCTGCGCCAGGATGCGCGCCTGGTTCACCATCTCCTTGGTGTCGGACGGCTGCGCGAACATCTTGTCGGTGACGGTGATGATCGTCTCCACGCACGTCTCGTCCGTGGTCTCCTTGACCTTCTGCTTGGTGCCGTACCTGACGGCGGACGGCGGACCCCTCACGGCCGGGCACACCACTGGCACCGGCCGCCGCACCGTCGCGCCCCGCCGTGCGTGACATGCGCCGCACCTGGCCGGCGGCCAGCCTCTCCACAGAGCACCACCAGCTTGACGCACGAGGTGCCGGCACCGGCCACCCTGGCACAGCGGCTGGTGATCGGAACGGCACCAATTCCCACCCTGCACGCGGAGCTAACGCCATAACGCGTCTGCTGGTCCACTGAGCACGTCACCATCCTGACAATATCTTGTGAACTAATTCAAGATCATGGAAAAACAGCTACCGCGTGTGGTTGTGCTCCTGACAGCCCCGCATGACAGTCACTGCTCTGATATGATCGAAGACACAGGCCATGGGCACCGTTCCAACATGGCTGCCCGGGTACCTGCTTCACACAACTGTAGCTGCTGCCTATCCCACGGGTATGCTAGGTGGCTGTGACCCCTTACTCAGCTAGAACCACGAGCTTCACAGAATATGTCCGGACACCGTCCCACCGAAAGGAAGCAAAAAATTCGCCGCTACATGACTTCAATTGCCGGCTCGTCCCACAGCTGTGACTACCGACGTGCCCCCCGTCCCAGCCGCCGCCCCCGCCCCCCTCCAGGGGGCCGGCCCGCCCACTGACTTGATGTGGTTGAGCAGGTCGTTGAGGGCGCGCGTGACGTCGGTGGCGGCCGAGCCAAGCTCGCGGCTCAGCGCCTCGTCCCGGCAGCCCAGCTGGCACTCCTGCACCACCGCCTCCACGGCGCGCGCCACCTCCTTGGCCGCCTCGATCAGCTGATCCTGGCAGCCCGGGTTCTGGATGGTCGGCGCCACCACCTGCAGGCAGCGCAGAGAGCGCGTGTCGGAACTGAGCACCGTACAATCGCACTCACTGATCTGTACCGCGGAGCCCTAGCATACGCGAGCACTTCAGATATCTGTAAGTCCTAGTGATGTGAGCAGGTAACTGTTGTCGATTCCTGCGTGGGGTTTATGCCGTAACGACTCGACGCGTCTCATTACCGAAGATATCAGAACCTCGACAGACCCATTACCGCTGCGCACAACTCGCGACCTAAAATGTCTCCGGGCAAACTTACTTGACCCCCCCCCCCCCAAAAAAAAACGCTCCGTTCTGATGCCACCAGCCGAGCTTCGTGCTGGGACAGCTGTCGCACCAAGCAGCCGGCCGCGAGCAGCGCCACCGGCCCGCCAGCTCCACCCACACCGTCCCGACAGTCGCCCGACGCCGCCGCCGCACCTTAGCGATGGCCACCAGCTGGGAGGTGGTGAGCGCGCACTGGGTGGCGGCGCCGATCACGCGGTTCTGCTGCTCCTCGTTGTCGCACGTGGACGCCACGTTCTTGGCCTTGAGCACGAGCGCGGCGGTGGAGTTGGCCACGGCCTTGGCCAGTCCGAGCAGCACGTCCTGCACCTCGGTGTTGATCTCGGTCTCCTCGGCGATGTTGGTGAGCACGCCGCCGGACGCCTCGCCCACGCGCGACGCGGCGTTCAGCAGGCTCTGACGCGGCTGGAGAACAGAAGGCGGCGGTCAGAGAGTGCAGGACGAACCGTGGCCGGTGTCACCGCTTCGTCGTCTGCGCCAGCCTCAGTTCGCGCCCCCCCTCCCCCCCCCCCCCCCCGCTAGGCAGTGTCAGAAGATTCCATTTGGTTCTTGGTCTCGGCCCCTGCCGCAGACACCCCGCCACCCCGGTTGTCCGCCTCTGTGCCAGCAGTACGCTCACCCGCTGCTTTCACGTCTCGCTTCTGTGACCCCCCCCCCCCCCTCCCGACCCTCTATCCCCGTCTTTACACCCCGGTCCCTGCTCTCGGCTCTGTGACCCTCTATCCCCGTGTTTACACCTCGGTCCCTGCTCGCCGCTCTGTGACCCTCTATCCTCGCGTCTACACCTCGGTCCCTGCTCGCCGCTCTGTGACCCTCCACCCCGTGCCTACACCTCAGTCCCTGCTCTCGGCTCTGTGACCCTCCACCTCGTGTGTACACCTCGGTCCCTACTCTCGGCTACATGACCCTCCACCCCGTGTCCACACGTCGGTCCCTGCCGTGCTCACCTCCTGTTTCTCGGGCTCGGCGGCGTGCAGCAGGTCGCTGAAGGCGTCGCAGAGCAGCCGAGTGGCGCCGATCAGCCGGTCGCCCGACATGCTGTCGTCCATGAGCGCCGCGATCGTCTGCACGCCGCGCGTCATCGACGGCAGGTTGGTGGTGATGGTCGAGATGGCCGCGCCTGCCCGCGCACGTGCCCGCCGTCAGCGCCCGGACCCGTCAGCGGCGGCCGACGCCGGCACCGCACAGCCGTCCCACACAGTCACGGACAGCCACGGCACGACCACGGCACACTCACACGCACCCGAACAACACGAACAGGCGGACACGGTCGCCGATAGCCGCACTGCGAGCGTCAGAAACGGGTCTGCCGGAGGCGTGAGTGTCTGGAGGGTCGGCGGTCGGCGTGCGCTCAGACCGCGCGCCCACGTTTAGCCACAGGAGCACAACACGGTGCGGGCACCGCCGCGTCCCAAGCCAGTGTGCAGCGCCAGACGGTTAGAGAACACCGGCACAGATACCAAACGGTACGTACCGTAGGGCCGAGCGACCGGCCGAAATTCGGCGCAAAACAGGCGACATCCGCCGATGATTTAGTTGGCACTTTCAGCTGGGTGTACAGGGCGGTTTGAGATAGTGTCAAAGAGCGCTCTCCTCTGGCGACCCGAGGGCGAGTCGCCGGACGATGTATTGTTCACTGTGTAAACCTCACGCAACACTCAGTGCAGACCCGTTTCCGACAAACGCAGCACGAACACGGCCTCCGTCTCTCTGCGGTAACACCACACGAGCGTACGGCACAAGTGGCGAGGCATCACATCGCGATGCAGCCTCCTCAGCGCTCCCCGCGCGCTCGGCGCCCTGCGGCCGACCCGGCGGTTAGCCGAGGTTCGGCGCGCGCCGCTCCTGCAGGCGGCGCCACGCCCAGAGCAGCGCCAGCGTCAGCAGGCAGAGCGCCGCCACGGCCAACAGCGAGCCGTGCAGACCGAGCGCGGCGCGCAGCGGGCCGGCCGGCGGCGGCAGCGGGCGGCGTGCAGCCAGCCGCCGCCGCCGCCGCCGCCGGCACCGGCCGCCAGCGGAGCGCGCGCGGCTCCACGTCCGTGAAGCGCATCACCAGCCGGCTCTCGACCCAGGCCAGCTCCTCAGCCTCCTCGTCGATCCAGAGCCGGCCCTGGCTGGCGCTGTGGGCGCGTACGGCTGACGGCGCGCCGCCGCTGCCGCCGCCGCGGCCCGTGGCGCCGCCGCTCGGCTGCAGCCGATCCTCCTGCATGCGCATGGCCTCGGCCAGCACGCGGCGCGCCAGCTCGTTGGAGCGTCCCCAGTCGTCCGGGCCGAGTCCGGCGCACAGCGCTGAGGCGGCGCCAGACGCCGTCTCCGGCCCGGCGCGACCCGAGCCCACCCTCCGGCGCCGCGCCGCGCCGCCACCCCGGCCGCCGGATCTCACGCCGTCCGTCCGCGCGCGCCCACCGCCGTCCAGCTCGTCAGCGCAACGTTTCGTAGCCCGATCTGCTGGCGGCGAGTTCGAACGCAAGCCGGTGGCAGAGGCGTCGTCCGGCCCAGAAGAACGACCGGCGCCCTGCGCCGCTGGCCCTGGTCCTGACTGGCTCTCCATGTCGCGTTGCAAGACATCAACCTGGCCGGTATCGCGCCGGTATGCCGGCGGCGACGCCTGCAGCCCGTCCAATGTTTGCTCAGCGTCACTGGAGCTCAGCCTGTCGTCCCCCAGCCGACACTCCCACTCCGCCCCTTGCGACGTCTCCCACTCCATGACATCCTCCCAGCGCCAACCCTGCTGCCAGCCATTCCTCGCCTCCTCCTCCGCGCCCCCCGCCGCCCTCCAGCCCACCACTCAGCGGCGGGCTCGACACCGACCCGGGCGCGAGCGCTCCGGCCTTCTCTAGAGAGCCTCCCTCCGCCGGCGCTCCGGCCGCCACAGCACCGCCGGCCGCGTGAGCGCCCTGCCGGCGGCGCGCCGCCGCCGCCGCCGCCCCGGCGGCCGGAGCGGCGCCACCCCCGGCCGGGGGCGGCCGGCCACGTACCGACGGCGGTGTGGTCCACCTCCTCCTGCGGCCCGGACGTGAGCGTCACCACCTGGGCTGTGGCCGCGTTCATCGCCGCCAGCTGCGACGACACGCTCTGCTTGTTGGTGTCCATGGTGGTCTCCTTCCACTTGAGCGACGTCTGCCGGCAGTGGGGGCGAAGTCAGGCGAAGGCGCGGCACTGCCCGCGACAGCAGCCGCGCACAGACGTCAGGCGAGCCAACCAGCGGCCAACAACACCGGACAATCACTGACATGTCTCAGACACGTGACAAACAACAAACGCCGCACGTAAGTGCCGAGGACAGAGCTACGACTGGGATGGAAACGAAACATGTCCTCTTCCAGGCGGCCTAGCCCTCACAGCAGGAGAAGCATCCACAAACGGCCTCCGAGTCGTTCATTATTTCGGCAGCAGGACGCGGGTGGAGGCTGGGCTGCAGCCACCTGCCGCCTGCCGCGCCCCAGCGCCGGCGCCGAGGCCACTGACCGGGTCCGTGCCGAGCTCGGGGAACTGCATGCGCGTGTCGAGCTGGCGGCGCGCCGAGTCGATCGCCTCGTGGCCGACCACGATGGTGTTGACCAGCGCCCGCTGCGGCTCCGACCCCACCGACGTGATCTGCGGCTGCTGCGCCTGCGGCCACCGCGCCCGCCGCCGGTCAGGTCAGGTCGGGTCAGGTCGGGTCAGGCGGCGCACGGGCGGGCATCGCGCGAGCACGGTCAGCGCCGGAACAGACGGCCCCTCCCCCCCCCCCTCCCCGACGACGCCAGCGTCGGGCGCCGTGCCGACTGACAACAGAGACCAGAATCGGTCGCGATGAGAATCGTGATGGGCGATATCCCGAGTACCAAGCATTCATGCACACATAATACGCAAACAAAGCTCGGCTGACATACCTCCCTCCACGTGGCATATCTCCACATGCACGACCGTGGTGGGC
The DNA here is from genome assembly GCF_011947565.3 of Pollicipes pollicipes. Classification (NCBI taxonomy): domain Eukaryota; kingdom Metazoa; phylum Arthropoda; class Thecostraca; order Pollicipedomorpha; family Pollicipedidae; genus Pollicipes; species Pollicipes pollicipes. Next base: position 42,964,408 of record NW_023596545.1, on the reverse strand, counting down.
ATGCGACGAACTTAACCGTATAAAAACAAATCAATAAAACAACTGGTCGCCGTAACGACGCTAACTGATCCATTTATCGTAACCACATGCACTGACACGAGCAGAAATCCGACATTTATTTATGTACCTACACATATCCTAAAGAAGTATCCTTTGGACGCTTGAAAGAGGAGAACACGGCATTACTGGGCGGACCGGCGACGCGAGCGGCCCGGCCTCGCCTCGCCTCGCGTCCGACGGGCCGGCACCAGACACAGGCGGCCCGGGCGGAGGGCGCCGCGCCGCCGGCCGGCCTTCCATGAGAACCCCTCCGGCCGCGCTCCGCCGGCTCCGCGGGCCGTCCGACACCTCGTTACACACCGCAGCATGGGCTGCTTTATTGGCTCGGCCGGGAGGCGGCGGCCGTCCGCCCGGCCGCGGCGGGGACGGGCGGCCCACGCGGGCGCGCGCTTACCATGGGCGGGGCGTGCGCCAGGTTCACCTGGCCGCGCATGGTGCCGTGTTGCGCGCCGCCCATGTGGCCCGTGCCGATGACGTTGGGTCCTGGGTCGGGGGCAGAGCGGGGGCCGGTCAGCCGGGAGGGTTCGCGCTGCCCCGGGGGCGGCAACCGGCCACCGGCGACCGGCGACCGGCGACCGGCGACCGGCGACCGGCGACCGGCGACCGCGACCGGCGACCGGCGACCGGCGACCGGCGACCGCGGGGCCAGCAGCGGCGACGAGACGAAGCAGGCCAAGACCCGATGAAACAGCCCACGAAGCAAATGAACCAGGCGCGACCGAACCGAGTCTGTCGAGAGCCAACTGAACCATGCGGGTGCTTTTCTGAGCCGAACGTGCCCCAACATAACGGGTGTTGTCTAAACTGCATCGGGCGTGGCTCCCCAACTGAAGCGAAAACTGAACTGGGCGTAGCCCAACAAAAGTGAGCGCACTGTGTGAACGGAACCAGGCGTGGGTAGCCCCGCCGACCGGCAGCGGAACAGCCGTGCGGCGCTCACCCGTGTCGCCGGTGCGCAGCACGCCCGGCTTCGACAGCGAGTCCTCTTCTACCTTAGTGATCTTCGTCATCCCCTGCTGGATGATGGTGGCCCTGGCGGACGGCGGGGAGGGGGCGGCTCAGCACGGCTGGCGCCACGAACGGCACCGACGACACCACCAGACGGAGACAGACACAGGGCCGCCTGAACACACCAAACCTCCCCGCTCCCCGCAGAGACCGATGCCAGATCGTCCGTGGCGGTGGCCAGATGATGATGACTGGGGCTTTGGGGCGCACCAACCACGATGGTCGTGGTGGCATCAGGGCGAGGAGGTAGGGGAGACGAAGCAGCGCCCCGACTCACTTGTTGGGCGACACAGACTCCTCCAACATGATGGCGTCGTCGTCCTTGTCGACACCCAGCCAGTCTTTGGACTTCTGCTTCTTCAGGATGATATCGATGTATCCGGCGATGAGCTGCGAGATCTGCTCCCCCTCCGTCGTCTGCACCGAGTAGTACTGATCTGTGTAGTCGCCAAAGTCTGCGACACGCAGAGGACCGTGTCACGGTCTGCCGGGCGACACACTCATCTCCCAAACAGACCCACACCCAACAAAGTCCTTGTTCATCCGTAGCACGCGACTGAGCCCCCTCAAATACAGGGACTGAACATGAAAAGATCCAGACCATGCGACACACCGCCGGCGCGCAGTGCTCTGGCACTGCTGTCAAACAATGACGACGACATTCGACATTCCACTTTCGACGACTTTCCACATTGACTTCCACAATCCATTTTCGACGACTTTCCACATTCACTTCCACTTTCGACGCCGACATTCCACTTTCATTCGACGACTTCCGACGACATTCCATGCATGAGAGCACCGCAAAAAGCCGCTGTGCTACGATCAACACACGATGGCTGCTTCGCCTGCTCACTTCTCTAACGAACAATCTGTATCGCCACGTCGGCAGCAAAACCTCAGCGGCGTCTGAGACGACATCCTCTGGTGTTGTGTTCAGGCCCGCCATTGGCACAACGACCGATGACATCGCCGATACACTAAGGAAGTTCGCTTGTCATGTTAAAAACCGACGGTCGATCTGGTGCAGAATATTCTGCGAACCGCAGGTGCTGCCGTCGGCTGACGCCAGGCGAGTGGCAATACTTCATCACCGCCAACGCAAGCTGGGTCCAGAAATCGACACCTTTCTGGACTGGCATGTGTCTATCGATGTGCCTGGTGCGCGTCTTTCAGTACCACCATTGAGACTACATGACGTATGAGGATCTGCGCGGTGAGAATCCCAAAGCACTTACAAGTCATTTTGTTTGCCTATTTGAGCCTGAAAGTAAAGATAACCATAAATCCCGCGTAAAACGTTCCTGAATGCTTTCGATTCGTGATTTGGCGACCCGCGAAAACGTTAGTAACACACGTGGCGGGTTTTCAGCATTTGTGGCGTACCCCACACGAAAGCAGCCGCTATCTTAGCCCAGCTTCAGCCCCGGGGGACCGTCCGCCCGGCGCCGACCGCAGAGGCTGTGGATGCCCCAGCGGCCGCGTGCGTTAATGTCCGGGCGGCAGGCGCTATTGATTTCGGCTGGAGAGCAGCGGCAGCGGCGGCGGCGGCGGCCGCTGAGCTGCGTGGGAGCGCCGGCCGGCGCCAGTCTGTCCCGGCCGGAACGCCGCCGGCGGCCCCTGCAGACCGCCGGCCCCGGCGCCGGCGCCGACCGGCCGGCGCCAGCTCAAGCGCCGCGCCAGCCGCCGCACGGCCGGCCGGCGGCGGCGCGTGCGGCCCAGCCGCTTGCCGCCGCCCCGACCGCGTTTCACGACCCAATACGGGGCCGGGCGTAAGCTTCGAACGAGCGCACGAGCATTCACAAGCGGCCCGTTATTAGCGCTACAAAAGACGGCTTGCCACCGGCCGAAACGCTCCAACGGAGCGGCCGAGGTGAACGGCGCGCTCCAATCGATAGCCTGGAGCCGAGTCGGCGGGCTCTGCTGGCCGCGAACGCTCGGGCCGCGCCGGTGGCGGCGAAGCGGGGCCAGCACGCGGCTCGGGCGGCCGACTCACCGACGGGTGAGCAGCGAGACGGCGGACCGGCGCCCGCGGCTCCCCGCACCGCCGGCATGTCGCACCTTCCGGAACCGCTGCCCCCTCCTCCCTCCCCTCCCCCACGATCAGCCGACCGGCCGGCGACGCGTACCGAGTGTGAAGGTGTTGGGACTGGCCGCCCACCGACGCACGGTCGTCAGCGGCCACTCCTTCAGGATCTCCTTAGTCTTCTCGTCCAGCCGCAGCACCGCCTCTTTGGTGACGCCCAGCAGCCGGGGCACCAGCTTGTTGCGACCCTTCAGCTTCTCCTGCAGGGCGAGGGGCGGCGTCAGCGCGGGCCGAGGCGGGGATGCGCGGAGCGGAGGCGGGGATGCGCGGAGCGGAGGCGGGGGGCGGGCCGAGGCGCGGGGCGGGCCGAGGCGCGGGGCGGGCACAGGCGGCGCCGGCGGCTCAGCTACGGGCAACAGGACGGTGTCCGGCGCGCCAGCACCTGTCGCGCCACTTCGCAGCGGACGACCAGGGGCCGCACCCAGGCCGCATGCAGGCGCCTCACACAGCGAAATACCAGGTGTGTGGTGCGCGCCGGCGAGCCGATAAACCACGTGACACAAAATACACCCTCGGAAATATACTCACTGGACCAGTGTACGAAAACGCTTCGAAACACACAGCAGCACACAAATACTTTTCATTTGTACTGCATGTTGCTGACTTATCCCCACGTCACGTACTATTCAACATTTTGCTGGGTTCCTGGCGCCCTCAGTTACAGTGCCGATCCAAGCGACGTGGCCACATCACCGTAGATCAATGGGCCTACCTTGACTAAAAAGAAGCTGACGCCATAAGTAGGCAGATCCCGCGCCTCCTTCACATACTGGACTTTGGCGTCCAGCTCGTTCAGTTCGGAATAGTTCTTGTGCTCGTTGTAGATTTTCTTCTCAATACCCTTCGTCTTGACGTAATAGTGCGGCACGAACTCCCGAAGTCTGCCGGGTGGGAGAGAGACAGAGACGTAAGAATGCGGCACGAACTCCCGAAGTCTGCCGGGGTGGGAGAGATGACGTAATAGTGCGGCACGAACTCCCGAAGTCTGCCGGGTGGGATGGGAGAGAGATGACGTAATAGTGCGGCACAAACTCCCGAAGTCTGCCGGGTGGGAGAGAGAGGGAGACGTAAGAGTGGGCCATTAACTCCCGAAGTCCGCCGGGGTGGGAGAGAGATGACGTAATAGTGCGGCACGAACCCCCGAAGTCTGCCGGGTGGGAGAGAGAGAGAGAGAGATGTAATAGTGCGGCACGAACTCCCGAAGCCTGCCGGGTGGGAGAGAGATGACGTAATAGTGCGGCACGAACCCCCGAAGTCTACCGGGTGGGAGAGAAAGAGAGAGAGAGACGTTGGCGAGCGTACAGCAGCGGCCGACGACAGCAGCTCCGAGTCCAGTGACCCCCACCATGCCGTCCATTGATCAGTCGAGTTTCCACGGACCGCGACCACGTGGTCATATCGCGCCCAGAAAACCATACTATTCCCGGACAGAACGGCCACATTGGAAGACTTGAGATCAGGATTTGAGCTTAAGGGCGCTTCGAACGCTCGGACTTATAACATCCCGGCAGTCGCATTTCACGGAAGTGATATCTCCGTCTGGACGAGACCGGTCTCGAAAAGGCCGCCGAGACCTGGAGAGGGCCGGGACCGACTGAAACATAGCCCGGTCGCCGCCAGGCCTCCACAATCGAAGAGCTGCGGCTGGGCGTACTCACTCGAGAAAGCCGGTCTTGTGCTTGTCCGGCTGGTAGGCGCCGAACTGGATCTGACACTGGATGCCGGCGAACTGGCACGCCTTCTGCTCCGTCACCGGGTGCGTACCGTTCAGGATAGCGTCGCGAGCCTGCCGGGGGGGACGGGGGGGGGGGGGGCGGGGTTAGTCAGCGGGACACGGCACAGCGACCGCCGGCGGATCCGTCTTGCACACGCCATTGGCGCTTAACGGCGCGTCGGTTTGAATGGAGCGGCGCATTGCGTAGCGATGCGGCCGGCCCAGCCAGGCGTACCGTCGGATAGGCCGACGCCGAGGCGCCGCCCTGTCCCAGGGCGGCGGAGAGCACGCTCTGGTGGCGTTCGGCCCGCTCCGCGAGGCGTGCCGTCCGACAGGCCGACGCCGAGGCGCCGCTCTGTTCTGGGGCGGCAGGGAGCACGTCCTGGTGGCGTTCGGCACGCTCCGCGAGGCGTGCCGTCCGACAGGCCGACGGCGAGGCGCCGCTCTGTTCCGGAGTGGCGGGGAGCACGCCCTGGCGACGCCCAGGCCGGGCCCACCGGCCGCCGACTACAGGACCGCTTTCAGGTATCGCGTCGCACTAACGTCACCTATTGCGAACCCCCAGCAGAGTGAACGCCCAACACTGACCCGATGAGGCGTTTCCAGGCTTTGGATGGGACAGCTACAGACAAACAGCGATAAACGAAATCGCCTGCAAAAACACAGCCGACGTCTGGGGCTCGCCGTCCGTGAAGCCCACCAGCTGCCTTCAGGCGGCTTGCAGAGCCGCGAAGGGCGCCCTGTCTCGGCGCGTCCCTGCGCGCCGGGCCGGCCGCATTCGCTCACCTGCACGTAGAGCAGGTTCAGCTGCACCGGGTCGCGGCCGTCGATGTTCTGGTCAGAGAAGAAGAACTTGCGCCGCAGCAGCAGCGTCTCGTTCTCGTCGACGCCCTGCTCGCGCAGCGTCTTGCTGTGGTCGACCCAGCCGACTGCGGCACAAGCGGCGGCTGTGAGACGCCGGCGCCGCGCCGCCCAACGCATGCGCCGCCGGCCAGCACGCGCGGCGCGTACCGGAGCGTGCGACACGGCCTGCTGAGAGGCGGCATACGCTCGCCTCTGGACGATCGCTTGGTGGCGTCTCCGGCGGAAATGGGAACGCGCGACAAGAAGCTCGCGTCTGTGCGAACACAAACTTAAGAAGATTAAAACAGGGCGGATTACCACGAGGCACGGGAGACTTTACAGACGCCCATAATTACAGATATCACCCCGCGCTGACACTAAACTGGACACAAATTGGCACACACAATCCAGACGCAAAGAACGAAATGAAGAAGAACGTCGCGCCAGGCGCTATCTCCGCGTCCATCAGCACTAAGTCAGTGGCCGCCTGTTAACTCAGACACAGCGCAGCCCTCTGAAGTCATACTCTGCGTTATCTGCGCTATTTGAAACGACAGCCGCGCACGCTAACAATTTCAGGGCGCGGCCAATCGACAACTTCCACTTCGATTTAATCGCTGTCCTGCCAGACAATGACCACTCGCTAGCCTGCCGCACGTCTTTTTAGATCTAGTGACTGACCACAGTGAAAGCCCGGCACAGGCTTCCTTCCAAACCAACCACACAGGAATATCGCGATAGCCAAACACACCGCACTAGTTTAAACCAACAGAGTTTCTCGAGTTACAGCCAACAAACACGTATGGAAAACAGGGGGAGGGGTGCATTCTTTGTCCTCCACCCTATCCACCCAGTAAGTGCATAAAGTATCTAATTTTTCCAGCCCATAGCTTTCGGCGTCACGTTTAACCACAAGTAATTCTGGTCATCACGTGACCGGACCTGTTTGTGCAGAGATGCGACGCTGAATCTTACTAAGCTGAAAACAAGTTGTTTCATGTAACTGCTGAGTGGGTACAGCCACACCCCATTTTTCCTATTTCATTTTGACGATTTTGTGACATGAATTGTTTGCTTAAGTCGTAAGGATCTTAGTCTCCCACACGCACAGATTGCTGCGCAACACTGGCCCCATAACTCAGATGGCATGGACAAACCCCACATACGTCTCCGAGCACTCTGTATCGCCATGCGCTGCACGCTCACGCCGACACGCAAACCACTACGCCACGGGGGTGGCAAGTACACGCGCTTTTCATATCCCGAAACTCCTCTAGTCCACTCCCGTCAGGCACAACTTCTCCCATAATCTGTATTTGAGGGGTGCATTTGACATCATACTCCCACTGATCTGAAAGCCTTAAGAAGACTTCCTTGACCACTCCATTGCCGTGTTTAACTACGACCGTCGGCCTTCCAACATGGAGCGCTTCCTCACGACGCCCATGAAATGAGCGGGCAAACCGTGTCCGATCTCAGCGCGTGCACAGCACACGCCACCTCGAACATCATCCGTTTGACTCACGCCAACGACCAGCACTCTATCGATCCTTCCCAGATCCCCGTGGGTCCGCTCCTGACTGCACCAGCGGCCACCGCCCCTCGCATCAGACAAGCGAGAGGCCGAGCCCCCCAGTCGGGCCAGCACCCGCTCGTCCGCTGGCCGCCACCCGCACCTGGACTCCCAGCCGCACAGCCGCATCGTCAGATCGCGGCTGGCCGATTATAAAAGGAGGAATGGCGTGGGAGGGGCGTGGCCGGCGGTCGTCAGCGGCAGGCTGGCGGACCATCACCGGCCGGCCACGGCCGTGTCGGCGGCGCCGCTCTGGTCCCGCCGCCGGCCGGCCAGACGCGCGGGACCAGGCGGTCAAGCGCGGGAGGGCGATCGGGAGACGCGGGCACTGGCACAGCGTGGGGACCGGAGGGCCGGGCAGATCGGGGCGGCGTGGCGATCAAGGAAACACCGGGACTTGGGGAGGGGGGGGGGGGTTTAAAGAAGACCGATGGGTCGCATGGAGCGTGGAGATCGGGGGACGTAATGCTTAGAAGAGACGCAGGAAACAGAAGAGACAGAGGGATCAGGGGGACCAAGGGAGACGCCTGAGACCGTAAGACATGATACGAACAGGAAGGAGTAAAAGGCCGGCAGATGGTATAAAATACAAAAGCATTCCGGAATAATTCCCGTCCATCAACCCACAATCATGCATTCACACGGTAGTACGTACACATGAATAAATGAATGAATATATGAATACATAGATAAATGCGAAAATAAAGATGTCGGCAGCAGTCTGAGTATGGCAAAAGGTTACAAAATGGGATACGATGTTATAAACCCTTAACCACTCTCACATCCTCTTCATTTACGCCCCAACAGTAAGACCGTCTGCTCAAAAGGGCCGCCCTACCGAAAGTTCATCCGCTTGACATCATCCGCTTGACAGAGGAAATCGAGCCCAGGGTCCCTGCGAAAGCCTGCCTGTCTGCGAAAATGGGTACTTCACACAGCGAGCCTGGGCCCAAAGAAAAGGGAGCAGAAGAAAAAAAAAAAAAAAAATGCAAAAAAAAAAAAAAAAAAAGAAAAAAAAAAAAAAAAAAAAAAAAAAAAACAAAAAAAAAAAAAAAAAAAAAAAAAAAAAAAGAAAAAAAAAAAAAAAAAAAAAAACAAAACAAAAACAGCCTCCTTCCCCACCCCCATCCCCCCCCCCCCCCCCCCCCCCCCCCCCCCCCCCCCCCCACAGCCGACACTCACGTTCGTCATCGGTCTTCAGCTTCTTCTTGAGCGACTCCATCTTGGCATCCACAGCCCGGTCATCGGAGGCCTTCTTGCGGCGCAGAGTCAGTGTGCCGAAGTTGGGTTTGACGTTCTCCTGCTCCTCCGTCTCCTTCTCGCGGATCAGCGAGTATTCCTCGTGGTTGATGATGCCTGCCACCGGCGGTGTGAGGTCAGCAGCGCCAGCAAGCCGCCGACAGGGGCCGCAGCCGAACGCCGCACCACACGCCGAGTCCGTGGCACCGCCACACCGCCACAGCACGCCTCTATACTCGCCACCAATCCAACAGCGGGAGGAGCTGCACTGCTCCAGCGGAATGCGGCCGCATCCAGGCGTTACAGAATAACAACACTGGGCCTATGGCGACGCACGAAAAAAACCAGCCTCGTAAAACCCATCGACACTGCCGACCTCTTTGGCGCACTATCGCTTACGGCAGCGCTCCGAACACCAAACACCGCCCGCGGCTGACCGGGACGGACGGGCATACGGCGGCACCGGCGGCGGCACGTCACATGGCGGCGCCAGCGTGGCCCGCTTCCGGGCCGGCGAGCAATCAGCGGCTCGCCCGTCGGGCGCCGGCAGCGCATGAATGAAGGCGGCGCGGTGCGGCGCCCGGCGCCAGGGTGGCGCCGGGCGGGCATCGATCGAGCCGGCGTCGCCGCCGCCGGCGCTGCCTCCGGCCACTCACCGATCTTGGTGCAGATCGTCACCATCAGGTTGCTGACGATCTGCGAGTCGTCGACCAGCATGGTCTTGACGGTGCCGTCCAGCATGCGCACGCGCAGCGGGCGCAGCTTCTTGCGGTACTCGATCACATCCTGTGGCCAGGGCGAGCGCGGCGCGTCAGTGGCGGCCGGCGTGGCACGGACGGGACCGGCGGCCCGCGCCGCTGCCCAGGCTCACCCCGGAGCGGGCGTCGGGCAGCAAGGGTGCGAGGGTACGCTGGCCCGTGACCAGGGACGGGCCGCCGCGGCCCAGCATCGGCGGAGCTGGCTCTTGGGGCGGCTCCCGACGTCGGAGCTGGCGGCCACCGGCCAGAGACAGCGACCGTGACCAGCGCCGGCCTTCGAGCCGTCCACCGGCCGCCGGGACACGACAGAGGCCACCTGACACGGCTGCAGCAGCCCGAGCACGGCTCCCGCCGGCGGCGCACACAGCGACAGAGGGCAGGCTGTCTGGACATCTGAACATCGCAAGATACGGCGGAGGCCACCTGACACGGCTGCAGCTGCCGGAGCACGGCGCCCGCCGGCGGCGCACGCGATGACAGGGGGCAGGACGTCTGGACACCTCAACATCGCAAGACATCCGGTCAAACACTAGCGGTCTCGTCACCACCCTGCTCACGCCGCCTGAGCAGGCTGTGTTCCTGTCTCGGTCCGGGTCCTCACAGCACACGCACACGCACACGCGCGTGCACGGCACGCCCACAGCTGCGGACACCACCTGTGGCCGCCGCGGTCAGCAGCGCCGCTGGCGTGGCCGCCGGCGGCGGCGGCCGGGTCGACAGACCGGGATAAGCCAAACGGCGTCGGCAGGAAGCATTCAAGTCACGTCTCCGTAACCGGAGGAGAAGCGTAGTACTGCGGCCGTCCATTTACACAAGTTTGCGACGGACAAGGTTGCATCCAACACGTGCAGTTGCAAGTGGACTGACGGCGAAAATGCTTCATTCTCACAGGAAGCCGAAAATGACATGTGAAACCCCGATCAGGGTCCTCAGCGGGCAAATTTGGGTCGGCGAATCAGTCCGACTAAATGTGCGCCTGTTTTGTACGCCCTGAACAAGATACGTCAATTCAGGAAAAGTGGATATTTTCCCACATCGCAAGCTTAATGTAGCGCGCAGAGAACGAAAACAATATGTTTAGTCCCAGAACGGATAATTTGCATCGGCGCGCACCAAGTCAGGATATCTTACTGCTGCATAAACCCATCAACCCAATCATACATTGTCGCGAACTTTCATAGCGACAACGTCCGTGCAGAACTTGTTGAAATTAAAAAGGCCAAACAGCAAAGAAATAACGGACATTGTTAAGTACATGTTTTGTTATATGATGCCCAATAAAGAAGACAACTAAAAACAAATATGGTGCGATCACATGGATTCTCCTTTACCTGTCCCCCCTCCAGGCTGGCATCCAATTTAAAACAGGTGTGTGGCTGTGGCTATTTGTTGCCGTACTTGTGACCGTTGTTTTACGTTCTATTTGTTTTAAGCTTACGTCTCAGCATAGGGTTATCCAGACAAACCACAGCATTATTAAAAATGGGTTTCCAGCTGGCTTTCAGCTTTTGGTAACGATACAGGACTGAACAGACATTTACGAGCGAATTGAGAAGGCCAGCCCAACCGAAAACTGCAGACAGTCCGCCCAAAAGACGTCGGGTCACATGACATTACTAAAATACAATCCTACCAGCCTCAACGTAGTTGGAACAGAACAGCTTCGACAACAACAACAAAAACACACACACACGCTACTATCACTATCCCGGTCGGAAACAGCCTGAAAGTGAGAAATACAATGAGTGACAAGATAAACGAGAGCTGGCAAATCCCAGCAAAAAGATCCTCAAAAAGGACGGTTGATATCCGATGACAGACCAACGTGTTCCACCAGCCCCCGGTTGGACGCCCACCTTTCACACACCTCGATGCCTCGGCGGGAGCCTGGCGCGAGGGTGGGCCGCGCCACGCCCACCCCCACTCGGCCACACAAAGCGCCTGCTCATGTGCCGGAGGCAGCAGCGCCGGCGTCTTCCGCTCTGGAGCCGCGCTCGCTGCCGGCGGGGCGGGCTGGTCCGTGCGACCGCCGCGCCGGCCCCGCCCCCGCGCGTCACCGCCAGCGGACCGACCATGCTCTCAGGTCAGGTCGACTGGCGCGCGCCCCGCTCACAGTGCGTCGGCCGGGGCGACGGTGCAGCGCCGGCGCGCCGCCGCCTCGGGCGCCTGCCGCCCGGCCACTGAGCCGGCGGCCGGCCCGCCAGACTGGCGTCAACGTCGCCAGAGCGACTATCGATCTGCGCGCGGCCGCCGCCGCCGGCTCCCTCTCGGCCGCTCATCTCTTTGTAGTACATAAACCGGCGGCGGGGCGGCCACTGCCCCACCCGGCCCAGCGCGGCCCGGTCCGGCCGGGCGCGGCACTGCCGGCGCGGCACTGCCGACTGCCCAGGGAGGAGCTCAGGCGGCCAACACCGGCCGCCTCCCGGATGAGCGACACGGCCAGCACTGGGCGCTGGCAGGAGGAGCGGGGCGGCTGAGGCCGGCGGTGCGTGCCGCCTCTGACGTCCGTCGGCGCGTGCCGACGAGCGAACGCCGCCGACGCAGCCCGGCCGCCCGTGCGACGGGCGGCGCCGGCCGGCTCAGGGCGACCTCAGGTGGGCGCCGTCAGCCGGATGCCGACCGGTCGCCGGTCCGGCGGAGCGGACGCCACCGTGCTGGCCGCATTCCCACGGCGGGACGGGCTCCTAACATGGGGCTGGCGAGCCCCGACCGTCCGGCGACCCCAACGCTGTCCGCGCCGTCGACAGCGTTTGCACTGAGACTTGGATTAGTCAGATAAGAGACCGAGAGACGCTGGCCAGTTTCCGACAGCGCGTCACCACGATTCTCAGTCGCCGTGGGACATGACCGAAGCATCATCTGGGACCGGGGCTTTTGTCCCATTGTCAGGTTCACTGAAGACTCGTCCATTTTCCTTTCTCTTTTTCATTTTCCGGAACAGAACGACGCTTTCGTCAACCAACGCTTTCTCGTCTGCCGACATCAGCAGCGATGGTTCACGGCAGGTCTGAAACACTTCGTCTGGAAAAGACTCACCTCGCTTTTGAGAAGGTAGTACTCGAGGGTTCGTCCCGGCTCTAGCCAGAAGCCCTTCTTCGTCTCCTCGTCCCAGAAGAAGAGGCCGTAGTCTTTATCTGTCGGAATCGGCGCCCGTCAGAGGTCGTTTTAACAACGGCTTGTTGACGCTCGCCCGCCTGCTGAGGCGCTCATAAATTTCTGCATTCACGACCGGACCAGCGGCGGGCGGCTCCCCCGCCACGGACCAAGCGCGCGCGATCAATACGACGACAAACGACTTCGTTTACCGCCCCCTTCAGCGACTCAATTACACGATTGTTTTGTCTCCGGCGACCAATCGATGCTGGTTACGGTGTGCGAGCGTGCTTTGTGCGAGTGTGCCAGACTCCACGACACAACCTGGCGACATCAGCCCTGACTACCGATCACTTACGGTTGGTGATGTTGGTGGTGTCGGCTAGTCGCTCTCTGATCATGCGGCAGGCGTCCAGCACGGCCGTCTGCGGCTCGAACTGCATCGCCTTCACCACATTCTTCTCCTCGATGCGGACCCGCAACGTCAGCGACATCTCTGATCTGCGGACAGAAGCAGCGGTGCCGTCAGGGGCCGTTGCGGCGCTAGCTGCGGGGTGGGCGTGCCAGCCAGGGCGTCGCCGCCGCCATCCGATGGACGACGACCGCCGGCGGTCGGCGAACAGGCGTCTACACATGTTCGGCATCCACCAACAGAGCGCGGTACGCGCTCCCTGATTGGGGAAATCCCGCTGAGGCAGACGGCTCACCGGTCGGAAGCTACCCGTCACCGAAATCCCCCGGCACGCACGTGTGCCAGGTCCGGGGCATAAACAGAGCGGCATGCGTCAGCACCGACGCGAGCAGGTGCGCGGGGCACACGGCGTCAGCACCGCGCACTGCTGACCCGGCGGTCCCCGACCGAGCCGCGCTACCAGCCCGACCGACTGATGACGTCACGGCAGCGCCGGCGGCGGCCGCAGCGCCCGGCCGAGAGCCGGACCGGTCCGGCCGCCGCCGCCGGCAGATGTCGGAGCCGATCGCCGCGCCGCCCGCCGGAGACGGCCGCGGCGCGGCGGCGGTCCCCACGGGCCGACGATAGCCTCCTGCCGTCGCGGCGGCGGCGCTATCTCGGGACGTAGTCGGGACGCGGCCGCCGGCGCGCGCGGCGGCCGCTCCGCCGACCAGCGTCGTCCCTATCTAAATTGTATCGCGCCATTAAGCGTCGATGACCGGCGGTGCGGCACGTGCCCGACCGCCGCGCTCTGGGGCGAATTAGCCGGCCGGGCGGAGGCCGGCAAAGGACGGCCGCAATTGGCCGGCCGGTCGCCGGAGACCGGTCCTGCAGGCGCGTCGCGTCATCGGCGTCTGCCTCCTCTGCAGCCGAGGCGGGCGCCGCGCGACGGGCGCCCGGGCGCCGCCCGCTCGCCGGTCGCAGCGGTCACAGCGGCGACGCCGCGCCGCCCGGCTCAGTTCGCGCGTCGCTTGAGGAGGGGGCGTGCTCGCGTGCGGCGCCGCCGACAGCCGCACCGCAGTGTCACACTGCATGACGGCATCTCAGTGGCAAACAGGCCGATGTCTGTGTCACGCATCAATGTATATACACACGGGCCGGGAGACGCTGACCAATGGCCCAACGGCGTGCCAGTGAGGGTTGTCAGCGCCGGCGGCAGGGCAGGTCCACCGATCACCCCCGGCCGGCCGCTGGTGCAGCTGCGCCCTGATGCCCCGGGGATCCGTTCCCACACCTGTTATATCACACGCGAGGCCAGCCAAACATCACACGATTAAACTCCGACACGGCCATCCGTTCTGCTCGCCATCAGTCGACCGGTCCCGCGGCGGCGCTCGCTCGCCGCCCCATCGATCTTGCGTTGTAGCCGGCACCTGCGCCCCTCCCCCATCCGTCGGGACCCGGTGGCAGCCGTTGACCCGAGCGCGGCCGCCGACCACTCCGCCGAGCCGATCGCCCCCAGGCTGCGCGTGAGGGCCGCCCTCCAGCGGCCGCGACCTACCGTCCCGTGCCGTCGGGCGCCCCTCCGCGCCGCCGCCTGACGCCCAGCTCTCGCGGTGCACGCCGCCCCAGGATATATTTAAACGTCGGCACAAGGCGCGGCGGAGCGGCCAGTCGGCTGCCAGCCGGGCGGCCGGCCAGCCGCCCACCTGACTCAACCCGCGCGCGCTGAACACGCGCCTGACGGAGGCCGGTCCCAGGGCCAAACGGGCTCCATTGTGACTCATTCTGTCCGTGCTCGTTCTGCTGTGCTCTGTCGTGTTGTCCGATGCATAATGGCGCCGTAGCCTCCTCGGACGCTACTCCCTCCGTCAGTGCTCTCTGTCTGGTCTCCCTTGTCAGGTCACCCTCTGTCCGGTCTCCCTTGTCCGGTCTCCCTTGTCGGGTCACCTTCTGTACGGTCTCCCTTGTCGGGTCGATCTCTGTCCGGTCTCCCTCGTCGGGTCGGCCTCTGTCCGGTCTACCTTGTCGGGTCGCTCTGTCCGATCACGCTCGTCGGATCCTGTCTCCCTCGTTGGGTCGCCGTCTGTCCGGTGTCCCTGTCGGGTCGCTCTCTGTCCGGTCTCCCTTGTCGGGTTGCTCTCCGTCCGGTCTCCCTTGTCGGGTCACTCTCTGTCCGGTCTCCCTCGTCGGGTCGCCGTCTGTCCGGTCTCCCTTGTCGGGTCGCTCTTTGTCCGGTCTCGTTTGTCGGGTCGCCGTCTGCACGGTCTCCCTTGTCCGGTCGCCCTCGACGCGGCTCCCTCTGGCTCTACGTCAGCGCCGCCTCCTTTGTGAGAGCTAGCCCCGCTCCGCCGAGGAGGCTCCCTCCCGGCGCCGCGCGCCGCCCGCAGTCGGCGCGGCCGCCCACTCCCGAGCGGCAGCGTTATGGAGCTGTCGCCGGCTGGGCGGCGGCCGGCACGCGCCCCTCCCATTGTCATCGGTGGCGCTTCCGTCCCATTTGGCCGGCGCGGCCGGCTCGAGAGCGGCCCCTCGACGGACGCCGCCCTCGCCGCGCCCTGACATGTCGCCCGCTCGCCCGGCGACGGACGGCCGGCCAGACGACGGCGATGAAGAGCAATGACGCGGACGCGGCGGATCTTTACAGTCACACAGCGCCAATCGCCCGGCAGGCCGTGCGGCGCGCACTTAAAAGCCGCTTATCCACTGTAAAGCCCCCCCATAGGCGGACTAATGACGCGCACTGCGGGGGCGGCGATACGCCGTCGCAGCCTTTATGTCATTAGCACGGCGGTGGCGGCGGCGGCGGCCGGCCCAATTTGGCTAATGAGAGGTGACGGGGGCCGGGTCGCCGGTCAGACCGACGACATTGCGCATGTTCCGCAGCAACCAGACAAAGCCGCCGGGCCGGGAGTCTGGATAGGACGAGACTCAACATACCACGGGTCTTGGTGACGGGCCAACACGACCAGCACAGCGGGCCTACCACGCATGTTCCGCAGCAACCAGACAAAGCCGCCGGGCCGGGAGTCTGGATAGGACGAGACTCAACATACCACGGGTCTTGGTGACGGGCCAACACGACCAGCACAGCGGGCCTACCACGCATGTTCCGCAGCAACCAGACAAAGCCGCCGGGCCGGGAGTCTGGATGGGACGAGACTCAACATACCACGGGTCTTGGTGACGGGCCAGCACAGCGGGCCTACCACGCATGTTCCGCAGCAACCAGACAAAGCCGCCGGGCCGGGAGTCTGAATAGGACGAGACTCAACATACCACGGGTCTTGGTGACGGGCCAGCACAGCGGGCCTACCACGCATGTTCCCATCAGCAAGTAACGGCCTGGTGGCCCGTCCCTTCACAAACCCTCACACACAAACTCCCTCTCAAACCGCAAACCCTCACGTGCAGCTCACTGTAGCCCGTGACCTCGCTCAACTAACGGGAACAAGTCACCTCGGTCCTCAAAGGTCGTCCCGAGCGCCTGTCGTATGTGCTATCGAGGTCCGCGTCCGTGTGTTTACTTGGGCCGAGACTAATAGACCACGGGTGACACGGTTCGTGACGTAGCTGGAGCTCTGACTTAATGCTAGAGCAATGGCGCTGACGACGCGGCCGACCCTGGTCCCACATAATACAGAACGGCGGCGGTGAATGAAAAAAAAAACAGGACGGTTGGTCAGGCCTTGGTTGAAGATATAGAGGTGCTGAGTGTCAGTTTCGGATAAAAGGTCGCGCGGGGTCAATCGGACACGATTGATCTTAAGCCCCTCGATGTTTACATTTTAGGTTGCAGGCTGCATTTAATCCTCCATGTTGTTTGTTGACTGTCTCGGGACATGACTGCTGATGTCTCGCACGAGCCAGTGTCGCGCGCGTGACCATTCCGATCTTGCACTTCCTGCCATTTTGCACGTGGTCGTTTCAAACGTAGGGAAACGGATCCTTTCGTTTGATTCCTGTTCCGGGATGCGGATGTCTGTGTCTGTGCGTCTGTGTATTTTTTTGTCTGGCATGTAGGTCTGAAACTGGGGGCATTCTCTGCGTCCCAAGCTAATAAAAAAAAACAACAAAAGCAAGCACTCCGGCGGCTTTTGACAACATCAGCAATCTCACCAGCTGATAATTAATCAAAACGCAACGATGAAATACAATTAAACTTATAAAGATAAGGGAACACGACCAGGCACAGGTTGGCGTGCCGTGACTCATCACAGCCCGTGCGTGGGCGGACCAGTTTCCGCGAACGGAGACCGCTGGTGCCCTGGTGCTCCGGCTAATAGCGCCTCACACCGGCCGATAGCATCACAAATCGGCTGCAGTTCCGGCAGTTGGGCGGCTCGTATTTAATCGGCTTTAATGCCACGCCAATGCCGAACCGCGGGCCGTGGAGCCGACCCACCGAGCCGACAGGTCACACAGCTCAGCTTCCGGCCAGCGCCGGCCACCCACCGCTGGTCCCAGTCCGGGCTCCAGCGCCGGTCTCTGTACCAGTCTCGGTTTGGGTCTCTTCTCGGTCTCGGTATTGGTCTCGGTCTCGGTCTCGGTCTCGGTCTCGGTCTCGGTCTCGGTCTCGGTCTCGGTCACGGTCCCGGTTACGATGACTCTCAGTCCCGGTCCCGGTCTCAGTCTCGGTTCCAGTCCCGCTTCCGGTCTCGGTCGGGTCTCGGTCTCGCTGCCGGTCCTGGTTCGGTCCCGGTATCAGTCTCGGTCTCGGTCTTGGTCTCGGTCTCGGTCCCGGTCCCCGTCTCGGTCGCCGCCGGCCCTGGCTCGCCCAGCACGCGGCTCGTCACCTAACGACGGCCATTCATATGCAAACGTTTACATAACGGATCAGGCATTCAGGCGCGGTGGGGCGCGCCGAATACGCGAGAGCTGGGGACGGCAACGCACGCGCCGCCAGAAATCCGGCACCAATTAGCGCAGAGTGTTGGCGCGGGGGACAGCGGCCGCGGCCTGCTGAGGATGCCGGCGGCAGGGGCGGGCTGACACGGCCCGCGGTCCAGCCGGCGGTGGCGTCCGATCGTGGGGCCGCGACGGCTGAGGGGGGTCCGGGACAGGCGAGCTCACGCTCTGATGGGGGTCCGGGAAGGGCGATCTCACGCTCTGATACTGAGTCCGGGACGGGCGAGCTCACGCTCCGATGGGGAGTCCGGGACGGGTGAGCTCAGGCTCTGATGGGGAGTCCGGGACAGGCGAGCTCATGCTCTGATGGGGAGTCCGGGTCAGGCAAGCTCACGCTCTGATAGGGGGTCCGGGACAGGCGAGCTCACGCTCTGATGGGGAGTCCGGGAAAGGCGAGCTCGCGCTCTGATGGAGGGTCCGGGACGGGCGAGCTCACGCTCTGATGTAGCGCGGTCGGGGGGACCGTGCTGCCCTACCACGTGTCCCGCAGCAAAGGCAGCATTCTCTCCCGTGCCCAGCGGAAGTGATGGTGTATCACACCCTGACATAGGACGGCGGTGATATTTTGCGCTCTAGGGTGGGAAAGAAACGCCTCTGGTCAACTATAATGATAAAACATCACGCCTCGCCGCGGGAATGTGACGATGCTGTGTAATACGCGAATCGTCTATAACGCCTCACCACAGCACGGGTGGACTGCGCGCACTCCGTATGCACTCCGCTCACAGAAACGGCAGCGCGCCCTCCGCGCTCAGCGTCCGCCCCTCGGTCGCCGCGTGCAGGTGCACACGGCCGAAATCAAACCACTGGGGGTTAGACGCCACGTTCACCCGAGAATGCGCTCTACTTGGTGCTCCAGCCACGGCACTCCTGGCATGATGACGGAAACCGCCTGAGCACGTCTATTCAAAGGTCACAAGGCAGCTTTCAGTCAGAACAGATCTAAAACTAAAATGTTCTAGCTTAGTGTTAGTCTTCGGCGGCAATAATACGCTCTAAGTCCCTGTCCTAATGAAAGCGTCGCTATCAGTCACTCGCCTTCTCATGCGGCCCGAGCTGAAGCCCAAACTTTGCAAAATTACAGCGCTCCGGGCTAGGAAGGTCTCAGATGAATTAGGAGCATGCCGAACATGATACAACCCCTGCGCATGTGGAAGTGGCTCCAGTCCCTTACCGAGAACAAAATTAATGTGTTAAGTATTCTACGGATCAAACCAACTGACATCGTCATTGGCATCACGGCGTTAGACGCCCAACTTCACGGGAAATCGAAAAACGGCTAAAACAAAGCATACAGTCAATATCGTTGTCCTGGCACGTTAAGCAAATTGTCACCGAGTGGCTGTGCTTGAAAGGCAGAGCAAACAACCGCTGTTCCCTGGCTCATTTCAGATGTGACTGGTGCCCACTGTTCGGTTGCCAATGAACCAGCGTGAGCTCAGATTCATCCCTCACAAGTGCCGGCTCGGGCGACTCGCTGACCTTCCGGACAGACAGGTTGCCAGCTGTCGGGCGCGTGCCAAGCAATGTGCAATGTGGATAAAAACAGCGATGCATGTAAATACACATGAGGTGGGTTCAGCTCGCGCCTCCGCCCATGGAAAAGTGCTCACAACGAAAACCGGCCCAGTCACTTCCGTCGGCAGACACGCAGATAGCTGCTGTTGTCACCACTGACAGATAGATATATGTCGGCTTTGTGTGACTTTCTCTATGGTCCTAGGGAGAAATAGAACGCCCCGTCAGTCCAGCACACTCGCCTGGGGACACAGCAGCCCACTCCCGTAACCTGGCTTACCGTGGCGGAGCCGGCCGGGGCCCAGGTGGGTCACGTGAGGTCACGACAGGTCACGGAGACGCCAGACGCCCACATTTCGGCAGCGGGGACCCAGCGGCGGAGAGCGCGCGCTAGAGAAAGAACCCCGGAGCCGAGGCCCCCGGGCCACCAACACTGCGCATTCTTCTGCAGCCAATCAAAA
This sequence comes from Pollicipes pollicipes, assembly GCF_011947565.3. Lineage (NCBI taxonomy): Eukaryota > Metazoa > Arthropoda > Thecostraca > Pollicipedomorpha > Pollicipedidae > Pollicipes > Pollicipes pollicipes. Next base: position 42,944,759 of record NW_023596545.1, on the reverse strand, counting down.
CCGGCGTCCGACTATCCGAAAACATGGGCCCGCCAGCCGCCGGCAAGAAGGGCCTATGGCCGTCGGTCGGCCGCCGGAGCCTGGGACGACCGCGGGCTGCCCCGGCCCGGCGCTGCTTGGGGATCGAGAGCACTCGAGGCACCGCTCCATACTCCGGGGCAAGACGCGGGCCTAGACAAGGTCGAGACGAAATCCTATCGGTTTCAAGTGCTTGCAATGTTCTTAGATCACGTAGGAGAGTAAGAAAGCCAGGCACGACTGCCCGTTTCAAATAAGCACAGAACACGGCACAGTGGGCATTCGAGCGTATATAACGGAAGTAATTGAGGCCATCATCGGTTCATTCGCATTTCGAGGGCAGCTGGCAACTTGCTGACGTAAGAAGAATAATAAGTTCAATAATTCCAGAAGGGAGCAGACGTTCTTGAAACCATTCCCAGCCAAATGCAGCAAATGCCGCGCTATTGCAGGAGATATCGCTTGCAACTGCTCAGAAGCAGGCTTGACGACACCCTCCAACAGACGCTATGAGAGTACTGACCGCCGCGGTCGCCGCCGGCGCGGCACGGCCTAAAATTACTTCAAACGGCGGTAACACAAGCTCGCCCCGCCCGCACAGTGCCGCCTCCGAGCCGTCAATATCTGCTGGAGCAAGCCACTTTAGCCGCACCGGGAGCCGGCGGGCAGACTCGCCGGGCTCGGACGCCACACGCCCGTCCCGCCGGCGGAGAGCGCTGTCTGGGGATGCCGCCGGGCGGGCAGCGGCAGCGCTGTCTGGGGATGCCGCCGGGCGGGCAGCGGCAGCGCTGTCTGGGGATGCCGCCGGGCGGGCAGCGGCAGCGCTGTCTGAGGATGCCGCCGGGCGGGCAGCGGCAGCGATGTCTGGGGATGCCGCCGGGCGAGCAGCGGCAGCGCTGTCTGAGGATGCCGCCGGGCGGGCAGCGGCAGCGCTGTCTGGGGATGCCGCCAAGCGAGCAGTGGGAGCGCTGTCTGAGGATGCCGCTGGGTCGGCAGCGGCAGCGCTGTCTGGGGATGCCGCCAGGCGAGCAGTGGGAGCGATGTCTGAGGATGCCGCTGGGTCGGCAGCGGCAGCGCTGTCTGGGGATGCCGCCGGGCGGGCAGCGGCAGCGCTGTCTGAGGATACCGCTGGGTCGGCAGCGGCAGCGCTGTCTGGGGATGCCGCCGGGCGGGCAGCGGCAGCGCTGTCTGAGGATACCGCTGGGGTCGGGGCGCGGGCGGGCAGCGGCAGCGCTGTCTGGGGGTGCCGCCGGGTCGGCAGCGGCAGCGTTGCCTGGGGTTGCCGCCGGGTCGGCAGCGGCAGCGCTGTCTGGGGTTGTCGCCGGGTCGGCAGCGGCAGCGCTGCCTGGGGATGCCGCCGGGTCGGCAGCGGCAGCGCTGTCTGGGGATGCCGCCGGGTCGGCAGCGGCAGCGCTGTCAGCGCCGTCTGGGGATGTCGCCAGACCCGACCGTCACAGGCACTGCGTCAGCCGGCCCGGCATCACAGGACCGCCACGGAGCTGACGAGCTGCTCCACCGGGGCGGACACGCCGTGGCGACACCTGGCGTGCGCGCCGGCTCGACCTTGGCTCGCGGGCCACGAGTCTGACCCTGCGCCACTATCCACCCACTACCCAAGCACGCTCAGACCGCGTGCCTCGCACCACGCCCAACGCTGAGCAGCGACAAACACCACCAGCCGCGGAGTGCGCCAGGCGAATGCTGACAGCATATGGATAACGCGACGGACACGGATAAGGCGGCGACGGAGAGACGCCGAGAGCGCGACAAGGTGTTTTGCCAATCCCGCAAAAGCACTGGGCTGTTATCGATCCGCTGGCTGCATGGCCCGCTCTAAAGTCGTGCGGGATTATTCAACTTGGAAGGCAGTGCGCACGCTGCGTTGCGCGCAATACGCAATTTGAGGAACCACGCGCGACTTGTGCGCTCACCTACAACTTCTCAATCTTAAAGAGAGCGTTCCACATTCGTACGGTGCTTTTTGAGTGAAATAGCCATCTTGAAGGTCGTTCGGCGCAGCTGACACTCAAGCTCTTCGTCAATTAGCCCTCTACGAATGTTGCGCAGGCGGACCAAGTTCGCCGCATGGCTTATGGTTTGTGGAATGGCAGGATTTCAATGAGGTTATTATGACGCCATGAATGCCAAGGCGAATGAAATAATCCCCCCCCCCCCATTTTCGCGGCGCGTAGCTCAGAAACTAAAGAGGTTTAAGTCTTAAGAATGGCAGGATTGTGAAGAACACCGAAAGGTGTGCAAGATGGCCGTTTTAGCTCAAACACCCACAGACGTGTGGAACACCCCTTTCAAAAGCATACCAAAATTCAAAGCGATCTTATCTCATCATATCTGATGCTTGCTTCAATATCTTGTGTGGAACACAGAAATATATACGGAACATTCCCTTCGGCTCGCCAAGAATTCGCAAGAATAATGATGAACCCTTCCCTATCAGCTCGCTTGAGTCTCTTCAGTGTCATGACCGTACGTGTTAGAACTATGCCAACTCCGCACACCTATTCCAATATCCGCTAGACTGTTTATTATAGCTGGCGGGCATTGTTTGCGTTGATTGTACCACACATCCTCGAAAGCTATCTGTCGCAGCTGATAGTGGTGTTTGTGTTTGTTCGGATCACGCCGTTCGTAGTATTGATAGCAAATGCGGCAGCATACGAAATCAAGGCGACGCCAAAGATAACAACGCGCTTCGCCAGGTATCCAATACAGCAGATCGTGCATGGACTACATTGGTGAGAGCTAGGCAAGCAAAGCACAGCATCGTCGCTCCTTTGCCACCTCCGCAATTCGGACTTCGCCGTCTGCGTCCGACCCCGACGAGTACTGCTTTTGTGGTTATGGTCACTATATGTCTTCGCCCATTTTCAGATGCCTCAAAAGTAAGGTCCAAACCATTTTGGCGCGCTTATAAACATACGGTACCGCCCCATTTACTCGCCATTTGGTTATCACGCTACACGAATTGACTGGAATTGGATAAAAGCTTGAAGAACAAAAACGGTGCGGTGTTTTGTAGTTTAGAAGGGTGCATTTACTTCTAAAATCACTTGGATCACTTCGAGATTTACATATTTTCATATTTTCATCAAGCGACAGTCATTATCGGTGGAAGAACCTTTCCGAAAACTTACAATGCACCGGCCAGACCCAATGATATAAGCTGACGCGAAATTTACCCCGGGCAAGCTGCTGAAAATGAAGACAATCTGGCAACCATTTTCTTGCAAAGGCCACTGACATCACTGGTCAGGCACGGTGATTACGAGATATTAGTTTCGATATCAGGAGTCCTGAAAATGACACAGGCCGAAATGTGTAAAACTCCATGTCACGAACATCCTGTTAAGTACTGTCCTAGTCATGTCCCGGAAAATACGTACGAGTATTCCCAGGACAGCGTGTTTTGGGCACAAACTGAACTATGCTCTGTGTTGCACACAAACATCCAGCCACGGGTGGGTTCCGGGAAGGGTACAGACATTTCAGTCCGTGCCAGTTCAGTTCACTTCGGTCCACAGTGCGCGTATGAACTGTTGGCCGCAATGAGCGGGGATCGGTGCCTGCCACTGAGGAGCGTTCTACTGCGCGGCGTTCGTTCGACCATCGCACGCCATCGCCACTCGAGCCACGGCAGTCACACGGCGGCCCACCTGCACCCGCCCGATCAGTGACAGCCCGCCCGCACTCGCCCGATCAGTGACAGCCCGCCCGCACTCGCCCGATCAGTGACAGCCCGCCCGCACTCGCCCGACCAGTGACAGCCCGCCCGCACTCGCCCGATCAGTGACAGCCCGCCCGCACTCGCCCGACCATGACAGCCCGCCCGCACTCGCCCGACCAGTGACAGCCCGCCCGCACTCGCCCCGACCAGTGACAGGCCCGCCCGCACTCGCCCCGACCAGTGACAGCCCGCCGCACTCGCCCCGATCAGTGACAGCCCGCCCGCACTCGCCCGACCAGTGACAGCCCGCCCGCACTCTGCCCGATCAGTGACAGGCCCGCCCGCACTCGCACGATCAGTGACAGCCCGCCCGCACTCGCCCGACCAGTGACAGCCCGCCCGCACTCGCCCCGATCAGTGACAGCCCCGCCCGCACTCGCCCGACCAGTGACAGCCCGCCCGCACTCGGCCACAGACCAGTGACAGCCCGCCCGCACTCGCCCGACCAGTGACAGCCCGCCCCCGCCACTCGCCCGACCAGTGACAGCCCGCCCGCACTCGCCCGATCAGTGACAGCCCGCCCGCACTCGCCCGACCAGTGACAGCCCGCCCGCACTCGCCCGACCAGTGACAGCCCGCCCGCACTCGCCCGATCAGTGACAGCCCGCCCGCACTCGCCCGACCAGTGACAGCCCGCCCGCACTCGCCCGATCAGTGACAGCCCGCCCGCACTCGCCCGATCAGTGACAGCCCGCCCGCACTCGCCCGACCAGTGACAGCCCGCCCGCACTCGCCCGACCAGTGACAGCCCGCCCGCACTCGCCCGACCAGTGACAGCCCGCCCGCACTCGCCCGATCAGTGACGGTCCGCCTGTACTCGCCCGACCAGTGACAGCCCGCCCGCACTCGCCCGATCAGTGACAGCCCGCCCGCACTCGCCCGATCAGTGACGGTCCGCCTGTACTCGCCCGATCAGTGACAGTCCGCCCACACTCGCCCGATCAGTGACAGCCCGCCTGCACGCGCCCTATCAGTGACAGCCCGCCCGCACTCGCCCGATCAGTGACGGTCCGCCTGTACTCGCCCGATCAGTGACAGCCCGCCCGCACTCGCCCGATCAGTGACAGCCCGCCCGCACTCGCCCGATCAGTGACGGTCCGCCTGTACTCGCCCGATCAGTGACAGTCCGCCTGCACCCGCCCGATCGGTGACGATCCGCCTGCACCCGCCCGACCAGTGACAGCCCGCCCGCACTCGCCCGATCAGTGACAGCCCGCCCGCACTCGCCCGATCAGTGACGGTCCGCCTGTACTCGCCCGATCAGTGACAGTCCGCCTGCACCCGCCCGATCAGTGACAGTCCGCCTGCACTCGCCCGATCAGTGACAGCCCGCCTGCACGCGCCCTATCAGTGACAGACTGTCTGCACTCGCCCGATCAGTGAAACTCTGCCCTCGCCCGATCAGTGACAGCCTGCCTGCACTGGTCCGATCAGTGACAGCCTGCCTGCACTCGCCGATCAGTGACAGCCTGCCTGCACTCGCTCGATCAGTAACAGTCCGCGTGCACTCGCCAGATCAGTGACAGCCCGCCTGTAGCCATCTGATGGGTGACAGCCGTCCGTGCCCGTGTCTGGCTCGCTCGCGGCGTGCGCTCCAGCCGACACTCGGAGGGACCGGCTGCAGCGTGGCCACTCCATCAGTGTCCAGCCGGCTTCGACGGTGCATTTCATTAGCACCGGGCGCCATCAGAAGGTGATCAGACCGGACCGCGCGCGCGGCGCCGTTAGTGCCGCGCCGGCAGCGCCGCTTGTGCTGCGGCGCAGCGGAGTCAAGAGCGGGCGCCCAGTCGGCCGCGCGTCATCTGATTACGCCGCCAGTGCCGCCGCCCCCCCGGGCCGCGCCCGCGCACCAATTGGATTAGCAAACATTTGATATCCATCGCTGATTTGATTTAGTGGTCGCGTCTCCCCCGACGGCGGGACAAACCGGCGCGCGCCGGCAGTAAAAGCCGACTCCGTTTTGCTGATACAATCTCCCAGCCATTGTTCCCGAGGGCCAATCCCCGGGAAATTACGCGGCGATGGACGGATCGGTCTCTGACGCCCCGTAGATACGGCGCTCATGCGTCGCTCTTCCGGGCGCAAATCACTCCGGCAGCACGGGCCGCCTCGTTTCCATTTGCGCGCCGAACTCGACAGATGAAGACGGACGGCCGTTACGGCCCTGGACGCTGTCCATCGCCCGGCCCCGGATAGCGGGGACGGCGCGACGCTGTGAGCGTTAAGCACTGCACCTGTGCACTAATTTCAGGCAATGCGATGCGACACTTGATAAGCGTCGGGTCATGAGAACATGACCGCATATCAGTGTTCACTGGCACAGGTGGCGGGGGGGGGGGGGGGAAGGGGGCGGCACATCACTGAACAGTGGACAGGCGCTCTAGGAGCCTGTCATCTTCCAGTCCTTGGGAGGCATGGGACCACGTCAGCTAACGCCAAGCAGCCACCGTCGAAGTCGAAAAACTTGAGTTTGAGCCCAACACTCGGTCAAACTGTGAGCCAGGGAGGCGGAGTCCGTTGCTCATATCTGCGTCTGCCAAGGCCACACTCTATGTCTGAGACAGTCACCACGTCCAGCTAACAGTTGCATGCGTTTGGATTATCGTCCTCAAGATGAACTTGTTTTAAATCGACCACTTGCCGCTCCCGAATACAGAACAGATCCAGAAAGGTCCAATATCCGGGCGCTTTCCACATCCGCCTTTAAAAACCACGGACACGACTTATCAAACAAATGCGAAAAACGTCACCCCATCTTCTCCAGCCCACCAGAGGTCAGGTACCGCGCTGAATAACAAGCCGCTCGCTTATTCCAGGAGCGCCGCGGGCGAATCAACTGCCGCCACGACAATCCCCCATCTCGAAAACATCCGTTCGTCCCCGCGACCGGTCTTCCGGTCTGCAAAGTTTCCAACTTTCGCCCGCCAGTGCGCTCGCCGGCGGCCGCGCGCGTCCACATCGGCGCCGTTTCGGCAGGGCTGCTGGCGAAGGGAGCGGCCGGCCCGGGTCGGCCCGGCTGCCGCTGCCAGCAGTGGCACAACTAATGGAACGGAACCGCGCGGCCCGCTTCCGGGCGCGTCCCAATCGCCGCAGACCGGACGTCGGCAAGAAGCGCGCACGAGCGTGCGTGGCGGGGGGTCGGCGGCGCGGGGAGCGCGCGAGGGGGCGGGCCGGGCCTGGCGGCGGCGGCGGCGGCGGCGCTATTGATCAGAGCCACATCCCATCTGCAGACGGCGGCGGCGGCCGGCAAGCCGGCGGCCGGGCCGGGCGCGCCGCCGTCGGGCCGGCCGGCCGCCGGGCGTGCCGCTGGCCGGCCCCGGCACCGCCCAGGTCCCCATCGCGCCGGCTCCAGCGTTGTGGCCGGCGGCGTGCACAGCTGGCCGGGCGCCGCCTACGTCCGCGGCCGCCGCCCGACGCGGGCTGCGGCCTCGTGCCGCCAAACACGGCCGGGGCGCACCGCTGGTACAGCAGCGCCGCCCAGCGGCACGCATCGAAAACACTCGGCCCGGCGCGCACACCGCGACGGCCGAAAACTGACGAGCGAGGTGTCGAAAGGAACACGATGTTCTAAGAGGATGGGCTACAACAGACATCTTGGTTCCAGGAGTAGTTTGCGGGGCTGCGACAAGCCCACCATACATAAAAAGGCCGCCAGAAAAGCTACCTAAATACCGCTTCATTCGACACAAAGCGCCGTTGTGTTTTGCTTACCAGTGTTAGGATCTCTTGTCATTATACCCAACCTAGCGTCAAGAATGCCACGAATGCACGGAAGCCGCGCACAGCGTGAACAGGCCGCACAGCAACCGCCGTCAACCTTGCTACCTTTACGCAGCCAGTCACGTGCCTGGCATACTTCGCCACGCCTCCTGTGTCCGCGGCACTGCCGCTGCGCGAGCCGGCCACGCACCGTGCATAGCCGCCGCGCCCGGGCCGGCGCCGGGCATGGTGGCCGGCGGGATAGCTGCGCGGTGGGCGCGTGCCGACGGCGATCGGCCGTGACAGGTGCGCGTCGGCGTCGGCGGTGGCGGCGGCGGCGGCGGCGCAGGGACCGGCGCCGGCCCGAGCCGCGAAGGCGAATCCACCGGACATTTCCCAGAACAGACGCGTTTATGAGTCACGCCAGCGGCGGCGGCGGTTCCAAACGTGTCATCGTTGTTTTATACGCCGCAATAAACGGACGAATCATCTCGATCGGTAGGCGGCGGCGGTGGCGCGCGCCACCGCCGCCAATCTTCCCGAGAGCTTTCGGCCATATATCATCTCGGGGCGGTGATCATCATTATCCGCGGAATACACAGGGCGACGGCCGCGCAGCCCGGCGGGGGACGGCCGCAGCCTAGACACACCCGGCCGGCCGCAACTCGCTCCGCCAGACACCGCAGCTCCAGTTCAGCCCATCAACGAGCTGCTACCGCCGTTACAGCAGCTGTAACTTGCTGTTTCCGGCCCGTTATCCGCATTTCGCACTTGTTTTACCCGGCCTTGTGGCGTAACAGGCGACGGAGCACGACCTGTGCCAGAGAACGGTGAGCACTGTAGCGTGCCAGCTCAGAAACAGCCCAGCGAGCGATGCGGGTCACGTAGCTCTCAGTCGCTGCCGCGGCGCAGGCCGCCGGCTGTGCGGGCTCCGGCCGCTGCCGGCCGTCTGGTACGGACCGAGCCGCCGCTGGGAGCGCCTGGGAGCGGCCGGCAGCCCCCGGCGGCCCCATTACCGGCCGCGATCCAATTAACTGGGCCAGCGACGGCGGCGGCACGCCGCGGCCGTCCGCGGCGCCGGCCGACAGGCGCCAGGAGCGCCCTGACGCACGCGAGGGGCCGCGACGCGCCCTGTTGGACAGGCGGCGTCACGGCCCGGCCTGCTGGAGCCCAGCTCCACCCCAGCCAAGCTCAGATGCGCCCAGCCGAGTGTGATGAAAGCGAGCTTCACAACACGGCCGGACGGTGCCCGGCTTAAACAAGGTGACTCATCGGCAAGGCCGTGGCGGCTGCCCGATACCGTCTCGATCGCGGTGCACATGGCGGCGTCTCCGGCCGCCGGCGGACGGACGGGCCACGCCGGGCCGCCGGCCGGCGTCCGGCTCCTCTCAGACGGCCGAGCCGGACGCCCGGCCCGCGCCGGCTGCCTCCATCTGATCCCCAGCCCAGCGCGACACATGGCCTACGTTCCGCTCGCGATCAGGCGCCACAATATTGTTGGCGTGACAGCGACAAGCATCGCACGCCGTGCCGACCGCCTCGGTCCCGTGCGTGCCTCGCGTAGGTTAGCCCCGTGTCGCGTGCGGGTCCCGCGCGCGGCTGCCCAAGCGCCCCGGTCGAGTTCATCCGACCATCGCCGTCAGATAAACGGGCCGCCACAAACCAGACCCTGCAATAAACGAAACAGGCAGGGGTTTCGTGGTATCCCGAGACGACAGCTCAGGATCAGTCATAACGAGCGGGGGATCCGTCGAGTCCCGAGCCAGTCGACAGCTCGGCGGGGGAACGGAGCAAAACCTCTCTGCACGCCGCACACCCTGGCCGGCTACAATGGTGCGATGGCATGACATAAGCCGACCGGGTAAAGCCGCACGACACGAGCCCCTGGCGGTGACAGTCGCGGCCCCGGCCCGCCCGGCCGGCAGGACACCGCTGCACCTAAACACAGCCGTCAGCAGACCAGCGCGAGCGCCACGGACCGCCGGCCGCGCCATCCCATCGGTGCCGCCGCAGCGTCGCGGTGGCGGGTGACCTGCGCCGGCCGGCCGGCGTCCCGCGCGGACGCGTCGCCGCGCAATCGATGCGCCATCTGCCGGGTCAACACGGCGATATCCCTGAATAAATGGACGGTCGCAATCGGCCGGTCGGTGCAAGCAGATCGGCCGGGCGGTGCGTGCAGATCGGCCGGGCGGTGCGTGCAGATCGGTGCCGCGCGGATGGGGAAGGGGAGGAGCCTGCCGGGCGGTCTGGTCCGACAACCCGGTCACAGGACGGAAAAACCCGGCCACAGGACGGAACAACTCGGCCACAGGACGGAATAACCCGGCCACAAGACGGTACCACCCGGCCAGAGGACGGAATAACTCGGCCACAAGACGGTACCACCCGGCCACAGACGGAACGCGATCGCTTAACCAGACGACTCGTATGGCTAACTCGACCGAAGAGCTCGCTGGAAAAGTTTGAAATGGTCACGCAGTGGGACAGCCTGACCTGACCCGTCGGTGGGCAGCCTGACCTGACCCCTTGGCGTGACAGCCTGACCCCTCCGTGGGAGAGCCTGACCTGACCCCTCGGTGGGCAGCCTGACCTGACCCCATGGTGGGACAGCCTGACCTGACCCCTCCGTGGGCAGCCTGACCTGACCCCTTGGCGTCACAGCCTGACCTGACCCCTTGGCGTCACAGCCTGACCTGACCCCTCGGTGGGGCAGCCTGACCTGACCCCTGGTGGGACAGCCTGACCTGACCCCTCGGTGGGACAGCCTGACCTGACCCCATGGTGGGACAGCCTGACCTGACCCCATGGTGGGACAGCCTGACCTGACCCCATGGTGGGACAGCCTGACCTGACCCCATGGTGGGACAGCCTGACCTGACCCCATGGTGGGACAGCCTGACCTGACCCCATGGTGGGACAGCCTGACCTGACCCCATGGTGGGACAGCCTGACCCCTTGGCGCGACGGCCTGACCTGACAACGAGACGTGACAGCCTGACCTGACCGCGCGGCGTGACAGCCTGACCTGACCACGCGGCGAGACAGGCTGACCTGACCCCTCAGTGGATATCGCGGCCCACGGCCGGACGCGCCGCCACCCCGCAGGACGCCGCGCTGACGCGTAATGACGCAACTGTTGACATGTGGTGCGAGGGACGACGTCACGCCGGTAACCGCCAGCCCAAGAGACGAGCTCAGCGCAGTGGCGTGCGCAGGCCGCCGGTGGCGCTGCGTCAGCGGGCCACCGGCTCGGCCGTACCTCAGCGGCAGCGGGCCGCCGGCTTGGCCGTACACGTCGGCGGCAGCGGGCCGCCGGCTCGGCCGTACACGTCGGCGGCAGCGGGCCACCGGCTCGGCCGTACCTCAGCGGCAGCGGGCCGCCGGCTTGGCCGTACACGTCGGCGGCAGCGGGCCACCGGCTCGGCCGTACCTCAGCGGCAGCGGGCCGCCGGCTCGGCCGTGCACGTCGGCGGCAGCGGGCCGCCGGCTCGGCCGCACGTCAGCGGCAGGGCGGCCGAGCCGACGCCGAGTGGAGCGGCTGCCGGTCCACCTGTGTATCTCCCGCGCGGCAGCCGGCCGTGGCGGCGTCTGACTGCATCCGTGCGTCAGCCGTGTTTCTCGGAGGCCCCATGTGTCAGCCGCGTGCAACACGCCCCTGCTGCGGAGTCGCGTGCCGTTGGCGAAACGCTAACGTCAGACACGTGGCTCGTGTGTACCTCGTGCGCCAGATACGTCGTCGTAGCGCTCTTCCGCCGCGGCCGGGGTGGCGTGACAGCTGTGAGCCTGAGAGCCTTGTGTGCCGCCCACGCCGGTGCCGCGCCCGATACGGCGCCAGCCGGTGTCACCAACACCGCACGCGCACCGAAGATCGCCGGCGCACAACACACACGACCCCGGCCCCCAGTGCACACCACGGCGCTGGCCGCCACCGCGCCTGCTATGCTGATGGTCTGGAGTGAATGGAGCACGGCTGGGGAAACAAACCACGCAACGTCGCCATTGTTCGGACGTGTTTGAAGGGCCGGCAAAGGAAAGGCCCGCGCCTCGCCCCAGTCACCCATACCAGGCCAAATGGAGACATTTCGTAGGCCACACACGACCAGGTCACATTGGTCTTTGGTCGAGAAAACCCAGAAAAACTCACCTGATGGGGTGAACTTGGAAATACTCGGAAGTGTCTGGTGGGGCGTCGACAGATTAAAGGCACAAGGAAGGCAGAGCTCCAGTTCTGAAATAAGTAAAACACGAATCAACATTTTCGTATCAAATGCGCGAGAAATGAAACACGACATGGTAAATAAAGGCAGTCCGGTCTTCAAAGGCCTGTCAGAAGCCTGCCGGTTCCAGGCGTGCCAACAAAATCACAAGTAACTCGGTGTCTAAAATCCAACGACGACTAAGTGACCCAAAAACGCGTGGAGCCGGCAAGTGGCAAAATTCTGCAACGAGTTACGGACGTAAAACACTTTACGGGCTGGTTCCTATCAACCCTTCTGCTGTGCTTCTCCATGTTACAGCGACGACAAACAGCCGTCGGCCAAGGCGACACGCGCGGCAGGCCGGCGCGCGTAAGGGCGGAGGCGGGTGGGGGGGGGGGGGGGGGGGGGGGGGGGGGTCGACAGTCGCCGCCGGCCGCGCCGGATGGAGGAGCCCGCGTGCAGGCGCGCGCTGCTACCAGCGGCCGCCACCGCGCGCCATATATGGCTATCTACGCCATCGGGCGCCGGCGCCGGCGCAGGTCAGCGTCAAGGCTGTGCGGCGGCCGGCCGCCCGCGCCCAGCTGTCCGGCCCGAGCGCGCCCCGGAGCGCCGCCACCGCCGGGAGAAAGTGCACCTGCGTGACCGCGCCGGCGCGACCCGGTGACCGCGCCAACGAGCGGCGCGACCGTGTCCCGCCGGCGGGCGGGGAGACGGGCCGCGTCGGACGCTGGGGACCCGGCCGAGTGACGACAGGTGGTGGCGCGGGGGGCGGGGGCGGCGGCCGGAGGTCAGGGACTCAGACCTGACGGGCCGCGCGGCGGCGGCTGACTGCAGGCGGCCGCGGGAGCAGTCGCTGCCAGCGCGCACTCCGTGCCGGCAGCGACGTTCAATGCGTAGCCCGCGCTCGCCGGAGAGCACCGGGCGTGCCGCGCCGGCGGGCTGGGCGCCGGCCGACCGCTGTGGCCTCGTGCGGCCAGGGGTCAGCCGGACAGACCGGTCGCCGCCGACACAGCTGATAGAGGAGACCGCCGGCGTCCGGTACACACGGGCGCGGTGCACGGGCGTCCCAGGGAAGGCCGCACACGCCCGGCCACCGCGGACGCTAGGACAGGCCCGACAACACCACATGTGATCAGATCAGTCTAGATCGAGACGATCTTGACGGGACCGAGGCCGCATGTGGCAACAAGTAGGTTACCAACAGCATGCCACGTTGGTAGTCCGCGGTCCTTAATTACGACCGCTGGTCAGAACTCAATCAGCGGGTTCCGTTGTAAAGTACGGCCTGCAAGCCAGCAATGCAGAACATAAAATCCATAAAACACTGACCTACCGAACATGAGCGGCATATTCCCTCACGGCCATTAAAAAAAAAAAACGCAAAAAGACATGAACGCTAATGGTGTGTCTATTTGAGGTCGGTGAAAGATCAGCGCAAAAAGCGTCCCTTATGTCTTTTATAAATGACGGCCATCTATTATCATTGCTTGTAACTGTCAGTGTTCAGTTGCCTACAAAAGACTCAATGCAGATGTTCAAAACGACACGAAAAGACACGAAAAGACCAATTAACTGACACAAACTAAACGGAGCGCAACTTTAAACCGAGTTGCTCAATTGCATCCATCGCTTTTACGAGGCCACACAAGTGACGTTTTCCCCATTGTGTTACGCTGAGCTGAATCGCAAAAGGATATCGTAATCGCAATCGCAATCGCAATCGCAATCGCAATCGCAATCGTAATCGTAACCGTAATCGCAAGAGGGTAACAGGAATCCACGCGGCGACCAGATCGAATCGACCGATAACCAGCCAGGTAAACCGCGGAGGGGAGCCACATCCAGTCACGGAACAAGCGAACGGACCGTCCGCAGCCGGCAGGACAGCGGCCCGCGGCCCACGGGCAGGTGCCAGACGAACCGCCGGGCTCAGAGGCGAGGCGGGCCGGAGGACCAGCCGTGCCGCCGCGCGCTGCGGCGCGAGACGCGACGGGCGGCCGGCCGGCGGGCGTGTCGCAGATGGCGTCGATACCCGCCGTTGCTGATCAGCGTCCATTTGTGTGCGCCGTGCGGCCGCCGCGGCCGGGAGAATGGAGAACCGGGTCAGCCGGGGAGACAAAAACACGCAGGTTGGCCGGACGGGGACGCATGCCTTTGTGTCACGGCGACGCCAGCTGACGGCACGACAGGCCGACGCGGCCGACGGGCGGCCGTGGCCGGGCGGTGAGGTCAGCCGCCGCCGCCGCCGCCGCCGCCGCCGCGGACACCGACGCCGGACGTGACTCATGGCGTCGGCCGTGTCGCGTCGACGTCGGGACGACGGCCGGACCGCGTCCGCCGGCGCATCCCCGCCCGCCGCCGCCGCCGTCACCGCCGACGCCGGTAAAAATAGCGCCGGACGGGCGGCCGGGCAGCGCGGCTGCGTTCGCACCGCGACGTCCCGTGGGTGGAGCGGCCCGGCCGGCCCCTCGCCCCCGTCGAGCTGCGGCCGACTCGGTCGCGGTTCCTGCCGGGGTCTCGTCTCCTGTCAGGGTGTCCGGGTTGACCGAGCCACGGTGGCCGTACTGCAGGGCTCGGCTCCTGACACTGGGTACTCGGACCGGCGGCTAAAGGTGGCCCATCATCAAACATCGCTCTCACGCACCGTCGCTCGCCGCCCGTAGCGTGCGCTGCAGCTCGCCGGAGGCGTCGAGTGCGCCGGCCTCCCGGGAGCGCGGCGCCGGGACATCGCCGGGGGGACACGACGGCGGCGACGCGCCATTAGCCAGACATGACGAGGAGGGCCGGGTCGACATGAGTACGTTGCCAGGTCATCATCGACGGTGCGAGCTGCACCAGCCGCGCTGCGCCGGCCCGGCCCGACCGATACGCCCGGCAGGTGGGTGCTCACCCAGTTACCGGCCCTGGATTAGCGGAGCCACCCATAAACAGACGGGCGCGGCCAACCTAAACAGCGGTGTCGGCCCGGGGCGGCGGCCGACGGCTTGCGCGTCTCCGCTCTCTCCCGGCGCACATCTGGCGCGCCGCCGGACGGCGACGACGACGCGCCGCGTCGCCCCGTCACGCCCTGAACGGGGGCGCGGCGCCGCCGTCCCGGCCGGCGCGGAGGCCGGCAGCCGCGTCAAAGGCGGCGTTCAGGGGCCGGCCGGCCGGCCGGGCCGCCCCGACGACGCATGGGCCGGCCGCTGCAGCGCCTGCAGGGCACGGCGCGTTCCAACAACAACAGCCGGCTGCTGTCGACAGCGGCGCGCGGCCGTCCGGACACGGCCTGATGACCGCGCCGCCGGCCACCTGGGTCTGAAGGCCGACCCTGGCGTCTGCACCTCTGCACCCGGCCGGCAGCGGCACAGCCGCGGCGGCGGCCGCGCTCGTCTACACAAACAGGGCAGGGCGTCAGCGCGTACTCGTCCCGAGCGGTGGCGGCGGCGAGGTCATGCAGCCCATGTCGGCTGCAAGCGACGGCCGACCGAGCGGCAACGATGCCGGAGCACGCACGGCCGGGCCGGCCGACACTCGAGCCGCCGCGCGCCCGGATGGCGCGGCTGCACGCTGACGCGCGCGCGCACGCCCGCGCACCAAACACGCCCACAGCGGGCCTGCACGCCCACGGAACCCGGTGCAGCGACCGGCGGGGGCGGGCCATGACAAAGGCGGCTGGCGGCCGGCGGCGGCGGAGGGCGGGGCGGCGGCCGGCGGACGCGTGGTCGTCCGCGGCCGCGGCTGCGGTCGTCTCCGTCGCCGACCGCACACGCAAGCACGGCTGCCGCCCACTGCGTCAGCTCGCGCGGCCGGAAGGCGGGATCCGGCGGCGGCGTCACCTCGCCTTCGAGCACGGCGGGCGGCCGGACATCCGCCAGCACGCGCGGTGACGCGGCGCGCCGTGACTCACGTCTACCTGCTGCTCCTCCTCCCGAGGCGCGGCCGGCCGGCCGGCGGCGTTCACTGCACGGTCACGGCGCGGCGGCGCAGACAGCACAGCCCGGATCGGCACGGGACGCGCCCAGCCGCCGGCGGCTCGCCAGTGCCCGGCCGCCGCCGGCGCCGGCCGCGCGCCCGCCAAGCCCAGCGCCAAAATAGGCCGCCGCAGATCGGCATGACGTCACCGCTCCGGGTGTGACGTCACACGCGGTGTCGCAAGCGGCGCGGCGGCCGGAAGGCGGCCGGAGACAAGGAGCGCGCCGCGACGGCGCTGGCCCGGCGCCTCCGCCGCCGCTGAAGACAGGCACCGCACCACACGTGCCAGGACGCCAGCGCTCGGACACGGTGGACGGCAACAGGTCGGCAGGAGCTGACGCCTGCAGGAGGACCACTCACCTCTGGGCTCGGTGCCGCGTGTCGGACCGTCCCCGCTCACCGCTCTCCCCACCCCGATCACAGCCCGTCAGCCGCCCGTCAGCTCGACGACGGCCACACGCTCCGCCTCTCCCGCGCGCTCTCCCGGCACCTGCACTCGCGCGGCCGCGTCGCGCCGTACACTGGCCGGCCGCAGCGCCGGTGCCGTCAGCGGTGCCCGGCCGCGGCCACCTGACGCCGCCGCGACCCAGTGACGTCACGGCCGCCAGCTGACTGGCCGGCGCCCGGCAGCGGCGGCAGTCATGTGCACGGCTGTGTTGTGCGGCTGCAGCATCGCCATGCCCGCTGCACGGAGGGCACGGCGGCCCAAGGCCGCTCGGCGCCGGCCCAGCAGACCGACGGCCGCTCGCTCTCTCCGCCGGCGACGCCAGTGTTTTGCGGGAGGTAGCGGCTGTTCTTGTCGCGTGGTTGGATCCGGTCACGGCAGCGTTCGGGGCCGGGTCGGGCCGGGGTCAGGTGCGGGTCCGGGTACGGTTCGCGCTGCGCTTCGAAGACGGCGCCGGACAGGGCCGGGTGAGGTCGGGTCCGGTCAAGGCCCATATACAGACCCGAAGGTCCAGTTGGGCCTGCTCGGCCAGGTCGGCCCGGTCGGACAGCTCGGGGTTCGGTCGTGTTCAAGAGTCCAGCAGGGCTGACGGCCACGCCGAGACCAAGTCAGGGTAGCCTGGGGTGACGTCCAGACCCGATGAAGGTCAGGACGGAGTAGGTGCGTGGGTCACGTCAGGTCAGGACCAGGCGTGGGTGCTTTGGGGCTCCTGTCCCATTCAATACGGGGTTTCAATGATAGAATTCCACGCCTAAAAAGGGAAAACCGTCTTAAGATTTATTGTTTCGGCACGATTTCCCATAAAACGTCACCATAAACAACTGGCAATAACATACAATACGTAGGAACAGTTTGGACGGCCTACTAAGACAGAAGCCATCGATCTGTATTTACATCAATTTTCCCTCACCATTCCATCCGCCTAGCATACTGATGAACCCACCCCTCAATGAAATGCCAAAGCGAGAGTCGAAGCGAGGATTAGTGTCAGTAGCCCATAACACAAGCTGAGGCGCGGATCAAACGCGACTAGGTTCTTAATTTGAGTTACGCATCTGGCCAGCTTCAGGTGGTATGATACTGGAGGTCGCCAGTTCCGCCAGTGAGCGCCTATCATCTCAGGCTGATGCCTGGCCAGCTTCAGGCGGTATGATACTGGATGTTGCCAGTTCCGCCAGTGAGCGCCTATCATCTCAGGCTGATGCCTGGCCAGCTTCAGGCGGTATGATACTGGATGTTGCCAGTTCCACCAGTGAGCGCCTATCATCTCAGGCGTATTACTGGCCAGCTTCAGGTGGAATGATACTGGATGTAGCCGCCTATCATCTCAGGCTGATGCCTGGCCAGCTTCAGGCAGTATGATACTGGATGTTGCCAGTTCCGCCAGTGAGCGCCTATCATCTCAGGCTGATGCATCTGGCAGCCCATCAAATAAACCAGTTGTAACCATGTACAACGAGCTGTCGTGATTTCGAGATCATAAGTCGCGGTCTGTGGCTCTGATAACAGCCTTCTCGCCGCGAACAGCGCCACATGGCTTCAGTCACCGAAGAAGGCTTTGCAAGGTTTTTGATCTCAAGATCTTCCTTCAAAACATTTTGTCAAATGTCTGCAAGGCAGGCAGTGAATAGTACGGCTACCGAGCCCTTCAACGTTCCGTACCAGCGACACATCGAGTGCTGTGGACTGCTACACGCTGCAACGAAACGCCAAACCGCTAACACAGCGGCTTCGAAACCAACGCGCACGACACAAGAATCCATGGCTTAATTTTCCAAGGAGAAATCGACCCTAATAGCAACGTCTATAGCGCGTGGCATACGGTGCTCAGAACGTGACGAGAAATATGCATTGTCATGGTAAAGGTGCTGTTTCCACCCGCAGGCCATTATAAGCCCAATCCTGTATACAGCGAAGACGAAGCCAAAAAAAGGACAAGAACGTATGATGTATGTATAAGGGATTCTGCCTTGAATCAGAAGGCAGAATATCTTCCCTAAAAGAGATGTCTGCTTATTTGTGCTTACGTCTCTGTGCCGGGCGTCCGTACCTATCAAAGGGAGGGAGAGTCACTCTGGGCAACCTTGCACAAGAAACAAATTTAAACAAGTGTTTTTCAGCCATTCCTAGCATCATTGCAAGCCAGTGATATTTCATGTCGCACAGTCGGGTGGGACCGGTCCGCAGGACGGCCCGTTCCCGCACACGCCCTCAGGGCCGGTCCCAGCAGACCCGCGCGGACCGGCCGGACAGAGTCGCTGACCGGCCGGACAGCATCGCCGGTTATGATACATCAGGCGCTCTGGTACATTAGGTGTTGTGATGCATTAGGTTCTGTGATACATCAGAAGTTGTGAAACAGGTGATTTGATACGCTGGGCCTAATAATATATTAAATGTAGTGACATATTAGGGGTTATGATATATTAGGGATTATGGTATATTAGAGGTTATGAACATTAGGCTTTGCGACACGTTAGAACTTACGAACATTACGGTTTATGATACATCAGGGTTTACGATACATTAGAGCCTATGACACATCAGTAGTTGTGATACGATGATGACGATGATGATTTGGGGTTTTGGGGCGCTGGTTGTGATATATCAGACGCTTCGAACATCAGGCACTATGATACATTACTGGTTACGAACATTAGGTGTCGCGATAATCCCCGTTGCGGACCGGCCGGACAGACCCGCGGACCGGCCGGACAGACCCGCGGATCGGCCAGACAGAGCTGCGGACCGGTCGGACAGAGCCGCGGACCGGCCGGACAGACCCGCGGACCGGCCGGACAGAGCCGCGGACCAGCCGAACAGACCCGCGGACCGGCTGGACAGGCCCGCACACCGGTCGGACATAGCCGCGGACCGGCCGGACAGAGCGAGACTACGGGCGGGGCGGGGATGGCCTGAGGGGGGGGGGGGGGGGGGGGGGGGCTGCGGCCACCAGATAGCGAAGCGGCGCGCACACACGCGCGGGGCGCCGGGCCGGCCGCTATCGAGCCGGCCTGTCGCGTCCGGCACCAGTTATTGGCCGGTTGGCTACGGCAGCGGCCGGGCAACCGACCCTCGCTGCTGGAAGGTCACTCTCTCGCGATGGATGTGACCGCTGTGTCAGGGTCATACTTCCACTCGTGGCCAATGTACCAAGGGAGTCCCAACACGAAGCTGATAGTAGTATTTAGAGTCGGCGACACTTGTCGTCAGACTGGGGTAGAGTGCACTAAGCTTAGCGAATGACCGATATCAGGTCCATTTGTCACAGCATTGTCCCCCGCGCTGAGGGTGGGTAAATATCCGCCCCCTCCCCACGCCTTTTCCGACAATGCCTGGAGAACGGTTTATGCCAGTGTCCTGAAATTTGGGATGTCTTTTCTTTATCATTTTTCCGTGCACTCAGCAATATTTTCAGATCGTGTCGTTTCAGTGACCTAGGACAGTTAAAGCCCAAGCAAGTTAGACCGAAACATGGATCAGCTTGGGGTACTCCCAACAAAGTCAGGGGGGTATTTTTGCAAAATAAGTTGAGGGGGAGGGCTGAGCAGTAAAATCTGATGCAGCCCACCTGCCAAGTATATCAACAAATGGGGCTCTCTCCGAATTTATTCCACGTTCTTTTCAAACTATCTCGTCCGTCCCCATAGCTCAGTTGACTAGAGCACCTGCCTTCTGATCCACCCACCCCTGGCTGGGTGCGTTCGGAAGGCTTTACGCACTCGCTGCTTGTCATCGACAGATATGGCCTGCGGCCGGTGGCAACGGCCGGGCTAAAACTCAGGAACTGTTAGACGATAGGACGGCCCGTGCCGAGCACTGTGCCATGTTAAACTTTCGCCAGCAAATTCTGCCATTGACCTGGAATTGCGCGGTCAGATGGTGGGATGGCAAGGGCTCACGCAACAAGCACTGCTTATTGTGAGCTCTGATCCCAGAAAAAAAGAAAGAGGCTCCAATTACTTTTTTAAACTCAGAAGGCTGGGAGCCAAACCTAGTAGGGGGAGGAGGAGGGTGAAGCCCCTCCGACTGCACAGGAAACTACGCCTCTCAACAAAAGCGGCCAGATGGTCCTCCTGCGGTCCTCATACTTTGTCGCTTGTCCATCTAGTGATGTCACTCCCTGAACTTTCATTGACATGTTGTGGCCATCCTAGGGCAATGACACAGAATGACCTAAGTTCTGACTGCCAGTAACACTAAAGAAGTATAGCTGTTAAGCTGTGTTGATCTTCAATTCAGAGCAATTACTTCTCTGACCTGTGCAATATTTTGATTCAAAAACTCACCATAGATCACTAACCCAGCTTCACACTGAGGTTTGTGCCTTAGAACACTGTGCACCATTGCTCGCACTTGTCAGCCCCATTTCCATTTTCATTCCATGATGTGCATCTCCACCTCCAATTGGTCATTATAAATGGGATATCTCTTATTGTGATAGTGATGCCAATGACACTGCATGAGCCCTGAGATTCAATATGTAGTTATTTGTTTTTCCATTCGTTTTGGCAGTTGTCACACTAACATGGTACATACTGGAACATTAGAAAGGTTGATGATGGTCAGTGACCTATTCCAAACTGAAATTGATGTTTTGCTCCAGTTGGCCCAGTCCAGCTGACATTTAGCTTTGCAATGCTTATGCAAAGCCAGCTCATCTTCTTAAGCTTTGCATGCTTAAAGAGATATACTGCTTGCATCCCATGACATTTCATGTCCCTCTAAACACTTTCCCAGATGAATATACCTGGGATCAGACAGTTTACACACACCACTATCTGGCAAAAATTAGCACAGATCAATGCCAGTGTGAAGGTTGAAAATTAAAGGGCAGACAGTTTAAGTATTCTATCACATACCAAGCCTGGTTAAATACTAGGTAACTGTGAAAGGATCTCAGAAAATACTAACTGTGCTTCACAAACTCTGGTGGCAGGCAGCCATCAAAAACTTCATAAGTAGTATGACTGCCCTTCTGACAAATAAAACCCTAATTTCAGATGCAAACTTAAACTTAATCATAAATTGATCACATCTGCTCTCCAACTGATGTAATCCTGAAGGTGTGCAGGTGGTGTACAGGTGTACTGCATGCAAAATGTGTGCATAACTGCACATACACACTACTTATCACAGCACATTCCAAATCTTGAAACAAGATTTGTACAAGAAATGATAAGCATAAAGGAAAACATACATTATTTTAAATAGCAAAATGAATATGAGCCAAAAAAAACTCTCCTAGTGAACACAATGAAATCATATTTATATGATGCATTCTTGCTTCCTCTACTCTAACATTGAAATATTGACATTTTCAGCTCCAACTTTGGCACTGGTGGTATCTCTCAGCAACAATCAAATGCAGAAATGCACCATCATTAGACTCATCAGTCATCAATCACATCATAGAGTTTGGCAACTTCATGATGTGATCTGACACTATCTGGATGAAACCATGTGGATGGGCTATTGATCCACTTTGTTATTCACACATCTGTGCACTGAATATCTGCCGCATGCATTAGCAGCATAGTGGAGGATTGAAATGTGATGGAATGGTCAAGTTCAATTAACACAGAAGTTAGCATCTGGAATGAGGCTCATCCTGTTAAGTGTTGCATGGCCTACAAGACAGTAGCTTGCATAGACTTATGCTGCTGCATACCATACAAAGATGGGACTTGTAGGCTGGCCTTTCAGAAAAGGAGTGAGGAATAACAGAGAAGTGCAGCTAATATACAGCTAGTCAGATTATTATTAAGTTATGATTAGAAGCAAAATACTCAATGCTGAATATCAGTGTCACCTTGCCCCCAAACCCTAGCAGCTTGGGACAGAATGACCATACAGATGATTTGGAAAACAGCATTACAGCATGTTAGATGTTACTGACCATTCAACCTTGGATCCCAGTGGGTTAAAGTGGCTTAAGTGCAGCTGTAATGTCACTACAGTAACCCCAGTTTTGGGACAAAACTATGCCAATTGTCAACAATTGTGGTGCAGGTTATTTATGAAGCTTAAGCATAAAAATTGAGTGTCTTCAGCTTAAAATGTCCACAAAAACGCTGCCCACTAAGACTGCTATGTTATTGCCTGATTTGGAGACATGTAGTGGACGTGACAACTATGAATATCACAAAACATAAATAACTAGGCTCAGATCATTTCAATCACCTCAGATACCTAGGTTTCTGTCAGTACAGATTGCACGTGCTCTGGATCTACTTTCCCTAGAAACAACCAGAAATCCTCTGGATGACATCGATTACGATTGGGGGCGACCGTGGTGCTGATGCAAATGGGAGCGTACGTGACATCTGCAACAAATACCGTAGTTTTTCAATGTTTCTAGCCATATCTAAAGAGTAACAACCACTACTGCAAGAGGACAGGGCATCAAGATGGGCTTCGCGGGGATGGAGCCACAGGGGCAACACATACACATGCTAAAAACAGCTAAATAGCTTACATGTACAGGTCACGCCCAGTCACGCCCTCCTCCATTTCTGCCAGTACTCAACACCATAGAGATGGACAGGAAAACAGGACGGTACTCTGACGGGAGAGGGAGGGACTAAACAGTTGACAAAACCTGTTGACAACCCGATGATCCGAGTCTATGAGGCTGCTAGAAACCAAACATTCGGCGTTCGGTGCCACTTGATCGGTAACCCCTCCTCTCCGGCTGATGGTGACCTTAGATCTGATATCAGGTGACTAAAAACGTCAAAAACAGAAAAATTTGTTTGCGTGCAACCCTGTGCTTCAAGCATAAGGAACAGATCACCACAAAACCTTCTTTGGTTGATGCACTAATTCGGCATTATATCTTTTCTACAGCGTGGTGAGCTTGAGTCTAGTCAAAGATCGTCAAAAACGCCCGAAACCAGAAAAATTTGCCGCAGACAGCCCCATGCTCCAAGCCTATGGTTCCGCTCGAAACCGAACGTTCAGTAATCAACCACAATGGTGAATAACATCTCTTCGCAGATGACGGGGGTCTCGGATAGGGTCAACCGTCACCAAAAGACGCCTGAAACGACCGCAGTTGATGACAATCCCGTGCTGAACTCCATGATTAGAGCCTTTGGCACTGATCGAAACGAAAAATCCACCCATCAAAGCACAACGGTTGATAACTTATCCTCTTTAGAAGGTGATGACTTTGTCAGGGGCGTATCCAAGGGGAGGGTACAGGCCTTGTCCCTTTGGGCTCTGAAGGGGCCCATAGCCTGTCGAACAAACGCAGTTTTTTACCACAAAGCGCAACAAATTGCAACAACTTTGGCCTTCCAGACTACCAAGAACAGTCACAAGCAAAAGTGAAGGGCCCACGAGCTGACAGGAATTGTTCTTCGCCGATTGAAGGGGTGGTAACTGGGAGGTTTTGATGCTCGTTACGCTGTTCAGAGGCCATACACAGTTTCCGTGGCCCTATATGTCCACTTGCAGGGCCAATCCGATCGTTAAGAAGCTCTCTACGTTGGCCCTGATTTCCGTGCATTTGCTCGGAGGGCTCTGCGCTTGTGCTGAGCTCTTCCAGCCAGCGTGACGGGACACACTTGTCAACCAGGGGCTTTCCACTGATTCCTTCCGTTCGTCCGAAAGGCTTCATACACTATAACCGGAGGCACCATATGTTAACCTGTAGGGGTATCTCGGCCGTTCAGGGACGGGGGCGGATCCGGAGAAGTGGGGGGGGGGGGGGCCACGGGGCCATGGTCCCCTTGGGCCCCGGAGGGACCCCATCGGCTCCGGAGGGGCCCATAGCCGGCCGAACAGGTGCAGTTTTTAACACAAAACGCAAAAAATTGGGCGTCTTTGGACTTGCAGGCGACCAAGAACAGTCGCAAGCGAGGGTAAAGGGTTCACGAGTGGACAAAAACAAAACTTTCAGGATTGCACAACTATCATTTGAGATATTTAAACTTTACTATGCTGTTCAGGGGGCCTGCGCCGTTTCCGGGGGACCTATATGCTCACTTGCAGGATCATTCTGATCGTTAAGCAGTCTTGCACTTCGCCCCTGATTTTTAGCATTTGCTCGGGGGGGGGGGGGGCCTGCGCTGTTGCTGGGCCCTTCCTGCTAGCGTGCCGGGACGCTCTTGTCAATTAGGGGCCTTCCACAGATTCTTTACATTCGCCAGAAAGGCTCTGTACGCTATAGCTGGTGTCCCATATGTTACCCTGCCGGGACATTCTCGGTTGCTCAGGCGCCCTTTATGTCGGTGACGGTTAACCTATCGACACACTCACAATGTGCCCATGGGTCCCCTTCATTGGTCTAGGGTGCTTCCGATTCTCTGCCACTTGTTTAGGGCCCTCCACTCTTGTTGGGCGCCCATCTGCTAATCTCCTTCGGCACATCGGTTATTCGGGGCACACCATTTGGATTTTGGGTGCTTTCTTTTTCAATGGAGGGTCCCGCACATTTGTCGGGGTCCGATCTGTTAACTTGCTCGGGAGCACTGGATTGTTTGGGGGCCCTGCACATTGGATATTTTAATGTAGGGTACTACGCTCCTGTCGGGGGCCATCTGATAGCTTGTTCGGGTACGCTCGACCCTTCACGGGCCCTCCATACTGGGTCTTGGGTGCTTCTTGTTTGAATGGGGAGCCCTACGCTCTTCTCGGGGACCTATTTGATAACGTGCTCGGGCATATTCGATCGTTCGGGGTCCTCTACGTTGGGTCTTGGGTGCTTCCTTTTTTAATGGAGGGCCCTACGCGCTTGTCGAGAGCCCCTTTGTTCACCTCCTCGGCAACACTGGACTCTTCGGGGGGCCCTGCACATTGGATCTTGGAGTTTGAATTAAGGGCCCTACACTCCCATCGGAGCCATCTGATAACCAACTCGGGTATACTTCCTCTTTCGGGGGCTCTCGCAATGGGTTTCGGGTAGAATGCAGGGTCTTGTGCTCTTGTTGGGGCCCCTTCTTATAAGTTGCTCGGACACGCTGGATCGTTCGGGGGCATCTACATCGAGTCTTGTGTGCCCCTGTTTGAATGGAGGGCCCTACGCTCTTGACGGAGGCCCTATCTGTTAATCTGCTCTGGTACACTCGATCATTCGGGGGCCTCTATCTCGTGCCGTGGGTATTTCATATTTGAACGGAAGGCCGCGCTCTCTTGTCGAGAGCCCCATCTGTTTACCTGTTCCGGCACACTCGATTGTTCGGGGGCCCCATATTGCGTCTCGGGTGCTTTCTATTTGAATGGTGGACTTAAAGCATTTGTCGGGGCCCCGTTTGTTCGCCTCCTCGATTACACTGGATGGCTCGGGGGTCCTGTATATTAGCTCTTGGTGTTTGAATTTATGGCCCTACCCTCCTTTTGGGTGTCATCTGACATCTGCTCGGGTGCAATCCATGTTTCGGGAGTCCTCCGCATTGGGCTTTGAGCACCTTTTATTTGGATGAAGGGCCTTACGCTCTTGTAGAGCCCTTCTGATAAGCTGCTCGTGCACATGCAACGTTCGGGGGGTCATTTACATTGTGTTTTGGATGTTTGCGCCTCTATATCAAGAAGTGTGCATTTCATATTTGAATGGAAGGCCCTACGCTCTTGATGGGAGCCCTATATGTTAACCCTATCAAGAGCACTCGATCACTCCGGGGCCCTCCATGTTGTCTTGAGTGCTTCTCACTTGAATGGATGGCCCTATGTTCTTGGCGGGCCCCATCTATGAAGCCGCTCGGGTCGTTGGCGGTTACAGAGGGGGGGGGGGGGGGGGAGGAGAGCACCGGACCATGCCCCTTGGACCATGCAGAGAGCATCCATAGGTTTCAAAGTGGTCGATAATCGGCTGAACGGATACAGTTCTTTA
Source organism: Pollicipes pollicipes (assembly GCF_011947565.3). Taxonomy (NCBI): domain Eukaryota; kingdom Metazoa; phylum Arthropoda; class Thecostraca; order Pollicipedomorpha; family Pollicipedidae; genus Pollicipes; species Pollicipes pollicipes. The sequence continues at coordinate 42,918,867 of NW_023596545.1, read as the reverse complement.
ACAAAACACAATCAAATTGGATGTATTTGGGCCCACAGATAGCATAGAACGGTTACAAACGAAAGTGAAGAGTTTTTAAGGAGGTAAATGTAAATTTTTATTTATTAAAAGGGTGGTGACTGAGAGAACTTGTGGGGCTCATTATGCTTTCCAGAGGTCTTGCGCTGTTGTCCGGGCCATATATGTCCACTTGCCTGGTCAATCTGATCACCAAGAAGCCTTCCACGTCACCCTTGATCTCTCATCATTGTTCCCTGTTCCGTACATGATCTCAACGCTGCTGTTGGGATACTGTCTGTTTCCATGCCTGGGCACTCTTGATCGATTGGGGGCCCTCCACAGATTTTTCCCATTCACCCGAAAGGCTCTATATGCTTTTTCCGAGGCCCCGTTTGTCAGCGTACAGGGCTTTTTCTCTTTGGTCTCATTTGCGGAGGACTCTTCACTTCTATCGGGCTCTTTTCGCTAACCTGCCCGGGCACTTTTGATCGCATGGAGGTATCCATTCATAGTCTTGCATAATTCCGCTTTGCTCAGAGGGTCCTGTGCTCTGGCCGAGGCCTCATATGTCGGCCTGCCTGGGCACTACCGATCGTTTAGGGGCCCACCACGTTGGTCTTGGGTTTTTTCGCTTGCCCCGTGGGCCAAATGCTTGTTGACGGGAGTCTCTTTGTTGGTCTCGCTGGGCACCCATGATTGGCCAGGTTCCGTCTCTATTCGCCTTGGTGCCTTAGCCTCAGAGCAGCAGTCGTATATGCGCCGATTAATTTTTAAGTGCGATTGTCGAAGGTAATTTTACGTGAGTCCGACGTCGCAAGTGTCATTTCCCTTGGCGATTGAGTGTGTGACACTTACCAAACTTGTGCATCACGCTCTTAACATATTTTGAATGCTAGAATATTTTCTACTCGTTTATAACGAATGAAAAATCTGATGTTAGTTATCAGTCACCCGCTGATTGTATCGTTCAGCCGGCTAGCCGTAAATAAACTGGGAATGAAGTCCGTGCTTGGTTTTGATGGTATTTAGCAGCCAACTTGAGTTCGTTTTGCCTGTTAGCCTCAAAAACACAAGATTTAACGTGAGCTGGAGAAAATGAACGAACTCCACGTGTGTGCATGTATAACATGCCCAGCTTTAGCATAGTAAAATGGGCTCATATTCACCATATATATATATATATATATATATATATATATATATATATATATATATATATATATATGCAACGTATGTATATGTAAACAAAGAAATGTATATATACATGTTATTTACCATTACTCTTATAATTTAATGGTCGGAAAGCGAGGATGTTTTTTGGAGGGGCTCCAGACTCTAGGCGCCCCACAGCGTGGCGTGACCCCCCCCCCCTCCCCCTGATGGAATCCTGGACCCGCCCCTGTTCAGGGGTCCCTCACGTTGGTCTCTGTCAGCTTACCGACCTATCCACCATACACCTATGGGCCCTCCAAACTGGTCTAGGGCCCTTCCAATTCTCTGTCACTGACTTAGAGTCCTACGCCCTTGTCGGAAGCCCACTTGTTAACCTGCTTGCACACTCGTTTGTTCGGGGCCCTCCAAATTGCCGTGCTGGGGTGCACTAAATCGTTTGGAGCCCTCCACTCTGTGTCGTGGGTATTTGTTATTTGAATGGAGGGTCCCACACTCTTGTCTGGGATCCTCGCCTGCTAGCCTGTTCGGGCACAGTCTATCATTTCTCGGCTCTTCATATTGTTTCTTGGATATTTCTGATTTGAATGGACAGCCTTATATTCTTATCGGAGCCCCATCTATTGAACTGCTCGGGCCGGTGGTGGATCCAGAGGGGAGGAGAGGGGCGGGGCACGCAGCCATGCCCCTTTGTGCTCAAAGGGGGACCCACAGGCCCCGGAGGAGCTTATGACCGGCCGAACGGACGCAATTTTTAACACAAAACGCAACAAAATTGGACGCCTTTGGGCTTCCAGACGGCAAAGAACAGTCACAAACGAAAGTGAAGAGCCCGCGAGCAGCCAAAGATAATTCTTCCCTGATTGAGAGAGTGGTGATTGGGGAACATTTTGAGGTCATTTACACTATCCAGAGGCGTTACGCTGCTGCCGGCACCCTAACTCTCCACTTGCCGGGCCAATCCGATCGCTAAGGAACCTTACACGTTGTCCCTGATCTCTTTGCATTTTCTCATAGGGCCCTACGCTGCTGTTGGGGCACTATCTGCTCACATGCCTGGGCACTTTTGATCGAGCAGCAGCCCTCCACGGATTCTTCCCACTCGCCTGAAAGGCTCTAAACGCTTTCACCGCGGCCCCATACACCGAGCCATACTCAGTTGCTCAGGGTCCCTCATATTGGTCTGGGATTCTTTTGCACTTGCTCGGAAGGCCTTATGCGATTGCTGGGACCCATGTAAGGTAAGGCACCGAGTCACTTGATGCCCAGGGGCTCTCCAAATTGATTTATGTCTCTTTTCCTTTACCCTTCACTCCTATCGGGCCCTTTCTGCTAACCTGCCCGAGCACTCTTGATCGCATAGGAGCATTAATTCACGCACACTGGTCATGGACAATTCTCCTTTGCTCAGAGGGCCCCGTGCTCTGGCCGGGACCCTGCATATAAGCCTGCCGGGGCACTCCCGACCGTTCAGAGGCGCACCACTTTGGTCTTGGGTTTTTCTCGCTTGCTCTGAGAACTGTTTGCTTGTTGACGGAAGCTTCTTTGTCGGCCTGCTGCGGCACCCGTTGTAGCTCAGCTTCTGTCCCTATCGGCCTTGGTGTCTTAGCCCTCGACCAGCAGTCGGGTATGAGCCGGGGATTTTTTACGCACACTTGTCGAAAATAATCCTACGTGTCGCTGACGCCATACGTGTCATTTTCGTTGGTTATTAAATTTTTGACACCTATTATGCTTGTGCATCACGTTTTTAACACATTCGAAATGGTCCAGCGAAAATGAACAAGTTCGATGCATACGTATACGCAGCACACCTATTTTCTAGGGCTGTGCACAGCAAGATGGGTTCCCGTAAAAAACATACTGAGAAACTTAAAATCTAATGGCCGGAATACGAGGACTTTTGTGGGGCCTAAACTCAACCCAAAATGTTGTGTGACTCCCCATTGACGAAATGCTGGATCCGCCCCTGGAGCTTGTGTGTGTCGGAGGTCACCAACAAGCCCAAAATTCCCAAAGCGGGATGCAAATAGTCCCATGCTCCCTGCGTATGGGACCGATCGGCACACAGCCTTTATCAGTCGACGCACCATGGTCTATAAGCTGCCCTTTCCCGAACATGGCGCGCGTGAGTGGGTTCAAAGGTACCAAAAAAGCCGAAGGTACCAAAAGCAGAAGGTATAAAAAAGTCAAAGGTGCCAAAAGCGAAAGGAAAAAAAGGCTCCGGGCCCTTGCGACCGATCGGCACAAAACCTTTACCAATCGATGTACCATCATCGATAGCTTATCCTTTCCAGAACATGAAGACCTTGGTTCAAGTCAAAGGTCACCAGAGATGCTCCAAATCAACACATTTGGCCGCAGACAATCCCATGTTTCCAGCCTTTGAGACTGATCGGCACAAACATTTCACCAATCGATGGACCATGGTCGACAACCTATTTTTTCCAGAACATGGTTAACTTGGGTCAGGTCAAAGGTCACCAAAAACGCTAGACCCCACCAGCAATTAGTTTGCTGACAACCCCAGCCGCTTTTGGACTCATTGGTACAAAACCGTCACCAATCGATGCGCCATAGTCGATAACCCATAAGCGTAGGAACGCTTCAAAAGCGGGGGGGGGGGGGGGGGGGCAGACTCAGAGTATACTTAAGGAACTTTTACTGGGAGGCAATCCCAGTGACCGGGGGAAGCTGAGACCGAGGACTTTATCAGCTCTTAATTCACGCAACACATTTTGGGGCATGTAAATGTCGCGGTTGCCATGCCAGATATACATCTACAGCTGTTTCCTACTGGTGCACAATCTTAGCCATTCGACTGATCAATGCCACCCGGGAGGGGCGGATCCAGAAGGGGTGGCACGGGGTCATGCCCCCTTGTGCCCCAAAGGCGCCCATAGGCTTCGAAAGGGCTCAAAACTGGCCGAAAAAATGTAGCTCTTAGCATACGGCGCAACAAAATTAAACGTGTTTGGGCTTCCAGGCGACCAGCAACAGACGCAAGTGAAAGTAAAGGACCCGCGAGTAGGCAAAAATGAATATTCACTGGCTGAAAGAGTAGTGATTGGGAGCTCTTAAAGCTCATTACGCTGTCCAGGGGCCTCATGCTGTTTCCGAGGGAACTGTATGCCCACTAATAGGGTCAACAAGAACGTTAAGTGACCTTCCACGTTGCACTTTATTTCTTTGCACTGCTCGGGGGTCCTGCGCTCTTGCTGGGCCCTTCTTACTGGCGTACCGGGGCGCTCTTGTCAATCAGGCGCCTTTCACGGATCCTCCCAATTTTCCCGGAAGGCTCTGTACGCCATAGCCGGGAGCCTCATATATCAACCCGCCGTGGTTGCTCAGGCTGCTGTAGGTTGGTTGTTTGGTAAGCTGCTCTAGGTTGCTCAGGGGCCCTTCACGCTGGCATCAGTGAACATACCAACACACTTGCAGTATGCTTAGGGGCCCTTACATTGGTCTAGGGCCCTTCCAATTCTCTGTCACTTGCGTAGCGCCCTACGCTCTTTTCGCGGGCCCATCTGTTAGCCTGTTTGGGCACACTCGGTCGTTCGGGCCCTCCACACTGGGTCTTGGGTACTTCTTATTTGAATAGAGTGTCTTACGCTCTTGACGGCGGCTTATCTGATATCCTGCTCGAGCACACTCGATTATTCCGGGGCTCTCCATGGTGTGTCTTGGGCACTTCTCATTTCGATGGATGGTTCTATGTTATCGGTGAGAACCCATCTATCAAGCTGCTCGGGCCGGTAGCGGATACAGAAGAGGGGGGGGGGGGCACTCACGGGATCGCACCACCTCGTGCCCCGAGGGGACCAATAAGCTCTGAGTTGGCGCACAACCGGCCGAACGGACGTAGTTTTCTAATAAAAAAACACACAATACAGTTGGACATATTTGGGCCTGCAAAGAGTCAAGAACAGTTACAAACGAAAGCAGAGTCCATGAGCAGACAAAGTTAATTCTTCGCGGGCTGAAAAGGCGTTGTTTCGGGAAAAATTTGGGGTACATTGCGCCGTCCAGAGGCCTTACGCTGTTGCCCGGGCCCTAAATGTCCACGTGCTGGGTCAGTCTGACCGTTAAGGAGCCTTCTACGTTGCCCTTGATCTCTTCGCAGTCTCTCGTAGAGCCCTATGCTATTGTTGGGACACTATCTGCTTACATGCCTGGGCGCTCTTGATCGATCAGGTTTTCCTCTACGGATTCTTCCCATTCGCTCGGAAGGCCCTGTACGCTTTTCCGGGGCCCATATGCCAGGATACACTCAGTTGATAAGGGGCCCTTCACATTGGTGACGGGCTCTTTTCCACTTGTTCGCAGAGCCTTGTGCTGTTGTTGGGGTTCATGTAAGGTAAGGCACCGAGCCACGCGATGCTCAGGGACCCCTTCTTATATCTAGGGCTCTTCCCCTTTGATCTCATTTGCGGAAGACCCTTTACTCCTATCGGGGTCATTTCTATAGATAAGGCAGTAGTATAAGCCTTCCTCGGAGAAAAACCAGGAGAATGGAGATATAGTTGGGTTGATATTTCGGCAAGATAATGCTATTTTTCACGCATTTTCACACACGAGGCCAAAGTCTAGTCCACCAGATTTCAAAAAAGGTCAAATATCTAAGCTAAGAAACAGTTTTCAATTAACCCGTGCCCAGCCGGTCCTCAAAATGCTTAGCCCCGCCAGCTGGGCCGAATCCCACTTTCTGAGAATTGTACAGAAAAAAATGAAATGTCAGCGAAGAGAATGCGTCATTGGGAGGCGAAGGGGTGCAACCCGTTTTAACTTGGAACAACAATTAAGTCATCAGGGTTCGTAATAGATCATACTGAGCCAGGGTGGAGTTGAGACCAGGAAATGGACGAATATATTTTGGGGGAATTCTAAGGTGATTTTATAATAAGCAAGTCAGCTGTATGTAACATCACAGGACACTTTTACAGGTGTTATCAAAGTATGTCCCGCATAGCCGGACAAGCTATGGTCATTGTAATATGTCTGTAGTTTGGCCTCAGGATCTCGGTGAAAATTGCGCGCAAAATTGTAAAAAGGCAAAGATAAAGATGCCAAATATCTCGCGCACTGCGTCCCGCCAGGTTTTGTTAAGCTCTGAAGGTCTTGAAGCGACAGATCCCCCTTCGTCCTGCCGGGCCAAGCCTGACCAAACTCTGAAAGCCTTGAAAGGGGACAGACCTTCCTTCGCCTCACCTGGCTGAGCCTGGCTATGACTGTCTTCATTTTGAATACCAGCGTTATCACTCAACGCTGTTCCAGTTGTTCGTGTAAGGAGTTGCTCACAGCGATAATGACGATAGAAAATGTCCTTTATTCCACTGGGTATCACCACATTTTACTGGAAGCGTGAACGTTATTAGAACTAACTGTCGTATAGGTTCCTTGAATTCGGCGCACATGGACCAAGAACAAGAACACAACAAGAACACGAAGATGAAAGGAACGTTAAACACGGGGTAGTTGTTGAACCGAAGGTTACGAAAATTCAATAATAAATAAAACCAGCGGACGGCAAGCAGCTACAAGCAGCTATAAGCGGGTGAGGAAGCGAAAAGAGAGAGAGAGAGAGAGAGAGAGAGAGAGAGAGAGAGAGAGAGAGAGAGAGAGAGAGAGGGAGAGAGAGAAGAGAGAGGAGAGAGAGAAGAGAGAGAGAGAGAGAGAGAGAGAGAGAGAGAGAGAGAGAGAGAGAGAGAGAAAGAGGAAGAGAGAGACGGAGAGAGACGGAGGGAGAGACAGAGAGACAGAGAGAGAAAGAGAAGAGGAGAAAGAGAGCTTTTTATATCATATATATATGTATATATATATATATATATATATATATATATATATATATTACATATATATATATATACATGCATATGTATATATCTCTCTCTTCGCTCCCTCACCTGCTAGTAGCTGCCTGTAGCTGCCTGCAGTCCGTTGGCTTATGGAAGTGGTTGTGCGGTGTGCTGTGTGATGTTCGTTTTTGAGGAGGGGTTTTGGGCTACTGTGGGCTTCGGTGGCGGAGCGATTTGAGGTGTTCAGTTGCGGGCCCATCGTAATGAGTTAAGCTGTGCGTACGGATTATGTCTCCCTCTCTTTCAAGGCACGTGGTGATTCAGCCACGTCCCATGCGGCTTCATGCCAGGTACTGAACTGAAGAAATTGAACGCACTCGGACAATTTTGGGAATCCGCCCAGTGGTCATCTGGTTGTGCCTCGTCGTATAACTGACCATTCGACGCCAGCAAATAGCAGGGAACTTCATTTTGGTGAGAGAGAGAGAGAGAGAGAGAGAGAGAGAGAGAGAGAGAGAGAGAGAGAGAGAGAGAGAGAGAGAGAGAGAGAGAGAGAGAGAGAGAGAGAAGAGAGAGAGAGAGAGAGAGAGAGAGAGAGAGAGAGAGAGAGAGAGAGGAGAGAGAGAGAGAGAGAGAGAGAGAGAGAGAGGAGAGAAGAGGAGAGAGAGAGAGAGAGAGAGAGAGAGAGAGAGAGAGAGAGGAGAGAGAGGAGAGAGAGAGAGAGAGAGAGAGAGAGAGAGAGAGAGAGAGAGAGAGAAGAAATGGTCCCTCTGAAAAACGATTCTTGCCAAGGAAAACATTCTACGTTGTAAGGAAGTTGCTGAGATGGCGGGACTATTACCTTCTATCCGAAAACAGAGGGAGACGCGTCTCCGTTCCCCGTCCCGGTGGCGCCGCCCCTGGCTAAACGTAAATTAAATATGAAAAAGTGTGTGGGAGAGAAGGGGCAGTTAATGCTGCTGGTCTCTCCACCTTGAAAAGTGAGAGTGCATTGCCCCCTCCCCTGCCCCGCCCCCTGTTCCTACACCCATGCGATAGCTTGTTCTTACTAGAAAATAAATAAAAGCCTTTAGTCAGGTCAAAGGTAAAAAAGGCCCCAATCCGACATAAATCAGTTTTATGATTGCTTTTGGTCTGGCTCAAGCTCACCATCATTTTCAAAGGGTAGATTGTCTTCCATGGCACATTGATTGTTGAAGGTTTCATGCCGATCGATCGCGAAGGCTATAATTATAGGGTTGTCTGCAGCCAATTTTTGGTGGTTTTGGGCGTTTTCGTAAAGTTTTGCTCAACCCGAAAGTCCTTATGTTCTGCAAAGGATAGGTCATCGACCTGTTTGCATTGATTGGTAAAGGTTTTGTTTCGATCGATACAGTAGCCTCGGGGCATGAAGTTGTCCGCAGCCAATTCTAGTGGTTTGAGCCGCTTTTGGTGCTAATTGACCTGACCCAAGGTCCCCATGTTTTGGAAAGGGTAAAATAGCGACTACGGTGCACCGTCTGGTAAAATTTTTGCGGTGAGCTGCTTCACAAGCTTGGACCATGGGGCTGTCTGCAGAGTAATTACTGGTGGTTGCAGGCGTATTTATGACCTTTGATCTGACCCTAGGTGACCATGTTTTGCGAATGATAGGCTATCGACCATGTTGCATCGATTAACAAAGGCTGCCTGTCAGTCCGAATCCTGGGGGTCTATTTCTCAAGCAGGAGCAAAGGTGGGGCAACGATTTACATTGGGCTGGGTCCATTAAACAGTGATTGGGGCTTCTGTATCGGGCAGGAGCCCACAGCGCCTAACAGGGGGTCATGTGTTTGCAAGTGACCCCGGGTCGATGACGGACTTCGTTTGAGGAAGTCCAAAGTGGGACCGAAGGGCCCACCGGGACCAAAGATAAAGAGCTCGATTGGAAGGCCGAAGGGCCCGAAGGACTGGTCGCAGGTCACGTAAAGAACGCCCGCCGTCCGTAAGGCTGGAACCCCAAATGTCAGTCAGAGGGCCTCTTGCTTGGTTTGGAGACCCGTAGGACAGTGCGAGCTTCTATTTCGGCCAGAAGCTACCAACACCGAACAATCGGCCACGTGTCGGTCTGAACCCTGGGTTCCATTTCCCAAGCACGAGTCAGGCCGGATCCACGATTTGCATAAGTCGTAGTCACTGAAACCACGAGGGTATCGGTCAGGAGCCCACAGGCCTAACAGGGGGTCAGGTGTCGATAAGTGGCCCGAGCGCCAGGAGCCGTGTTTGCGGAAGCCAAAAGATCGAGGGCCCGATAGGTCCAGGGGCCCGGCCCTCCAAGCCCTTAGTGCAGTGACCCGAAATGTCAGAGGGCTTCCGTAAGGGCCTTCTCATCAGATTTCTCCACCCCAATCATATAGCGCCTCGACACGAAGCCACACAGTCAGCTCCGTGTCCGTCTGAGCTCTTGGGAGCCATTTCCCAAGCAGGAACGAGGCCGGGACCAGCGATTTGCAATGTTCGGGGTTCCTGACACAATGCGGGGCTCCTGTATTGGTTAGGTGCTACAAAGCCTAACAGGGACCCCGTGGCGGCAAGTGGTCCCTAGTCGGCCAGTAGCCGTGTTTGAGGGGCCCGAAGAGGGGCCGAAGGTTCTCTCGAGACCGAGGATCAAGGGCCCTATTGGAAGGCTGAAGGTCTCGAAGGGATGGCTGTAGGTCACATTAAGGACGCTCGCCGGTGGGGCCGCGTTCTCAAACGCCAGTTGGAGGGCCTCTTGCACCCATTGGAGACCCATGAGACAGAGTGTTCCCTTCTTTCGGCCAAAGATTACGAACGCCAAACAGTCAGCTCCGTGTCGGTCTGAGCTCTGGGGGCCCACTTCCCAAGCAGGGGCGCGGCCGGGCCCGCGATTTATATTGCTCAGGGCCCTGTAGCAATGCGGGGCTCCTGTGTCGGTCAGGGGTCCACAGTGTCAAAAAGAGTGCTGCGTCAACAAGGGCCCCCCGGTCGGTCAGGGGAACATTTGCTCAACAGGGACGGGGACGAGAACCCCAGTGATGGAGGACTCGTGCTTTGGTAGGGGCTGTCTGACAATGAAAGGAAACATGATAGCTTAGGATATGATAGGTGTTCACACCGAGACAGTGGAAGGGTCCTTTGCCACTCAGGGCCCCCAGTACCAAACGGGGGAGGGGGGGGGGGGATCAAGCCCAATCCCGGCATGGGTCCGTTATTACTGGACCACCCGCGGCGATCAGGGACCTTGTTCCGTCATTGAGGGTTCCTGAGTCAAGCCGGTACCAACTGCGCCAGTCAGAGTGCCTCCCGCGCCAGGGAGCGCACCAATGTGACATGTATCCCTCTAAGGGCTTCCGCGTCAACCAGGGGATCCCGCCCCGTGTCGCCAGAATGACGGCCGGAAGACACACCACGGTGGGAGAGAATGGTCTTTCAGCCCTTGACCGGGGACAAAATGCGCCCCTAGCGTTCTACTCAAAGGGGCTCCTTTCCCGGAAAAAGTAAGGTGCCTCATTACTGTTGAACAAATTGAGCCGAAGTGAGTTCTGAAATGAAGGACATTCCATGTTGCCTGAGAACGTACATTCGTTTGCAGAATCGACTAGTGAAACAATTTGCATCAAAAGCTTTGAGCCTGCCCGCTGGCAATCTCGGGAATAAGGATAGCGATGGTCGGGGTTGCAGTCTTCGTAAAACCGAACGGCGTGTTCGCTGCAAGTAACACCACGCGCCGGGCACCGTGAGAGCGAGAACGAACACCAGGCGCCGGGCACCGTGAGAGCGAGAACGACCGTTGTGAAGTAATGATTCCACACGTCTGTTTGAACTAATTCGTACCGCTCAAATATAAGACCGGGATTGTCTTTTTTACAACTTCGAGGCTGTCCTGTCGACAGACTAATAGTTACAACACTGGGACACTACTGGGTCCACCTCCCGCAACTTCGAGGGGAAAAGTACGCTAAATTCGGGAAGAAGGCCGTTATTGGCAAATGTTGGAGTAGGTCTCACACTTTTTACAGAACAGCTCAACAGCAAAAAAACAAAAACAAAGCACGCAACAATGATGCGTCCTCTATAGGCATGTGCGTTATGTGTGTAAACGTCTGAATGTGCGCACGCGTGCGTGCAGACCCGTAGCCAGGCGGGTCCACTGGATGCCCGTGCATCCCTTGGTACCTGCGGTGCACCCCGTGGGACCTGTGGTGCATCCTTGGGACCTGCGGTGCACCCCGTGGGACATGCGGTGCACCCCTTGGGACCTGCGATGCACCCCCTGGGACCCGCGGCGCACCCCGTGGGACCCGCGATGCACCCCCTGGGAGCTGCGGTGCACCCTCTGGGACCTGCGGTGGCTTGGGACCTGCGGTGGTCGACATCCTGTGCGGTCTGCGGTGCACCACCTTCGGCCTGCGGTGCACCGTCAGCCTCGCTTCGTGCAACCTCTGTACCAAGGTATAGGGCGATTCACAAATATTAGATGGGATCTTTTCCTGTGTTGAGATCTGCAACCATGGTGACGTTTAAGTCTTGTGATCAGCCCCTGGCTTATGCTAAGTGTGCTCCCATTACCATTTACCAACCCTGTTTTACCTGGAGTTGTTACGTTTTGAAAGACTGCCTAAAGTTTTGTGTCAACGGAGTTTTTCATTCCGCCGGCAGTTCTAAGGTCTTAAAAGCGTTTAAGTTCCTTGGCAACCAGGCAATATTCGAGTGGTAACGGTAATCTAATGAGCAACACTATACCCTTCGACGTTTCTGAAGAGCATTTCGTTAATTACTTTTCTATGCATAATGACGATCTGGCTGTGCGGCCTACGCACCTCAGCATTGATCGCCCGATCTGGCCGTGAAGCCTACGCACCTTAGCGTTGATCACGCGATCTAGCTGTGCCGCCTACGCACCTCAGCGTTGATCGCACGATCTAGCTGTGCGGCCTACGCACCCCAGCATTGTTGATCGCACGATCTGGCTGTGCGGCCTATGCACCTCATCGTTGATCGCGCGTATAAATGAACTAAGCGTGCCCTAAATCGTATTCAAACTTGGTGTGACCGGTGGGCTTTAAGTGTGCTGCCGTTCAGAGGCAAACATACCTAAGCGCCATCAGATAAAATGACACTTTGGCCTTTTTGCCTTTGGACGGCAGTATATGTTTTCCCTGCTAAATGAGGTGTGGTCATATTTCTAATAAACCTTGTTACATTGCCTCCGTAGCCCCATTGAAAGACGGTGGCTCAAAGTTTCTCATTGTCCCTTATTTCAAATATGTTGGACTCACTTTAGACCGTTGCCTCACGTTTCGCATGAGCATTGAAGACCCTCGACAGTGCCGCTCACGCCGGCTTTGTGCGATCAAACGCATTCCAGAGTGAAGTAGGGTGCTGATCGACGCGCTTCTCTAACCGTTTATATCACACTGACTCGGTAAATCCTGGATTACTGTCATTTTTGTTTGTTGATAATCTATCTCTGAAATATCTTCCCTCGAGGCTGCCCCCAACAACACCTTTTGGGCTGTTATCGGCTTCCTTTGAACATCACCAATAGGCAGCCAGCTGATCGACACGAACGGGCCCAGGCTTCCCGCAGGCGCAGACTGCAGCTCCTTCGTCACTACATCCGCCGCTCACGTTTTCCTTCTCGCCTCCCATGCCACACTACACAGCCTTCACTACCTTCTTTCTTCATAGCCTTCTTTCGTCACTACATCCGCCGCTCACGTTCTCCTCATGTCGCCTCCCATGCCACACTACACAGCCTTCCGGCTACCTGCTGCCAGAAATGTCACACATGCACGACCTGACCTGGCCTGACCTGTGTTCGATATCTCAACTCAGCTCCAATCTTCTTTCAGAAACCTCCTGCAACGAACACGCGACGTACATCTGCATGTGATTCTATGTATATTTACATGTGATTAAACCGTGCCGGGAACGCCGGCCTTCATCGCACAAACACAAAACAAAACACGAAACTCACACACAAAACAGAAAACTCACTTACGCACGTATCTGTGAGCCAACTCCACCTTCGCCCTCCCAGCGGTACGCTGTGCATTGCAAAGAAGCACACATTTTCCTCGTTCGTCACCGTATCGGCATTCGTGCCGGGCATTTAACCCGTACACCGGCAGTCGTGTCTTCACTGTAACCTCGAAACGCTTCTGGGAGGCTCACGCCTAGGGTTTCCTGAACTTTTTCCTGTTTTTCTGTACAATGTCAAGCTGAATAACTGCACTTACTGCAGTTTATTTAAAAAAACAATTTGGTTTCACACAAATTGTTAATAGCATGTGCGAGGAACATCATGCGTATAGATGAGACAGTACTGTTAGTCTTACCTCATAGAGTGACCAGGAGGAAGGACAGAGAGAAGTATCGATGCTCCGGCTACGTGCCCTCATTGAAAAGAATCATATAAGGATTCTCCATAATTTAGGCACTCCATGTGTTTGTTATCTAGGACTTTCCAGAAGACGCACAATACAATTCGCATTCGGTCGCATTCGGTTGCCTCGCCGGTATGGGGGTATGGGGGGGTATGGAGGGGGGGGGGGGGGTATGGGGGTTTGGATGGGGTTTGACCCCATCCTTTGCTGCAATGAGGTCGCCCCAACTCCACGCACGCCAGGCGCCAAGTTGCCCAGGCTCGTTGTGACTGGAGGGAATGTTGCTTCTCTTCATCGCTGCGATGATGCGGATGGGACTCCAGCTTTCCATTGTCTCCGTATAGGCGAGCTGCCATTCTCATACTTCCTGTATGACGCTGCAATGTCGACTAACGCGAATTTTTTCACGGAGATATGTTCTATGTAACCAGGAGATCCAAGCTTGCTTAGATGCAAGGTACTTGTGCAGCTTTCAGCATTTCTTAGAACTCAAGATGGTTGTCGTCATTGTCTTGAACCAACATTTTGTTGGTCCAGTTTCGAAGATATTTTGCCCGAAGGCTCAGCGGGTCGTGTAACACAGTTTCTGGAAGGTTTTCTATGGCGAGGATTCATTTCTGCAGCTATTTTTCACGCAGACGGTCAATTTAAAGGTCAAATGGAGGATGAAAGATTAAAGATGATCGTGAATAACAAAAATAAACTTTCATTGATCGATATACGCAGTTCGTTGTTTTCTCATACTCATCGTAATGGTACCACTCACAGTAGATACATGTGTCATGTACCATGATTACGTGAACATGTGTTATATGCACGATGCATGGCCTGTAGAACACGATTTTCACTTGGTTGGGCACGTTAAGTTGAGTTGTCCTTAAAGGGAGCGTTTGACATTTGAAAATATTTAAGTAAGCATCAGATATGATGAAACAAGCTCACTGATAATTATCGGTATATTCTTAAGTGGAAAACACTGTTCTAGACATCACAGTTTATTTTTCCGTCACATATGCTCCACAATACATCCATGTTTGATTACTTCATCGTACGCCGCACAACATTGAGGGCCAATTGGCGACTGTTATATCTGAAAATCGTGCTTACGAACGCCAATTAGGAACGACTTGACCAATACATTTGCATTCGCCTTGATCACCTTATTCATCGACTTATTGAGTGATAGGATTTCAATAGCATTTTTAGAACATCATGCATGCCAAAGTGACCTTGAAATACTGTCCGCAAAATAGTCTGTACATCTTCGCGGGCGTGTAAGTCATTAACTAAAGGGGTTTAGGTCTTACGAAGTGCAGGGCTGTGAACTACACCAAATGATCTTCAAGATGGCTATTTCAGTTCAAACCTTCATAACAAATGTTGAACACTCCTTTTAAATTTTTGCGTGAGATTCTGCAATGTCAACTATCGCAAAAGTTTGACGGAAATATTCTATGTAGCAAGTTTTATGGAGCTAAGAGGGCCGAATTAGCTTGGTTGCTACTTGCAAAACGTTGCGAATTTCTCAGAATGCAAGATGGTGGTCGCTGCCATATGAATGTTGGTCCAGTTTCAAAGTTTTATCTTTACAACTTTGCAACTTAAAGGGTCGCGAGATACCGTTTTAGTGATTTTTTTTAAAAGAAGGAAGTCCATTTATGCAGCTCTTTTTCAATGAAATCAGAAAGTCTTCGCCGGCTCCATTTAATGACTTTGATTTGAAGCAAAGGTGTCAGCTGTCTAGGAGAGATGGTGCAAGCCGGGACACAGGTAGACGCACGCAGCTAGGTGCGGGTTAAATAGGGTAAAACCGCAAATAAGCACAGTAAAATCACGTTCAGGTAGCAGTTGGAAAACCTCTGCGGCTGGAGTGTGCCCCTTTTCTGTGGGGTGACTGATCTACATATCATGTCCCTGCGTCAATCATGCCAATATCAAGTCCATTGTTGTAATCGCTATTGCGCTGTTCTCGTGCCGCGCCCCACCATAAAAGAGCCTGCCTTCATCCTCCCGGTCGAGTGCTCTCGGGCTGACTCCAGGCAGTAGCCCAGCTCCGAGTGCTCTCGGGCTGGCTCCAGGCAGTAGCCCAGCTCCGAGTGTTCTCGGGCTGACTCCAGGCAGTAGCCCAGCTCCGAGTGTTCTCGGGCTGACTCCAGGCAGCAGCCCAGCTCCGAGTGTTCTCGGGCTGACTCCAGGCAGTAGCCCAGCCCCGAGTGCCTCGATCAGTAGCTGTTGAGTTTTGCTGGGAATAAGATGCTGCAACCCAGCGACTCCAATGATAACTCCATAACAGCGATGCACTATAATGGACATTTCTTATTCCCATGAAAGACAGGAATCGATGGTGACACCCAGAATTTTGGCGCTCTGCGAGGGTTTGATCTCATTGTTCCCAAACGTGGCGAAAAACTGCCGATCGGTTTTCAGCCGACGGGATTTAATTAGGACCATTTCTGTCTTGCAAGGATTAGTTTCAAAACTTTTTTGAGTAAATCAGTCACTCGCTACCGCACTTATTTTGTCTATGCGACTTTTGAGGCCAGGAATATTACAGGATAAGTCATTATCAGGTACTGAGTGTCGTCAACATACAGAAGGATCTTTCCTCGTGGCACACATTGCATCAAGTTATTGGTAAAACAGAGGAAGAGGACCGAACCAAGGATTGAATCCTGGGCCACGTGTGTGAAGTCAAGAGCTCTGGTCCCGCCCCGTAATGAATGTGTGCGACCCTGGAGCCACGCACCTAACCACGCGGCGCCAATGCCGTGCCACCCCAGCTTCTCGCGAAGGCGGCCATGCTTAACGCTATCAACTGCTTTAGACGTGTCGGGGGTGACCAGTGACGTCACGATGCCTTGGGCCAAGTTTTCAATCGCATGCGTCACAGCGTCGAGCATATCTGTCTCAGTGGAGAGACGTGGAGAGACCCTTTGCAGGGACCTTAGCAAAAATGATGATGCAAACTGGTATTACGGCTGCGCCGGACCAAGATCGACCAGCATCAACAGAAGGCGCAGCAGTACCATCGAGACCGGCGAACACACCTCGTGGCCTCGGTGGGGTAGACGCAAAATATAGCAACGGAGATCACCCGCGTCGAGGTCGCATTCCGAATCCGTCGTTTAGATTCTTAGATATCGGTAAGAACTTCCCTGAACCTTCCAGGACTGATGTGGAAGCCAGCTTACGGAACTTGAAGGATGACGTACTGCGCACGTTAAAAACAAAGCAGAGCAGGTAAACTATATGTCACCACAGATCAGCGGAACTTTATCAGAGCTCTTGGCAAAAATGATGATACAATGGTTGAACAGAGTGATAAGTGTAAGGGCTTTGTAATCTTCTGATATGAACGGTAAAGCAATCTTGATAAGCCTTGTTATGTGAACAAGGCTCAGACTATGCTTAACAACGGAGACAGATACAAAAAGCTGAATGGGAGCCCAATCCCTCAGGTGGAGGCTCATAAAAAGCAGCCCTGAAAAGCTCAGTTAGCGGAAAACTTTCGGACAAACCGATCAAATACCTACCACCTAGATACGGAAGAACGCCTGTGTTCTATAGGCTGCCTAAGGTTTACAAACCTGCAGTGCCCCTAAGACCCGTCATATCTGTGTGCAGTGGTGCTGCGGAAAACAACCTCGTGTATTTTAGAGGAAACTGCTCAACCGACTCCTGGGGTTTCTTCCCACTGATCTGCGGGACACCGGGTACTTGTAAAAAAGTCTGCAATCAATCACAGGCATGAGGGTCGCCAGAGGGCAGTGTTTTCTTCAGTGTTAATGCAAATTTATATGGCAACACACAGTTATTGACACTACTGCCGCGGTGAAAGCTAAGGTAGACGAACATTTATATCACATCGAAGCTTTGGGTCTATCATGAGAGGACATCTGCGTCCTTTAGAGCAGTGTCTTCAGGGTAATGTTTTCCCGTTTGGGGATGACTACTATCGGCAGAAACTGGGTGAAGCGGTGGGGAACCCATGCGCTCCTCTGGCGGTAATATTTTAGACCAATTTGAAACCAAGACCCTGGCCGCCAGCCCATCAAAGCCAACTTCCTTGGCTAGATACATCGATGATTATAATTTAGTGGTGCCCTTGAAGAAATTTTAGAGTTCGTGAACAATCAGCATCCTGTGCTGATTGTTCATCAGCATCAGTGAACCATCCATAGCTTTGCGATGGAGCATACAAGGGACGGAAAGAGATGATATATTTGGACACATTAGTGACGGCATAAAGGAGGAACAACCACGTAACGTTAAAAACGGAGGTCTTTATCAAATTCGTAACATACCCCATAGCGCTCAACAACGACTCACTACATTACAACAGCTCATCAAACAGTGAAAAAAACAAGAATATAAACCAAATATGGACCTTGCTGTTGGACAATGAACATTCTCCATGATTTTTCGATAGAATGTTGAAAGAGATAAGAAAATGTAGAGCACTTTAGAGGGGATGGGTGATAAGGAGGAAGAGGCCCCGTCTGACGACGGATTCCTAACATTATCTTACATAGATGAGCACTTGCTTTGGAAAATTAAAACATCGTTAGAAAATCAATACTGCACGTACGCATAGCTTGGAAGAACAACAATAAGCCAAAAGAGCATGTGGTGGGATGTTTTATGTCGAAGCCTAAGTGCCCGGGTGGCAATATGTCATTTATGCAAGTCTGGGTTTCAAGGGGTTTGCACCAAAAAACGATATTTACGAAATTGTGTGTAAGCGGTATGAAAAATATGATGACATGGGATGGGCACAGTCTATGTCGGAGAGTCCACGCGCGCTCTTTTTTTTAGATATAATGAGCACCTTCGAGACTATAAAAACAAAGCAGAGAGTACTCCATTCGGCGACCTTCTTAACAAAACATGCTCAGGCTAAAATGGCTGACATTGCTCCTTTGCTTATTCCCCTGAATATTGGTAGCCTATAAAAACTGTGGCTCGCTGTTTCCAAAAAAGTCCCGAGAAAGCGACGACGATCGGAAGACAGTTGTGAGTTTACTACTCATGTTCGTTGAAATAAACGCATGTAGCTGAAATATTCAACCATCTGTCTCCTAGTTATATATTTATATCATCATACTATTATTCATGTCATTCTCCTGGCTATTCTACGGAACATGAGGTTCTAAGTATTGTCTTATCTATGTGCATAATGTTCCTTTCATATGCACTTACCAACTTGATGTTCTTCTAGTGCTGGAGTTATAGTCCTTCTTCAATACGGGTGTACATATGATGTCTTATGCTACTATCCTTGTCGTCGTCATGCCACGTGTCATATAACAGAAAATAAGCGTAGTATTTGGTAAAGGATGAATGGGCCAAAAATGACTCCAATCCTTAGTCCTGCCCCTCCACAACTGATAATCCATTCAAAAAAAGTCAGCAAATACGAGCTTGTTCACATGCCACGAAAGTAAAGGCCACCTTGCGCATCAGAGTTCCTCGAACAGTTGACGACTAGCCTATCATGCCGATTTCGTCCTCTGATGTAAAAGTTTTGAAACTTCGTCGGGATGGCTGGGGTGTTTAATAAATCGGTGTTTTTTCTGCAGTTCTCCTCCTGGCTAAATACAAAATTAGTGCATACATGTAGCAGAAAGCATTACTGGTATTACTATATAAAGTTTCATAATTTGCAGGTAAGCACTGAGCTGTAGAGAAATGGATTGGTTTGCTTTTATGGATTTCACAGACATGTAAAATCCATACCAACAAACAGAAAACAAACGTAGTGGCATTTCAATATAGGACCATGCTTTCAATTCAATCCAGGCATTGGACGGTGTTTGCTGTTTGAACATGTCCTGTGAAGCCTCTCCATGTCCTGCGCTGGTTCGTTCTGCTGTGACCCGTGGTCACCAGGATAGAAATCCGATTTTCGGATGCCGTTTGGTGATTTTTGGCGATTTGGCGATCCGCAAGTTTTGCGTTTCCCATGTTGAGCTAATGAGGCAAGTGTTTACGTGCCACGCACGACACGAGACGCTCAGCAGCGTCGCAATTTACCAGAATGCATTGAACCACTACACCTAGGTCAGTGACCCTCCAAAGCTTTATAGCACATGAGCCTTCATCGTTTTAACTTAAGAAATCGTTACACTACCGGCGTTAAAAAGTTCCTATATGGATAGCTGATGGTCGACTTGACGTTAAGCAACGCCTTTCTCTGCTGTTGTTTTTTGTCCCAGCTTCCATTTATCTCAGATTTTACACTAACTTAGATCCCTGTCTAATAATAATAGTTGGAACAAGGCTATTTTCTTCCCCTGCCTTCATATCTGTGAAATCAATCAGCATCATGACTGTTCTGAAAGTCAAAATAGATCAAGTTACCTTGGGCTGTGGGGCATCATTTAAGCTGTTGCGCGGTGACCAGCTTAAATACAGACAAAGACGCAGCCGTTGAGAGCTTGCGATCTTCGGTTGTTTATCGTCGATTTCAAGATTTATGTTGCCGCGGTTCCCCTCGATGACGCTGTTGTGCTGTGTCGTGCTATTGATGCGGCTGCTTTGGACTGAATTACATTCGGGCCGTCTAAAATACGATTAATTTGTTATCTCACGAAACTCTAAGCCGTGCTGAGACTGTTTGATGTACACGATCAGTCAAAAATGAGGTGCATAGCTGCTTCTTACTTTTTCGTTATTGATGCGAGTTGAGCGCAAAGGTTTGTATAGCAGAATTTCATAGGACATGAGTTCGCCGTGTAAAAGTTCGCATAGCATAAAATATAGTAAAGGATTTTCTTAAGCAAAGGAAAACTGTATAGTATTGAAGTTTATTTTGGCCAAATGCCAGTCCAGGAACGAAGTTCGTCGAGGGCAAGTTCGCTGCACTTCAGTTCATATAGGGTAAAAGTTTTGCCCCCGACAGAGAGATGGGGTAACCCATTCACCCATTTTCCACTAATTTATCCCGGAGAACTCTAGCGAGAAGTGCTTGGAAACAGTTTGCGTAAAAGAGTACAACATACAACAACAAAGGGTGGAGATGAGAAACGGCGGCCCAGACGGGCTCGCAGCACCCTGGGACGCGCATTGAAAAGTTGGAAAGCACATCCTGTAGCCTTAGGAGGGGCGTTGCCGGGGTGGATGCAGGGTTGGCTTGCTCTAGTGGAGGCAGTGAGAGGTGAACTCCGGGAGGCGTTAATGCAGAGCGCGCCATTTTAGTTCAAGATAGCGGATTTTCCTGTAAAATGGGACGACTTCTGGAAAGTTTTGCAATCTCCGCCAGTCAAAGAGTGGCGGCACATGTCTCAGCTGGGAAATGGTCTTGGGGATAAGTAGGAGTAGTCGGAGTATTATCCCCTGCGTACCCCTTTCACCTAACCCATCCGACATTATGGGTCTGCAAGTTATCCAACGAGTAGCTAAGCCATAGTACAGGAACGGCGAAATTGTTGGCACCTGCCCTCCTCACATTACCTTATTTTCACATTTCAATATATTTGGGTGTTGCGGTGCGACGATAAATGGATAATCATTACCGACCTATAAATTTAATGTTAACGTACACATCATATCCATTTATTTACGAATAAATATACATTTCACAAAGAGACGTTACATATAAATGTTCAGGCAGGTTGACTACGACGAATGTGGCACGGGCACTGAACCTAGAAAACGTGGTTTAGAAGGATTATTTTTGGAAGCAGATCATAGTACTGATTTATCTTTAGAAGGTTTGGAATGCAACACGTACAATATCTATACACACAACATTGAAATAAAGGTGAAGAACAGGGCAACTATCCAGTTCACGGGCGAAATCTCCGTCCGTAATCATGTTACTAGTATCTACCAACTTTCACGTAGTATCAGCCAAACGCCATACTACGGGTTACCAAACTTTCGTCCCACGGTGACGTCACGTCTGCATAGCCTTCTCTAGCAGCCTTGAGCAAGAGTATGTTATTCCCCCTTCCCTAAAAAAAATATTGGGCGGCCCATTTTCCCAAAACTAAAGGCGTTATTACCACCCGTAGATCACCAAAACTCAGATCAAGGGGTCCCTCTTAGCTAAGCTAGAGAGTAATAAATCAGGCTCAGAAGGCACTTCTCCACATCAAAAGGCTTGTGTTCTGTGTTGTGACTCGGCCACCTTTAAAAAAGGTAGCCCATACTCCAGATCAGAAGGCCTAATGTTTCGTTAAGAAGTTCCATTTGCTAGTTCGGGCTGCCCCTGCAATAAACCAGGAGACCCCTTTTTCTTCACTATGATGACGCTTGGGGTTTTAGGGCGCGTCGACTTCTAGGGTCATTTTGCACCCATTTTTCTTCACTAGGGGGCACCCTTTATATTCAGGAAACCGGCGCGTGTTCCGCTGCATGTGGAACACAGCATACTCCACGGCGATCTGTGACCGGCGCGGGCGGTGGGCACCAATCGTCGATTTCGCCGGCCACACATGGCGGACATGCACTGTTACAATAACGGGGGCATGCATCATAAATATACGCAAAGATGCATAAGCCCACACGTGATTATGCTCAACACTGCACAGGGAGCATTCTTGTTTAAAGGGAGTGATTTACATTTGTATAAGGTTTTGGACTAAAATAGCCATACCAAAGACTTTTTAAGCAGCTCGCAGCCATGTCTCTATCTAGTACCTAAAGCTCTCAGGCTCTTGCAGTTAAATGCCACAAAGATGTGGGAGAGTAAATTTGGAGAGCATTTGAAGGTCACCTTGATACTCGCGACGTCGTAATACCGCTATTCTAATGCTGACATTTTAAACGCCACGCGGTGACCATTGACAAGAAAGAAACAATGGGCGAGTTATTCATACCTGGCGCTCACGCGCTCTATTTCCAGGCATAGAGCGCACTTATGACAGCTAACAGACGGCCGTCAATTGGCTGTCAATGTCATGCAAGGCACAAACAATGACGTACTGAAATAATGACGCATCTAAGGGCATATTTACAAAACAAATAAATTGTGTTGTCTAGAGCAGTCTTTTCTGCTTAAAGCTATACCTGCCGATATAACTCAGGTTGCTTATCATGTTTGATGCTGACTTCAGTATGTTCAACTGTGAAACAGTCTCTTTAAGTGTCATGTCGCTACAGCATGGGTTGATAATTATGAGCATGTAAAGCTAAACGAGTTCGATGATGAGGACAATTTGGCCTTTGACCTGACATGATGGGGTCAAATATCGCCTAAATCAACAAGTAAAGTAATGTTGATCTCGAATTGTAATTGAGATCAATCCACTGGTGTTTTCCGCTAGACTTTATCTTCCTTAGTTTGGAAACGGCGGAGGGATGGGGACTGTCGCATCAATCCCGTTAATATTCCGCCTTACGAAAAACGGGGGAATCAGGGTGAGGGTTATTAATCACTTGCGCTTTCCCTTTCAAGTCATCGGTCATATTCATGTGAGTACGCGCGCAATAGGCCGACGATCTTAGGATGCCGGGTTAAGTTTACGTTTCAGTAATAGTCCACCGCCAAACTCCAGCCTCCCTAACTTTGTGAAGGAAATGGGCAAATCCGCAGAAACCCCGTTTGGTGGCGTATTTTTGAGATGCGTCTCCCCAGAATTCCCACTGCTCAGGTCCACAACAATTCATTTTGTGAATTCCGTCCCTGCCACGTTACCTGCATCGAATGGCATCACGAATTGTGACGTCTTGTGGCGCGTACTAGACACACTCAAACACAAACGCAAATTCTCACGCGTGAGGTTTACTTGCCCCCCCCCCCCCGAGCTTTGTGAGGTGAGCAGGCTAAATCTGGGGAGAAGCCCTTTTCGTTGTCGTGATTTGGTGGTAATTGGAACGATATCTAGCCGTTCAACTTACCCCGGTCAACTAATTTGGCAGCAATAAGCAAATATAGTCCGTGCTTGTTTGTTCTTGACGAATCATTTGGGAATCACCATGCGTTTATTCGTTTCATTTTTTCTAGCTTCTTCACTATTCCTCACCTTTATTAAACGTGCTGGGCAAGAACGTCTTTTATGCCAAACTCCAGGCACGTGATTTGGGGGTGGGGGATCTGATGTTGGTAGTCTGACCAGAGCCGCACACTTGAACTACTTGAACTTTGACTACGTGTAATTCGCTCACATCGCTCAACATCGTTGCCTTCTGATCTTCGAGTTGACTTCAAGAGCTCCTCCGACCACGGCCGCACCGCGCTGTTGCGGCTGCCGCTTCAGGGCCTTGTCAGTCACCCCGTCGTGCGCCCGTAACGGCGTATGGTGATTACGTCTGATATCTCGCAGACCTAGCAGCCCAAGGAGAAAAATGTTCTCATTTGCCAGCTTTGCAGCAGATTTTCTCCACCAGTGGCGTCCAGAAGTAAACTAGCAGCGAAAGAAGTATAAATGTTGTGTGTGAAATGATCACAACGCGGCGCCACTGCAGTGATAACGCAGGGATATTGCGAGTGTTATTTCGAGGTGCAGTAGATAATAGGCGAAGCACTCAATGACTGCCATTTCGTGATCACGCTCAGTATGGAGTCAAGGTAGACATTTCGACATTTTCGGCACGAATTTGAATGGCTATCATGATTGCGAACGAGCGTGGCATGGGTCTGAGGACTTGAATGTTCCGATATGTTTATAATGTCTGATTACCTTCATCGTCCATTGATTATCATCATCGCAAATCAATAGTTGAATATGATCGCAATGTGCATATAGACAGGGGCGGATCCAGAGGGGGCACGGGGTCATGCCCCTTGGGCTCTTAAGGGGTCCATAGGCTCCGAAGGGACCCATAGCCGGCTGAACAGAAACATTTGTTACACACAACGCAACAAAATTAGACGGCTTCCACGCAACCAATAACAGTCGCGAGCAAAATTGAAGGGCCCACAAGTAGACAACAATTATCTTTCACTGATTGCGAGTGTGGTGATTGGGAGGCCTTAAGGTTGCTAACGCTGTCCACACTGTTTTCGGGGGCCCTATATGTTTACTTGCGGGGGCAGCCTGATCGTTAAGGAGTCTTTTACGTTGCCCCTGATTTCTTTACAATCCGCTCGGAGGGCCCTGCGGCATTGCTGAGGACCTCCCTGCTAGCGTGCATGGCCAATCAGGGACCTTCTATGAATTATTTTCATTCGCCCCAAACGCTCTGTACGCTAGAGCGGGCCGCCCCATGCTTTGACATGCAGGGGTATTCTCGGTCGCTTACGGGCCCTGCACGTTGGTTACCGTTAATATATTAGCGCACTCCGAAATGCTCATGGGCACTCTGCATTGGTCTAGGGCCTTTCCAACATTCTGTCACTTGCTTACGGCCCTACGCTCTCGTCGGGGGCCCATCTGTTAACCTGCTTGGACACACTCGGTCGCTCGGTGTCCTCCAAATTGGGTCTTGGGTGCTTTCCATTTGAATGAAGGGCCCTATGCACTTATCATACCTTTATCTGTTAATCTGCTCGGGTGTACTGGGTTGTTCGGGGGCCCTTTGCATCGGGTTTTGGTATTTGAATGTAGAGCCCTACGCTCCCATCGGGGCCATCTGATAGACTGCTTGGGCACACTCTGTCTTTCGAGTGCCGTTTACACTGAGTTTTGTGTACTTCATATTTGAATGGAGGGCCCTACACTCTTGTCAAGGCCCCCATCTGATGATCTGCTCGGGCACACTCGATCGTTCGGGACCCTCTTCATTGGCTCTTGGGTACTTCCTATTTGAATGGAGGACCCTACGCACTTGTCGGGAGCCCCATTTGTTCACGTTCTCGGGCACGCTGGATTATCCGGGGTCCTGCACATTGGATATTGGTATTTGAATGTCCGGCCTTACGCCCATGCCAGGGGTCATCTGATAGCCTGCACGGGGACACGCTATCTTTCGGATGCCCTCTACACTGCGTCTCGGGTGCTTTTTATTTGAAAAAGGGCCTACGCTCTTGTCGGATCCCTTCTGATAACCTCTGCTCTGAGACACTTGATCGTTCGGGGTCATCTACATTGAGTCTTGTCTACTTCTTTTTTGAATGGAGGGTCCCATGCTCTTGTCGGGAGCCCTATCTGTTAACCTGCTGGGATGCACTCGATTGCCTGGGGCACTTTACATTGCGTAGTGGGTATTTATCACTTGAATGGAACGTCCTACGTTCCTGTCGCCCCCCCCCCTCCCCCCCCCCAATTTGCTAACCTGCTCGGGGACACTCGATCATTCCTGGGCACTCCATATTGTGTCTTAAGTACTTCGTATTGAAATGGATGGTCTTATGTTCTTGTTGGGCCCGATCCATCAAACTGCTCGGGCAAATAGTGGAATCGAGGGGGAGAGGGGGGGGGGGGGGGAGCACGGAGCCGTGCTTCCCCTTGTGTTCCGAGAGGACCCATAGGCTCTGAGGGGGCTCATGACCAGTCGAACGGACGCAGTTTTCAAACGCAAAACACAATAAACTGTACGTTTTTGAGTCCTCCAGACGACCAAGAACAGTCCACTAGTGAAAGTGTAAGCCCGTGAGCAGTCTCACCCATTACGCTGTCCAGAGGCGTTACGCTGTTGCTGGGCCCTATAATGTCGGCTTGCCGGGTCAATCCAATCGCTAAGGACCTTCCCACGCTTCCCTTGATCCCTTTGCATTTTCTCGTATTGCCCTGAGCTGCTGTGATAGAAGTATCTGCTAACATGCCGGGCACTCTTGATCGATCAGGGGCCCTCAACGTGTTCTTATTTGCCCGAAAGAGCTCTATACGTTTTTGGTGAGACCCCATATGTTGGGATACACTCAGTTACTAAGGATCCCTTCATATTGTATTTGGTTCTTACCGCTTGCCAGGAGGACCTTGTGCTGTTGCTGGGACTAATATAAGGTAAGGCACTAGGCCAATCGATGCTCAGGGCCCCCTGCTTGATCTAGAGCTCTTTTCCTTGATCTCTGTCTATTTGTCCGTCTGTTTGTTTGAGTCTGTCACGGTGGCTCAACTGGTTAGCGCGCCTGCCTTCCGATCCACCGACCCGGGGCTGGGTGGGTTCAAATCGTTTAAGGCGCTCGCCATTTACCCTTGACAGGTACGGCCTGCGGCTGGTGGCAGCGGTCGCGCAAAAGGTCAGATGACGTCAGAGGACAGAACGGGCCGTACCGATTATTGCGGCACGTTAAACTTTCGCACTTAATTCTGCCGTTGCCTGGAATCTCGCGATCGGATGGTAGGGGTCAAGGCTCACACAAGCACTGCTTAGCGTGAGTTCTGATCCCAGAGATCCTTCCATTGAAGGGTTCGATCAAATCTGAAAGGAAAAAAAACAAGAAAAAAATATCGTCAGCGAATGACCCTTCACTTCCATCACGGCCCTTTCCGCTGACATGTCCGGGCGCTCGTGATCGCGCAAGGACATTCACTCACGCACGCGGGTCTTAGGTGCGCACAAG
>NW_023596545.1:42872144-42887144 GCF_011947565.3 Pollicipes pollicipes | reverse complement strand
TTGTCGCTTAACTCTACACGTTGCACGTCAGCCAATGCCCAAGTAGCTGCAAATAGCGCGTCGTCCGACTGAGTACCCATGTGCCAGGGCAACTTTTGATTAGAACTTCGGACGAGGTTGTCGATCTTCCAGTCGATATGTTTGCCGCGTGACGTAATAAGTTCAGACGGGCGCATTTCGCAACGCTGTCGCGATTACCAGACGCCTTGCTACTGCCATCGGTGGCTGCCCAACGCCGCAGCCGGTGCTGTTTGCGCACCACATATCTACCACATTTCTCCTCAATCTCTCAACTCTTCACTTGAGCGGCCGGTCGCTCTCTATAACGCCGTCTCAAAATCGCGGGGAGCATCCCCGGAATGGGATTTTTACATCGTCCAATAGCGCTGTGATGATGTATGTGCTGCTGGGACAGAGGCTGGGCCATCGCCGCCTCCATTACCGCCGCCGCCGGCCGCCGTCGAGCCAACTGCTGACGAGGCGGCGGCGCGCGTCTCTGATTGGTCCTGCTCGCCGGGAAGACGGCCCCTGGCGCCAGCCGGTCGGCTCCGGACCCAAACTCAATAATCCCAGCTCGAGCCGGCGTCGTGCAAGAAGGTCATACGTCCGGCTGAAGAAAATGTCCGTATCCCGCTACTCGAGGAGGATCGGGCTGCTCGAAGCTCACATTTGAACCCCACTTATCCTAACGTGTGCCTGTTCGGAATCCGACTACGAGAACGTGAGTTGAAGCTGGTGGCAAGGGTCATGCATCGCGCATTTTGATTGATTTAGTTACCGGCGTGAAAATGTGGATGAGGCCACCAGACACCTTAAAATGCAGCCTCGAGTCCAGAAGTGGCTCAAAACATTGGTTGGAACTATCAAGGGGACGCAGGTAGGAGCTCCCCGCCCCCACCCTCCGACCTCCCTTACCCAACAACCGAAAGCAGCCCCGCACCCCAACATCGTTTTTGGGGGAGACCCGGATTTTACGGTCGTGCGGTGGGGGTCAGAGGTGACACCACAAGCAGTGCTCTTATGGTAGGCGCTGACACCCAAGATATGCACCTAATCAACAGTTCGGACCAAATCTGAAAAAGGATGGCCGCCCCCACCACGAGGCTTTACAATGCAGCACGTGCCAAGGCTTCTAAGAGAGCAGTCCTCACGTCATAAATCCGGCGAGCGGTGAGTGCGTGATATGGTCCCCAGGATTACTGGGTAAAAAGTAAAAACAAAACCAAAGACAAAAAGTCCAATGGCAAAATGTCAAGCAGGATAAAAGTCAAATGCAAAAAGGCTTAAAGTAAAGAAGTCACAGGTCAAATGGCCAAAAGCAAGACGAATAAAGGTCAAATGCAAAAAAATAAACAGCCAAAATTTCAAAAGTGATGAAGGTAAAAAAGTTCTAAGTCGAAGGGTCAAAAGGTCAAACGGGCAAAAAAAGACTTAGGGGTCAAAAAGGATAAAAACGAGAAACAGAAAGTCCAACAATCGAAAGTGAAAAAGTAAACGTAAAATGGACAACGGCAGAACAGGCTATAAAGATCACTTCACCGGATTTCACAGGGTTTTAAAACACACCGAGGGACTCTGGTCAAGCGTTCACGGGGCGGCCTAAGGGGGAGGGGATGAAGAGCCCGTCCCTCTCAGTAAGCTGGAATAAGCCATTTATCTGCTCTATGGCCGCGCGAAAGCAGCATAGTCCGGGCCTCAGGTTGAAATCGAAAGAGGACCCTCTCGTGTGATGGAGGTGCAAGGGCGTAGTTTCTCAAAATGGGTTGGGGGGGCTGAACAGCCAAAAATTACCCAACCTACCACAAAATATGCCAATAGACAAGCTTCTCACCAGATCTTGGCCACTTTCTTCCTCAAGCTTGAGGGACTAAAGTTCAAGTTGGGAGCTGAAGACCCCTCCCACAACCGTATAGGAAGCCACGCCACTGGATAAGTGTCTTATCTCGCGATGATTCTTCGTGACGTGGTGTCTGGTAGCGACTGAACAGGAGACTACAACGCTGGGCAAGTGTCTCAACTTACGATGAATATTTGGCGATGTGATGTCTTTCAGTCACCTGCTTTATATCCCTTTAGCCATAAGAACGCATGGCCATAAAAAAGTTTCCTCAGAAGAGAGGTGCCACGGATTTTGAGCTGTGGAAGAACTTTTCAGGTGGTTTTGGGCCGTCTAAACAAAATGGTGCTTCTTCGCAGAGGAACCTTTTGAGCGAGGTTACTTAGGGGGTCTCCTGAGCTTTGGCGGGAAGAAGAGAAGGGAAGCAACACAACAACTTTATCACCACTCTCTTTTCCAACTCCTCAGAACTGTTCCATACCTTGCCAATTCGGAGAAAGTGTATGTTACGTTTCACGGTCATTTCGGGTTCTGGGAGCGCACAGGTAACCCCATTTGTTGGGTCACTGAGACCAATGAGAGAAAAAAGTCTTAGACATGAAGTGCCTACCAACGTTCGTAAACGTTACCTTGTGGATTGTCAGGCAGCCTCTCTTGCAATTCAACAGGCTTAAGTCGCAAAAAACGGCAGTTACTGTTAAAAGTATTCAGCTGGTAATAAGCTATAGTGCACCTAATTTTTATCGGGCTGTCCGATAACGTTACAACGTTTTGCTATTTTATGGACAGATATTAAGGTGAAGTTAGTTACGCTGTGTACTATGGGCTCTGTAAAAAGACACGTTTAGCGCAGAAGCCTCAGTCAAATTCACGACTTGATACAGAAAAGGACAAAAACGAGAATTTAGACCTACTAGCTCGATTATGGGGGTGGGTAACTGCCCTTCGCTCCTTTTCTGCTGCGCCATCACTGACAACACCTAAAACAAAAGGGTCCCTGCAGACGTGCGAGGGCCCACTCTGAAACATAGATGAGATTTAGTCTGAACGTAACTAAGACGCAGAGACCTCGTGGCTGTGTGGAGGTTATAGAGTGTCAGGGATTTGATCTGAAAGTACCCCGCACAATAGACGAGGTGTTTTTAGCTGTTGTGCTTTAAGACTCCCAGGCACCTCTTTCATTTTTGACCTGGATTTCTTAGACTCGTCTTTTTGCTTTTTGCATGCAAGTGTGGGAGGTTACAAGGGAAAGCAGAAGACAAGTAGGAAGACCATTATTCACACAGTCTCTATCCCCTTTGGCTTTCACATGATCAGCACAACTGATGGCAATCGATGCACCGTTTGCTCCTACCGAGTTAAGACAATATATAATCTTTTCTGGGAGAGCGGAGTGGTGCAAATCTGTGTTTTTAATATGTCGCATACACTTGTGTCGCACAAGTCCATACTCCGCAGCAGAAATAACCATATACAGTGCTCGACAGCATAAATGTAAACCATCACTAAAACAATTTCGTAACAACTTGAAATTGGAAGCTGCTAAGGAGTTTCACCCCACTAGATAAGCGAAAAATAGATAATTCAGTGTCAAGTGGAAACGGCTAACATAACTCCCAGAATCAAACACAAACGAGACAACAGGATGATCAGATCAGATTGAAGATAACAGACAAATCGATATATGTATATACATCGAAAGCACCATGACCACTGTCTCGTGTCTCCACCATGACCGCCGTCTCGTGCCCCCATGGCCGCCGTCTCGTGTCCCCATCATAGCCGCCGTCTCGTGTCCCCATGGTCGCTGTCTCGTGTCTTCACCATGACCGCCGTCTCGTGTCTTCATCACGGCCACCGTCTCGTGTCCCCGCCATGACCGCCGTCTCTGCACAGGCCCCGTGGCTGCGCAGAGACCATGGAGTCTCCTGGATCTGAACTGAAAGTGACCCGCGCAATGAACGAGGGTTTTTAGCTTGCTTGCTGCGGGGTTCTCAGGCACCTTTTTCCTTTTGACCTGGCTTTCTTCGACTCATCCAGACCCTTTTAACATACAAGTCGGGAAGATTACAAGGGGAAGTGGGAGAGAAGCGGGAAGCACATCACTCTCGTAGTCCCTATCCATTTTAGCTGTCCGTCCTGGGATATTTTATATTTGATTTTTATCTTTTGACCATTTACATCTAGTTTTTATATTTTGGCCTTTAAGCATTTGGTTTTTTGCCATTTGACTTGTTGCCTTTCAACTTTTTGCCGTTTGGCTTTCTGTCGTTTTTGACTTTTTAGCTTTTTGTCTGTTTTGCATTTAGCTTTTATACCGCTGGACCTTTTGCCATTCGGCTTGTTGCCTTTTAACTTTTTGCCCTTTGATTTGTATACATTTGACCTTGATCCCTTTGAGCTTTTTGGGTACTCAGCTTTTTGCGTCTGACTTTTGCCATTTGGCTTCCTGTCATTTTGGCTTTTTGGGTTTGCCTGCTCTGCATTTGAATTTTATCGTCCTTGAGTTTTTGTCCTTTGACTTAACCTTGCATGACTTTTTTGCTGACTTCTTGGCTTTCGACGTTTTGTCCGGTTATCGATCCCCAGTCGTGTCAACATAATGGCGCGAGCATAGAAGAACCCTTCTATTATGTACGAGCGGATGCCTAAAGACTCAGTGAAGTCTCCTGATTACGCCGCAAAATCTCGACTTGACAAGGCAACAGTGTCAGGACCTCAAAGTTGTCGAAAGGTAAAACAAACCGACAGTCTCCTTGTGACACTACCGTTTATACAGGGTAGCCAAGATGAAAGTTTCTCCACGTTTTACTCAACGGTGACAAGCGTATTTCTCGTACTTTTAAGACTACGAAAACATTCGAATGAATTTTCAGTGGGAACGCATGACCGAAAAGAAATAGCAGTCGTCAGTGATTTCACATTCGTTAAATCGTAACTATACAATAACTGTTAAGGGAAGAGAATAAGAATCCTGCCAACATCAACTTAGATAGTTAAATCTCCAACGTACTGATGTCCTTCTGGGCGGCTCTGGAGCGACTTCAGGTGACCAGTCGGGCCAAGCAGAGGCTCCAGCAGGATGGGGCTGCACCACACACGGCACGGGCTTCATTGGATTGAGTGGTGAAGCACATGAATGCACATATAAGACTATCGTGGAGAAGCTTCGCACTCATCCGACCCGTCGCCACTGGAGTTCATGCTGTGGGGTAACTTCAACAGCCACGTCCACGCGAACAAGCCAGTGAACCTTCAATAGCTGAGGGCCGCGTCCGGGTTTGAAATGGGGTGCATCACCGCCGACAAGATCGACAAGAGATCCGACCACCTGCAGCAAGCTCCCCTATGCTCTTGCGCAGTCTGGACCGTCAGACGGACATCTGGAACATCTTTCCTGGCCACTTTTTGACGGATGTGGAGTCTTTGACTACCAATGTCGCTGCTCGTGTTTTGCCATCGAATTGGTGGTCAAATGCCACCACAGCAACGATTGTGCGGCAAATATGCTTGTCATTGCCGATGAAAACGTTAGTGAACTTCTTACCTAATAAGAAGTTGATTAACGTAAGTTTTGCACCAAATGGTGACTAAAAAAAGTTACTATTGGGTGCAAAATGAACGTGATATTGATGACAATGTGTTAAGGCGTCCAGCGTACCAGCGGTTTTGACAACAACAAAGCAATGCTGACATTCATTGAGCCAGTATTCTCTTTTTTGCGCGCAGGCATGGGGGGCGGGGGGGTGGGTTCAGAAAAGTATTGAGGGGTATATACGAATTCATACGTATGCTCACTGGAGCATACATATGAATTAGTATGCTCCAGTGAGCATTTGGGGAAGGAGGAGGGCAACCCCCCCCCCCCCCCCTCCGCTTAAAGCATACGAAGTGACACTCCTGACCGTACGATGACATAACAGAGTGCCCTAGTTTTCATCATGTTCCTAATATGTCCGTTGAAACGTAACCCGATAGGGCACTTAGTTCTCTTACATAAGCGACAGCTAATATCATACCCAGCTTACATTCCATGCGGCTTTTGTCGTACAGTTCTCTGACAGCCCGAACACATTTCTTAGACCAGAGCGGACTCTAAACTAAGGCTAGAAGACGGAAGGCAATCAGCAATGGTGACAGATTCACTCAGGGCTTAAGTGGTGCCAGGTCAAGTTTTGAAAATTGTCCGTTGGGTATTTATTTCGGATCTCAGCAACCAGAGAAGATGCAAGTGTGGCACCAACTGCACGATGAAGGCGGCGAATGTGCCGGCCAAAGCTCACCAACGGTTCTCAAAATTGTTTGAAACATTAATGCCACGGAAATCGACTGGAAAACGGCCGACGTCACTTTTTCCAAAATTGGTGTCTTATTTATACAAGATGCTGTGGCGTAAGCCGAGAGAGCTTGCACCATGGAAACCATGTCGGTGAGAATATATCCTTATTTCTGTGACCAATATCCACCCAAAAGTTTATGCTTTTCGCAACACTTTGATCACAGCAGGGCAGACAACAATTCAATGAAGACTCGTCAATGTCGATTGAGCTTGCCAGGCCCTGCGAAACTGATGTGCTGCCTTTGTCCAGCGCCCTTACTTGTGAATAAGATCGCGAGCAGCACGTGCATCAGTGAGCCCTGCCCTGTTTGCCCTTCCAGGCATTATGGAAGGTTTGCCTTCCAGCATCAATCATCAATCATCATCGAATCATCAATCAAACGCATTGGTGTCGATTGTCGAAGGCGTCTGTGGCTCCATTAACCTAGTATCACGTACGTAGTAGTAGTAGTAGTAGTAGTAGTGGTAGTAGTAGTAGTCATCACGTACACGATAACAACTGGCATCCCATCCATTTGTTTCGTGCTCACTCGTTCGTTCCACGTTTCATAAGGCGTCGCACTTGTCAGTGCAAAGACGTTGGTAGTCATGCCTATGAATTTGTGGAACCAGGTCAAGTTAACCAGGGAAGAAATCATTTGCATTTTATTTGATCAGGTAAATGCTGGCAAGGATTATCTGTTGGGCTGTCTTGAATACTCTGCTGCTGGGTGATACTCGTACTCTATATTGAATCGAGAAATGATCTTGTTCGTGCTGCACTATGGCGGGGCATCGCCGGCCCTCGCAATGTCCCGCTCTCGCCAGCCGGCTCACAGCTTTTACACAAGGACGGATCCAACCTATCGCTCTTTCTGGGGCACGCTCTTTCAGCATACATTTCGTCGCTTACAACGGCGTTCATGTTATGCTAAAATGTGATGTGATCGTAGTTTTCATTTCTCTTCCCACAGCGACCGTTATCAAAACTAGTCTGTATCTTCACCGATCTCGAAAAAGTATCGCGTGCCAGGTGAATGTAACTGAATAACAACCATGTTCTGCCAGATTCTACATAACTGATGACATTATAATGACATCGGATCTCATATCGTTTTAGGCTCAGATTTAATTCTCTTCCCACAAAGCCCTTTATCAAAGCTAGTTTGTGTGTCTATCTGTCGATCCAAGCGACTATCACATATTAGATGAATGTGACCTAGGCACAATGATATTCTGGGAAGCGGGACCAAAACAGTCGTCAGCAACAAACGTGACATTTGGAACGGCAAATCTGGCTTCCATTTACCGCTCGAGGAGGGATTCTGAAGTGCATCCGCGTTCTTGTCACCAGGGGTGTGTCATTGTCATGCAAACGGATTCTGTCTCAAAGGAACGAGTCCACGGTTTAAGTCCGGCAAACCCTCTGGTTCGATTGTCTTTAAGGTTAAACTACAGCACGTCGCAGTAGACGATGCGTACCAAGATCTCCAAGGCTTATCATGCGAATTTGGGCTATGCGTACAGTTGTGGCCAATGCAGAACAAATTTGCGAGCAAGACTATATGCACCGCGAGGGCCGTTTGGTGCTTAAAGAAAGAACGTCATAAGAATTGTTATACGAATGCCATTTCCTCTCATGCTTTTGATTTCCGTGCCATTTGCTGCGATCTCCATTTTCGGGCTTTTTTTACTGGTTTAATTATCTGCGAGCAGACGGAAACGTCACCCGTACAAGCAAAGCAAAAAAAAAAAAAAAAAATCCATCACGAGGCGCAGGGGTGGAGTTGCGTATTGAATTGGTGCGGATCCAATCCCCCGTCCTTTTTGAAAATAAAGGGGACTGAATCCGATGATAAACAAGTTTTTCCTGTACCTTGGGGTGGATTTACCCAATTCCTTCGTTCAGCCCCAAATTATTTTGCAAAACTACACCGTGGCCACAAGGCAACATATCTTCGGTATCAGAGCCCAAATATATTGTGTTGAATACTCAATTTGGGGCATACGAGAATACCGTAAGTAGCATGTGATAATATCATAGCGACAGCATAACTATTTTATCACACATTATTTTTTTAGCATAATTACGCACTTGTCTGCTTAGGAACAAAAAGGAGCTCTACCTGTAGATCACGAGTCACCTTTGTCGTGAGCCACGAAGCACAGCGTGCATGTCTCAGAGTGAAGTCCCAGTGCCTGTGTAAATGGAAAAAATGATCCGGCTCTTTCCCGGATGGGACAGAAATCCGGTATTCCGCCTCCTAGTACGTAATGAGTGAAGGTGCAATTCTGACGCACCCCCTGTATATTTGTAACGCCGTCGTCCGTTCTTTTAACAATTCGGTTATGTTGCATGTGTTCCAAATTTTGTGCATTCTAATCGCCCGTGGTGCTGTTCGTGTCGATCTATTTTCATCACCGCCATCGTCGACACCGTCATGTGAAATATATTAAGAAGCAACGAACGCGGCGTCAAAACAAACTCATCCACTTACTCCCAAAACAAACTCGCCTATCAATGAGCAAAATCAGTCACGCTGGCTGTAGTTATTGCTCAGTCCCTTTTCCAAGACTCAAAAAGCTGTTGTCCGGTGTTGAAACTCGCCGAGAGCGATTCCTATCTCAACCAGCTGAAACCAAGCGGCCCCAAATCGCAGCACGGCAAACAGACGTGCCACACGAGCGACGATTACCGCCGACCGCCGCGCTGCGCTGGCTGCCGATGGGGTCCGCTGATGAGAGTCAGGCCTGTCTCGCTCCATTGGCCCCCCTCGCCGGCCGGGCGGCGTGCGTCGGGGGCCAAGGCGGCCGGAAGGAAGCGGGCGTCCATCGGCGGCGGCCATCTTGGCCGGTCTCGGCGGATCAATCGGAGCCGCCCGGGAGGGAGGGAGGGGGGGGGGGGGGAACGGACCGACGTCAAACGCGCCGCCGAGATCGCGGCTATCGAACCGTTTGGCGGAGTGCGATCGGGTAATGGGACGAGATTTGCTACGAGTGTGAACGGCCCGGGGGAATTAGACGGCAGCAACGTTGCGATAGCGTTGATGACTTTCTGGCGTCGTTCTGCGTTCAGACACGTGAGGTTCATATGTTAGGTCTCTTGCAGTTGTATCTTGAAATCTAAAACAATTTGTCTATTTAGAAAGCTCTACGGCACTAGACCAATGTAATATTTCATCCCCTTATCTAGAAACCAGCTGAACGCCGCGGGCACCGACCCCATCTCCGGGTTGGATGCCGAGCATGCGTTCGATAATGTGCAGAGTGGATGGGGCTAAAAACAAAACATGAAGCTGTTTAGTTCTACCGCTTTCAAATTCATTGGCAACGGAAAGCTGGAATATCAGCTGATTCACGCGGTTTGAAATAATGCTGTTGCGCACAAATACCGAAAGGATTAAACTTGACATGGGATTGTTTTAGACATATCACTGCCAAAGTAAGGTAAAAAGGAATGTGAAACCAAGGCAATACACACCAGGTGGAACCGTTCCGACGGCGCTCTTCTCAGCAAAAATCTCCGCGTGACGTCGCGTCGTACACCTTTTTCGCTGAGACGGCCGCACGCCCGGTAACAGACATGAGAGATCGCACGCATTGCACCACATTTGGTTGGTGGAATTATTTGTACGGCCAAATTAGATATGAATGAACAAAAAAATCATACTTCTACCTGAATTTGAAGACAATTCAGGAACCGAGGCGGTGATATATGACCCAGGAAGCAAACTATTCGAGGACAATTCGTCGCGCTTTACGCCAAAGAAGCGCTTGGCG
Source organism: Pollicipes pollicipes (assembly GCF_011947565.3). Classification (NCBI taxonomy): domain Eukaryota; kingdom Metazoa; phylum Arthropoda; class Thecostraca; order Pollicipedomorpha; family Pollicipedidae; genus Pollicipes; species Pollicipes pollicipes. Next base: position 42,877,209 of record NW_023596545.1, on the reverse strand, counting down.
TAAGTATTAATTGATGACTTCGGATGAACTTGTACTCAAAACTGCACCGCGGTTTACCAGTGTCGCTTAATGGTAAGTCCCGTGGGGCCTGAACGGCCCCTCGGGACCTACTATTGAGGGCACGATTTCAGGGTCCAAAGGGCCCGAAAGGCCGGGCGTAGGTCGTATTCAGAGGCCCTGGCATGCAAGGCCGTTCACCCCAATGCCATCCAGAGGGTCGTGCGAGTAGATCAGGGCCCCCTGAGTCGATAAGGGTCTATACGTCGGTCAGACACAACCAGTGACGCGCAGTCACCTCCGTGACGACATGGGCCTGAGGGCTCATTTCCCAAGCGGGATGAAGTCGAAGCCAGCGATTTACATTGGTCGGGGCCCAAGTCTGCCAGGGCCCAACAGCGGCCTTGTGTTGGCAACGGGTCCCGGGTCGGCCACAGGCAGTATTCGAAGAGGCCCGAAGATCCTGGAGGGCCCATTGGGTCCGACGATCAAGGGGCCTATTGAAGGGCCTTATAACACGAAGGGCTGATCTAAGGGCGCGACGGGCTGGTCGGAGCCTTATTCAAGGGCCTTTTGTGGCCATTTATCAGTTCACAGTTATACGCATCATTACCGGCGAGCAGACCCTAAACTGGTTTCCGGACAAAAAGTCGAATGAGAAAAGTTAATTGAAAAAGTCCAACTAAAAATAGAAAGGAATTATAGATGGCAGGGACTTAAGTTGAACCGGAAAAATTCGAACGACGAAAGTCGAAAAGTCGACAGAAATAAAAGTTTAATAAACAAATCGTAAGACAAAAAGTCGATAAGGATTATCAAATGGAAAAAAGTATAAAAAACAGTAAAAAACTAGCAGGGATGGAACCGAAATGGAATGAGTCAAAAGACAAAATGTCGACAATGATGGGATTGGAATCGGATAAGTAAAAACGCTGGTAGTCAAAATGAATTAAAACAGCCAAGTCATCGGGATTTGATGCCTGCTATGAGGGTAAATGGTATGACAGGATGGATGAGGCCGAGGTCACGCGAAAAAGCATATGGGACTGGATGGGACTGAACGGGACTGAATGGGGCTGAATGGGACTGGATGGAACTGGATGGGACGAGACGGTTGTGGGCGGTACCGTACGCGACCAGATGGCACCAGAGGGGGCCGGGTGAGAACAGATGAGACGGGACTGGATCGGATGGAACCGAGCGAGACCAGATGGACCAGATGGGACGGGACGGGACCGAACCGGACGACACCAGACGGGACCACGCGTGACCGGACGCGATCAGACAACATCGGACGTCACCGGGCGGGGTCGAAGAGATGCGGAGTGGACAGAGCGGGACCAAACGGATCACACGCATTTTCAGGTAGTCTTCGGAAAGGCTGCTACCTATAGGTTCAAATACGAAGCCAAGATAAAGGTACCAATTGTCTTGCGACGCCACCTGGGTCTTGTTGGCTGCGCGGCGGTGCACGGCTCCGGTGTCCCCCGCGTTTTATGTTGGGGGGAGGGAGGGGAGCGGGGATCGCAGAACGGCTGCAGGAATGAGGACGGAAAGAGAAGGGGGAAATGACGCAGCCCACCTTCAAAATGCCAATAAATAGGTTTCTGCTTGCATTCGACCCACTTTAAGGCTGCTCCAGCCCCTCGTGGCAGATGAATAGGGAGCTATACTACCATGTTCGATATTGTAAGTTCAGAGTTGTTATGCCTAGTTACCGGTCTTCAGTATGTCAGGAGGACGATTAAATGACGCCAAAGACCAAACAGTGATTATGCTCGCTGGACTCAGCGTTTCAACCTGTGCTTATGATAACAAGCTTGTCTTCATAAGCATGCTACTGTCCCGTAACCTTCCTGCCGACTTTTGTCCTTGTAGGCTTTCCACGTTTTGATTTTTTCGCCGTCGTTTTTAATTCCCGTCTGTTTTTAATCAGCCTTGGACTTTTCAACTACAATCATACTTTTCCAATTTGACTTTTATCCCAGTCGACCTTTTATCCCTGCCGATTTTTTTCAGTCAACTTTTTCGGCCTTTTTCCATTTTTTTTCATTTTTTATTTAATTTTATGACAATGCTTTCGACCTTTTGTCCGGCCACTGTCTAAGCTATGCTCAGTGAAGCCGTTCTTGGTCACCATTCAACTGGTACCTTGCCCGACACGTCTGCTGCGATTATTCAAAATCCACGTAACCAGAAACACGTAAGTTGCCCAGTGCATTAGCGAGGAACATTAGTCACATAGATAAGACAGTAGTATTAGCCTTATTCCTCGGAAAACCAGGAGAATAGAGATAGAGTTAGGTTGAAATTTCGGCAACATGTCTTTCTCGAAACAAGAGCAGAAGTGATTCTGCTATCATCTCGCAAAGGCATGTTGCCGAGATGTCAACCTAACTATATCTCTATTTACCTGTTTTTTTCCGAGGAATAAGGATAATACTACTGTCTTATCTTTGTAACCAGAAACACGCTACATGATGCGCACCGAGCACGTGCGTCACCACGCCACAAGCTTGTAATGGGTCCATGGAAAAAGTCACCTCAACATCAAGTTAAGAAGCCAATAGCCCCGAGCTTCGCTCAAACACTTTCCAGTTTGTTGACCGTTTTACTACCGACCAGCAACGTTCAATAGTTGACATGCAACAGTGTTTCGTTTACAAATAATGTCTGCAAGTTGGATTTTGTTCCACACCGGAATGCTTTTCTTTGTTATTTTTATTTTGTTTTATTATATTTATTATATGTTATTAATTGTTTTGGAATGCGTCCACAATCGTGAGCTGCAGTGAACAATACTAAGACGGCTGTCGGGCGGAAGATCCCGTCACTATATCCCGTTACTATGTACACCGTTTGAAGTCTTCATTTCACGCCATTTGATTTATCGTCTCATCGTATGCCGCTTATACAATGGTTTTCACCAGTCTTGTGTCAACCTGACCTTGCTGAAAGGTTGCATGGGTTCATTGACAATACCGTTTACACGCCGAATGGCAAAATGCGCCACTCAATCCCCATAGGCCTGCGGACAGCTGTTGACGGCTGTTTTATGACCAGAACCAAAAGTATTTCATTCCCGACTACAAGGAGACTCTGGAAGGCTCCCTGCGTTCGGGACACTGAAGGGGCTGTGTGCTCCTTGGCCGCATTTGGACATCTCATCGGTTTGGGTCGGACCGACGAGCTCAGGACCTACACAGATATCTGGGTGCCTCGACTGTCCTGCGTTTATCGAAAAGTACCGTAGCTCACTGCCCATTGCTACCCCTACTCATTCACAATTCGAAACACTTGTTGATATTGCCGTGCTGTCACTAAAACATTCAGATTAGACTGATCTGTGTTTCTATGGCGCCGATGTACCGATAACACTTCCACTGACCAATAGCCCGGCACTTCTGTCCCCGTGCCAGGAAACTGCCATGATGTTCTGTGGGCTCTGGCTACCTCAGACTTGTTGTCAGCCTCAGCAAAACTGTGGCGTGTTGGGTCCGCCGGCTCGTTACCGTATCTCCAACTGCCACGGGACTTCCGTTCGCGACGCCATTAAATAGTTTTGTAATTCCAAGAATGCTTCCGCATATTTTTTATAAACTCATCAAAGTCGGAGTCCATGGTTGTCTTGGGAGCAGCTGCACGCCCAGGAAGAAGCCCTCGGGTGCATAGGTTTGTGTTTGTGCCGATGCGGGATGTGATATGGGATGTGGGTGTGCCGGCTGCAGGGGTTACATATAAAGATTACTTAAACTGTATCCGATTTTAGCAGAGTCTTATGACATTTTTACTGCTTTACTCGAGTTGTTTTCAAAACGTTTGAGATGCTTAAAATGTTTCCCGATGCCAACGGAAAGCAGTACGGACCCTCCTCTTGCAGACAATCTTTTTGCGCAAAATGTGATGTAGGCTGCAAGCTGTGGGACAAGATGGTCTTCGAGTTTTCTTCACACCAGGCCCGGCTATACGTGTGGATTGCGTATATTCGCATGCATGTACGCTTGCTTAATCACGCACACACACACACACACACACACACACACACTACACACACACACACACACCACACACACAACACACACACACACACACACACACACACGCAACGCACGCACCCACAGCACGCCACGCACGCACGCACGCACGCACGCACGCACGCACGCACGCACGCACGCACAGCACGCACGCACGCACGCACGCAACACACACACGCACACACACACAACACACACACACACACACACACACTTCACTCCCATTGCCAGCGCCTCAATAGGCTCATCACAAATGAACACAACCACGCTTGTTTAGTCCGCTGACATTACCCGGCGCGCCAAATCGTCCGCGGTCCGCTCGGCGCGCGCGCGCGCACATCAGCAGAGCCGCCGCGGCCGGGCGGCGCGCCTTTGTCGCCGGTGCGCGCCGCCGAGGGGAGCCGATTTGGCCGGCGGCGGGGCGGCAGGCGGGCCCATCTCATCGCGCGCCGGCGCCGCTCCCCACTTCCGGCCCCACTTCTCTGATTGTCTCCCTCTCCCCGACTCCCCTCGCGCCGCCCGCACATGTAATTAATTCGTATGACATATTATGACATGAATTATACATGACACCGCGGCGGTGCGTGGCCACGCTCAGCGACTTTCCGCGGCGGGGTGAGCGCCACCCCCGCCGGGCCGCCACGGGCCGACTCTGCGGAGCAAAGCAGGGCACCGAGGTGGCGTGACCCGCGGGAAGATCTCGTGAAGAGGCTACTTAGTCACCTGCTCAAACCACGCCTGGAGTACCGAGATGTGAAACGTAATGTTGTGCTGTGAATGAAGACCTGCCGCTGAAATAAACTTTGGGCAAATCATTGGACGCTGACGCCCACCGTCAGTCCTTGATTCATACGAAGTGGGAGAAAGAGAAGTCACAAATCGCCCAGTGCTATCATGGCGGTGGGCTAGTTCAAGGACCTCATAGTACGGAGAACTATGACATTTTCGGTTTGTACATGATGTTTTACGGGCAGTTCATTTGCATGTATATGACGGCACCTAAATACCAGTGGATTTAGACATCTATTTGCATG
>NW_023596545.1:42861023-42871144 GCF_011947565.3 Pollicipes pollicipes | reverse complement strand
CTCTCTCTCTCTCCTCTCCTCTCTCTCTATCTCTCTCTCTCTCGCTTCCTCACCCGCTTGCAGCTGCTTGTAGCTGCTTGCCATCCGTTGGTTTTATTTATTATTAAATTTTCGTAACCTTTGGTTCAACAACTACCTAGTGTTTAACGTTCCTTTTATTTTCGTGTCCTTGTTGTGTTCTTGTTCTTAGCCCGTGTGCGTTGAATTCAAGAAACCTATACTGTAGTTAGTTCTAATGACGTTCACACTTCCAGTAAAATGTGGTGATACCCAACTGAATAAAGTACATTCTTTATCGTCATTATTGCTGTGAGCAACTCATTACACGAAAAACTGAAACAGCGTTGAGTGATAACGCTTGTATTTATAATGAAGACAGCCGTAGCCAGGCTCAGCCAGGTGGGACAAAGGGAGATCTGTCCCCTTCAAGGCTTTCAGAGTTTGGCCAGGCTTGGCCCGGCAGGGCGAAGGGGGATCTGTCCCTTCAAGGCGTTCAGAGATTAACAAAACCTGGCGGAGCGCAGTTCGCGAGATTTTGGGCATCTTTATCTTTGCCTTTTTTACAATATTGTGCGCAAATTTCACCGAGATCCTGGGGCCATATTACAAACATATTACAATAACCATAGCTTGTCCGGCTATGCGGGACATACTTTGATAACACTTGTAAAAGTGTACTATGATGTTACATACAGCCGACTTGCTTATCATAAAATCACCTTAGAATTCCCCCAAAATATCTTCGTCCATTTCCTGGTCTCAACTCCACCCTGGCTCAGTATGATCTATTACGACCACTGATGACTTATTGTTGTTCCAAGTTAAAACGGGTTGCACCCATTCGCCTCCCAACGACGCGTTCTCTTTCTGACAATTAACATTTTTCTGTACGATTCTCAGAAAGTGGGATTCGGTCCAGCTGTCGGGGCTAAGCATTTTGAGGACCGGCCGGGCACGGGTTAACTGAAACCGGTTTCTTAGCTTAGATATTTGACCTCTTTTGAAATCTGGTGGACTAGACTTTGGCCTCGTGTGTGAAAATGCGTGAAAAACAGCATTATCTTGCCGAAACATCAACCCAACTATATCTCCATTCTCCCGGTTTTTCTCCGAGGAAGGCTAATACTACTGCCTTATCTATAGGAAGGACCCCGATAGGAGTGAAGGGTCCTCCGTAAATGAGATCAAAGGGAAAGAGCCCTAGATCTAAGAAAGGGTCCCTGAGCATCGTGTGGCTCGGTGCCTTACCTTACATAAACCCCAGCAACAGCACAAGGCCCTGTGAACAAGTGGAAAGAACCCGTCACCAATGTGAAGGGCCCCGTATCAACTGAGTGTATCCTGGCATATGGGGCCCCGGAAAAAGCGTACAGGGCCTTTCGAATGAATAAGAAGAATCCGTGGAGGAAAACCTGATCGATCAAGAGTGCCCAGGCACGTAAGAAGAAAGTGTCCCAACAATAACATAGGGCTCCACGAGAAACTGCGAAGAGATCAAAGGTGACGTAGAAGACTCCTCAGCGATCAGATTGACCCAGCACGTGGACATATAGGGCCCGGGCAACAGCGTAAGGCCTCTGGACGGTGCAATGTACCTCAAAATTTTCCCGAAGCAACGCCTTTTCGGCCCGCGAAGAATTAACTTTGTCTGCTCATGGACTCTGCTTTCGTTTGCAATTGTTCTTGGCTCTTTGTAGGCCCAAATATGCCCAACTGTGTTGTGTGTTTTTTTTTTTTTTTAGAAAACTACGTCCGTTCGACCGGTTATGTGCCAACTCAGAGCTTATTGGTCCCCTCGGGGCACGAGGTGATGCGATCCCGTGAGTCTCCCTCCCTCTTATGTATCCGCTACCGGCCCGAGCAGCTTGATAGATGGTGTTTCACCGAGGACATAGAACCGTCCATCGAAATGAGAAGCGCCCAAGACACACCATGGAGAGCCCCGGAATGATCGAGTGTGCCCGAGCAGGATATCAGATAGGCCGCCGTCAAGAGCGTAAGACACTCTATTCAAATAAGAAGTACCCAAGACCCAGTGTGGAGGGCCCGCCGAACGACCGAGTGTGCCCAACAGGCTAACAGTATGGACCGCGAAAAGAGCGTAGGGCGCTACGTCCAAGTGACAGAGAATTGGAAGGGCCCCTTAGACCAATGTAGAGGGCCCCTAAGCATACTGCAAGTGTGTTGGTATGTTCACTGATGCCAGCGTGAAGGGCCCCTGAGCAACCTAGAGCAGCTTACCAAACAACCAACCTACAGCAGCCTGAGCAACCACGGCGGGTTGATATATGAGGCTCCCGGCTATGGCGTACGGAGCCTTCCGGGAAAATTGGGAGGATCCGTGAAAGGCGTCTGATTGACAAGAGCGCCCCGGTATGCCAGTAAGAAGGGCCCAGCAAGAGCGCAGGACCCCCGAGCAGTGCAAAGAAATCAAGTGCAACGTGGAAGGCCACTTAACGTTCTTGTTGACCCTATTAGTGGGCATACAGTTCCCTCGGAAACAGTATGAGGCCCCTGGACAGCGTAATGAGCTTTAAGAGCTCCCAATCACTACTCTTTCAGCCCGTGAATATTCATTTTTTGCCTACTCGCGGGTCCTTTACTTTCGCTTGCGTCTGTTGCTGGTCGCCTGAAAGCCCAAACACGTTTAATTTTGTTGCGCCGTGTGCTGAGAGCTACATTTTTTCGGCCAGTTTTGAGCCCTTTCGAAGCCTATGGGCGCCTTTGGGGCACAAGGGGGCATGACCCCGTGCCACCCCTTCTGGATCCGCCCCTCCCGGGCGGCATTGATCAGTCGAATGGGTAAGATTGTGCACCAGTAGGAAACAGTTGTAGATGTATATCTGGCATGGCAACCGCGACATTTACATGCCCCCAAAATGTGTTGCGTGAATTAAGAGCTGATAAAGTCCTCGGTCTCAGCTTCCCCCGGTCACTGGGATTGCCTCCCAGAAAAAGTTTCTTAAGTATACCCTGAGTCTGCCCCCCCCCCCCCCCGCTTTTGAAGCGTTCCTACGCTTATGGGTTATCGACTATGGCGCATCGATTGGTGACGGTTTTGTACCAATGAGTCCAAAAGCGGCTGGGGTTGTCAGCAAACTAATTGCTGGTGGGGTCTAGCGTTTTTGGTGACCCTTGACATGACCCAAGTTAACCATGTTCTGGAAAAGATAGGTTGTCGACCATGGTCCATGATTGGTGAAAGGTTTGTGCCGATCAGTCTCAAAGGCTGGAAACATGGGAGGTCTGCGGCCAAATGTGGTTGGTTTGGAGCATCTCTGGTGACCTTTGACTTGAACCCAAGGTCTTCATGTTCTGGAAAGGATAAGCTATCGATGATGGTACCTCGATTGGTAAAGGTTTTGTGCCGATCGGTCGCAAGGGCCCGGAGCCTTTTGTTCCTTTCGCTTTTGGCACCTTTGACTTTTTTATACCTTCTGCTTTTGGTACCTTCGGCTTTTTTTGGTACCTTGAACCCACTCACGCGCGCCATGTTCGGGAAAGGGCAGCTTATAGACCATGGTGCGTCGACTGATAAAGGCTGTGTGCCGATCGGTCCCATACGCAGGGAGCATGGGACTATTTGCATCCCGCTTTGGGAATTTTGGGCTTGTTGGTGACCTTCGACACACACAAGCTCCAGGGGCGGATCCAGCATTTCGTCAATGGGGAGTCACACAACATTTTGGGTTGAGTTTAGGCCCCACAAAAGTCCTCGTATTCCGGCCATTCGATTTTAAGTTTCTTAGTATGTTTTTTTACGGGAACCCATCTAGCTGTGCACAGCCCTAGAAAATAGGTGTGCTGCGTATACGTATGCATCGAACTTGTTCATTTTCGCTGGACCATTTCGAATGTGTTAAGAACGTGATGCAAAGCATAATAGGTGTCAAAAATTTAATAACCAACGAAAATGACACGTTATGGCCGGTCACGCGACACGTAGAATTATTTTCGACAAGTGTGCGTAAAAAATCCTCGGCTCATACCCGACTGCTGGTCGAGGGCTAAGGCACCAAGGCCGATAGGGACAGAAGCTGAGCTACAACGGGTGCCGCAGCAGGCCGACAAAGAAGCTTCCGTCAACAAGCAAACAGTTCTCAGAGTAAGCGAGAAAAACCCAAGACCAAAGTGGTGCGCCTCTGAACGGTCGGGAGTGCCCCGGCAGGCCTATATGCAGGGTCCCGGCCAGAGCACGGGGCCCTCTGAGCAAAGGAGAATTGTCCATGACCAGTGTGCGTGAATTAATGCTCCTATGCGATCAAGCGTGCTCGGGCAGGTTAGCAGAAAGGGCCCGATAGGAGTGAAGGGTAAAGGAAAAGAGACATAAATCAATTTGGAGAGCCCCTGGGCATCAAGTGACTCGGTGCCTTACCTTACATGGGTCCCAGCAATCGCATAAGGCCTTCCGAGCAAGTGCAAAAGAATCCCAGACCAATATGAGGGACCCTGAGCAACTGAGTATGGCTCGGTGTATGGGGCCGCGGTGAAAGCGTTTAGAGCCTTTCAGGCGAGTGGGAAGAATCCGTGGAGGGCTGCTGCTCGATCAAAAGTGCCCAGGCATGTGAGCAGATAGTGCCCCAACAGCAGCGTAGGGCCCTATGAGAAAATGCAAAGAGATCAGGGACAACGTGTAAGGTTCCTTAGCGATCGGATTGACCCGGCAAGTGGAGATTTAGGGTGCCGGCAGCAGCGTAACGCCTCTGGATAGTGTAAATGACCTCAAAATGTTCCCCAATCACCACTCTCTCAATCAGGGAAGAATTATCTTTGGCTGCTCGCGGGCTCTTCACTTTCGTTTGTGACTGTTCTTTGCCGTCTGGAAGCCCAAAGGCGTCCAATTTTGTTGCGTTTTGTGTTAAAAATTGCGTCCGTTCGGCCGGTCATAAGCTCCTCCGGGGCCTGTGGGTCTCCCTTTGAGCACAAAGGGGCATGGCTGCGTGCCCCGCCCCCCCCCCCCCCTCCTCCCCTCTGGATCCACCACCGGCCCGAGCAGTTCAATAGATGGGGCTCCGATAAGAATATAAGGCTGTCCATTCAAATCAGAAATATCCAAGAAACAATATGAAGAGCCGAGAAATGATAGACTGTGCCCGAACAGGCTAGCAGGCGAGGATCCCAGACAAGAGTGTGGGACCCTCCATTCAAATAACAAATACCCACGACACAGAGTGGAGGGCTCCAAACGATTTAGTGCACCCCAGCACGGCAATTTGGAGGGCCCCGAACAAACGAGTGTGCAAGCAGGTTAACAAGTGGGCTTCCGACAAGGGCGTAGGACTTAAGTCAGTGACAGAGAATTGGAAGGGCCCTAGACCAGTTTGGAGGGCCCATAGGTGTATGGTGGATAGGTCGGTAAGCTGACAGAGACCAACGTGAGGGACCCCTGAACAGGGGCGGATCCAGGATTCCATCAGGGGGAGGGGGGGGGGGGGTCACGCCACGCTGGGGGGCGCCTAGAGTCTGGAGCCCCTCCAAAAAACATCCTCGCTTTCCGACCATTAAATTATAAGAGTAATGGTAAATAACATGTATATATACATTTCTTTGTTTACATATACATACGTTGCATATATATATATATATATATATATATATATATATATATATATATATATATATATATATATATATATGGTGAATATGAGCCCATTTTACTATGCTAAAGCTGGGCATGTTATACATGCACACACGTGGAGTTCGTTCATTTTCTCCATCTCACGTTAAATCTTGTGTTTTTGAGGCTAACAGGCAAAACGAACTCAAGTTGGCTGCTAAATACCATCAAAACCAAGCACGGACTTCATTCCCAGTTTATTTACGGCTAGCCGGCTGAACGATACAATCAGCGGGTGACTGATAACTAATATCAGATTTTTCATTCGTTATAAACGAGTAGAAAATATTCTAGCATTCAAAATATGTTAAGAGCGTGATGCACAAGTTTGGTAAGTGTCACACACTCAATCGCCAAGGGAAATGACACTTGCGACGTCGGACTCACGTAAAATTACCTTCGACAATTGCACTTGAAAATTAATCGGCGCATATACGACTGCTGCTCTGAGGCTAAGGCACCAAGGCGAATAGAGACGGAACCTGGCCAATCATGGGTGCCCAGCGAGACCAACAAAGAGGCTCCCGTCAACAAGCATTTGGCCCACGGGGCAAGCGAAAAAACCCAAGACCAACGTGGTGGGCCCCTAAACGATCGGTAGTGCCCAGGCAGGCCGACATATGAGGCCTCGGCCAGAGCACAGGACCCTCTGAGCAAAGCGGAATTATGCAAGACCATGAATGGATACCCCCATGCGATCAAAAGTGCCCAGGCAGGTTAGCGAAAAGAGCCCGATAGAAGTGAAGAGTCCTCCGCAAATGAGACCAAAGAGAAAAAGCCCTGTACGCTGACAAATGGGGCCTCGGAAAAAGCGTATAGAGCCTTTCGGGTGAATGGGAAAAATCTGTAGAGGGCCCCCAATCGATCAAGAGTGCCCAGGCATGGAAACAGACAGTATCCCAACAGCAGCGTTGAGATCATGTACGGAACAGGGAACAGTGATGAGAGATCAAGGGTGACGTGGAAGGCTTCTTGGTGATCAGATTGACCAGGCAAGTGGACATATATGGCCCGGACAACAGCGCAAGACCTCTGGAAAGCATAATGAGCCCACAAGTTCTCTCAGTCACCACCCTTTAATAAATAAAAATTTACATTTACCTCCTTAAAAACTCTTAACTTTCGTTTGTAACCGTTCTATGCTATCTGTGGGCCCAAATACATCCAATTTGATTGTGTTTTGTTAAAGAACTGTATCCGTTCAGCCGATTATCGACCACTTTGAAACCTATGGATGCCCTCTGCATGGTCCAAGGGGCATGGTCCGGCGCTCCCTCCCCTCCCCCCCCCCCCTCTGTAACCGCCAACGACCCGAGCGGCTTCATAGATGGGGCCCGCCAAGAACATAGGGCCATCCATTCAAGTGAGAAGCACTCAAGACAACATGGAGGGCCCCGGAGTGATCGAGTGCTCTTGATAGGGTTAACATATAGGGCTCCCATCAAGAGCGTAGGGCCTTCCATTCAAATATGAAATGCACACTTCTTGATATAGAGGCGCAAACATCCAAAACACAATGTAAATGACCCCCGAACGTTGCATGTGCACGAGCAGCTTATCAGAAGGGCTCTACAAGAGCGTAAGGCCCTTCATCCAAATAAAAGGTGCTCAAAGCCCAATGCGGAGGACTCCCGAAACATGGATTGCACCCGAGCAGATGTCAGATGACACCCAAAAGGAGGGTAGGGCCATAAATTCAAACACCAAGAGCTAATATACAGGACCCCCGAGCCATCCAGTATAATCGAGGAGGCGAACAAACGGGGCCCCGACAAATGCTTTAAGTCCACCATTCAAATAGAAAGCACCCGAGACGCAATATGGGGCCCCCGAACAATCGAGTGTGCCGGAACAGGTAAACAGATGGGGCTCTCGACAAGAGAGCGCGGCCTTCCGTTCAAATATGAAATACCCACGGCACGAGATAGAGGCCCCCGAATGATCGAGTGTACCAGAGAGAAACAGATAGGGCCTCCGTCAAGAGCGTAGGGCCCTCCATTCAAACAGGGGCACACAAGACTCGATGTAGATGCCCCCGAACGATCCAGCGTGTCCGAGCAACTTATAAGAAGGGGCCCCAACAAGAGCACAAGACCCTGCATTCTACCCGAAACCCATTGCGAGAGCCCCCGAAAGAGGAAGTATACCCGAGTTGGTTATCAGATGGCTCCGATGGGAGTGTAGGGCCCTTAATTCAAACACCAAGATCCAATGTGCAGGGCCCCCGAAGAGTCCAGTGTTGCCGAGGAGGTGAACAAAGGGGCTCTCGACAAGCGCGTAGGGCCCTCCATTAAAAAAGGAAGCACCCAAGACCCAACGTAGAGGACCCCGAACGATCGAATATGCCCGAGCACGTTATCAAATAGGTCCCCGAGAAGAGCGTAGGGCTCCCCATTCAAACAAGAAGCACCCAAGACCCAGTATGGAGGGCCCGTGAAGGGTCGAGCGTACCCGAACAAGCTATCAGATGGCCCCCGACAGGAGCGTAGTACCCTACATTAAATATCCAATGTGCAGGGCCCCCAAACAATCCAGTGCTCCCGAGCAAGTTAACAGATCGGACCCCGACAAATGTGCGGGACCCTCCATTGAAAAAGAAAGCACCCAAAATCCAAATGGTGTGCCCCGAATAACCGATGTGCCGAAGGAGATTAGCAGATGGGCCCCAACAAGAGTGGAGGGCCCTAAACAAGTGGCAGAGAATCGTAAGCACCCTAGACCAATGAAGGGGACCCATGGGCACATTGTGAGTGTGTCGATAGGTTAACCGCCACCGACATAAAGGGCGCCTGAGCAACCGAGAATGTCCCGGCAGGGTAACATATGGACACCATATAGCGTACAGAGCCTTTCTGGCGAATGTAAAGAATCTGTGGAAGGCCCCTAATTGACAAGAGCGTCCCGGCACGCTAGCAGGAAGGGCCCAGCAACAGCGCAGGCCCCCCCCCCCCCGAGAAATGCTAAAAATCAGGGGCGAAGTGCAAGACTGCTTAACGATCAGAATGATCTGCAAGTGAGCATATAGGTCCCCCGGAAACGGCACAGGCCCCTGAACAGCATAGTAAAAAGTGTAAATATCTCAAATGATAGTTGTGCAATCCTGAAAGTTTTGTTTTTGTCCACTCGTGAACCCTTTACCCTCGCTTGCGACTGTTCTTGGTCGCCTGCAAGTCCAAAGACGCCCAATTTTTTGCGTTTTGTGTTAAAAACTGCACCTGTTCGGCCGGCTATGGGCCCCTCCGGAGCCGATGGGGTCCCTCCGGGGCCCAAGGGGACCATGGCCCCGTGCCCCCCCCCCCCACTCCTGGATCCGCCCCCGTCCCTGAACGGCCGAGATACCCCTACAGGTTAACATATGGTGCCTCCGGTTATAGTGTATGAAGCCTTTCGGACGAACGGAAGGAATCAGTGGAAACCCCTGGTTGACAAGTGGTCCCGTCACGCTGGCTGGAAGAGCTCAGCACAAGCGCAGAGCCCTCCGAGCAAATGCACGGAAATCAGGGCCAACGTAGAGAGCTTCTTAACGATCGGATTGGCCCTGCAAGTGGACATATAGGGCCACGGAAAACTGTGTAGGGCCTCTGAACAGCGTAACGAGCATCAAAACCTCCCAGTTACCACCCCTTTAATCGGCGAAGAACAATTCTGTCAGCTCGGGCCCTTCACTTTTGCTTGTGACTGTTCTTGGTAGTTGGAAGGCCAAAGTTGTTGCAATTTGTTGCGCTTTGTGGTAAAAAAACTGCGTTTGTTCGACAGGCTATGGGCCCCTTCAGAGCCCAAAGGGACAAGGCTGTACCTCCCCTTGGATACGCCCTGACAAAGTCATCACCTTCTAAAGAGGTAAGTTACAACCGTTGTGCTTGATGGGTGGATTTTTCGTTTCGATCAGTGCCAAAGGCTCTAATCATGGAGTTCAGCACGGGATTGTCATCAACTGCGGTCGTTTCAGGCGTCTTTTGGTGACGGTTGACCCTATCCGAGACCCTGTCATCTGCGAAGAGATGTTATTCACCATTGGGTTGATTACTGAACGTTCGGTTTCGAGCGGAACATAGGCTTGGAGCATGGGGCTGTCTGCGGCAAATTTTCTGGTTTCGGGCGTTTTGACGATCTTTGACTACTAGACTCAAGTCACCACGCGTAGAAAAGATAATGCCGAATGTAATGCATCAACCAAAGAAGGTTTTGTGGTGATCTGTTCCTTATGCTTGAAGCACAGGGTTGCACGCAAACAAATTTTTCTGTTTTTGACGTTTTTAGTCACCTGATATCAGATCTAAGGTCACCATCAGCCGGAGAGGAGGGGTTACCGATCAAGTGGCACCGAACGCCGAATGTTTGGTTTCTAGCAGCCTCATAGACTCGGATCATCGGGTTGTCAACAGGTTTTGTCAACTGTTTAGTCCCCCCTCTCCGTCAGAGTACCGTCCTGTTTTCCTGTCCATCTCTATGGTGTTGAGTACTGGCAGAAATGGAGGAGGGCGTGACTGGGCGTGACCTGTAC
>NW_023596545.1:42820902-42860023 GCF_011947565.3 Pollicipes pollicipes | reverse complement strand
AAGAAGCACACACTTTCCTCGTTCGTCACTGTATCGCATTCGTGCCAGGCGTTTAACCCGTACACTGGCAGTCGTGTTCACTGCAACCTCGGAACGCTTCTGGGAGGCTCACGTCTGGGGCTTCTTGAACTTTTTCTCTGTTTTTTTTCTGTACAGTGCCAAATTAAATCACCGCATTTAATGCAGTGTATTGAAAAAACAATTTGGTTTCACACAAATTGTTAAGAGCATGTGCGAGGAGCGTCATGCGTATAGATGAGACAGTACTGTTAGTCTTACGTCACAGAATAACATGGAGAAAGGACAGATAGATGTATCGATACTCCGGCTACGTGCCTTTATTGAAAATAATCATGTAAGGATTCTCCATGAGGTTGGCACTCCATGTATTTGTTATCTAGGACATTCCAGAAGACGCACAATACAGTTCGCATTCGGTCGCATTCGGTTGCCTCACCGGTATGGGGGTATGGGGGGTATGGAGGGGGGGGGGGGGGGTATGGGGGTTTGGATGGGGTTTGACCCCATCCTTTGCTGCAATGAGGTCGCCTCAACTCCACGCACGCCAGGCCCAAGTTGCCCAGGCTCGTTGTGCCTGGAGGGAATGTTGTTTCTCTTCATCGCTGCGATGATGCGGATGTGACTCCAGTTTTCCATTGCCTCCGTATAGGCGAGCTGCCATTCTCATACTTCCTGTATGACGCTGCAATATCGACTAACGCGAACTTTTCCACGGAGATATGTTCTATGTAACCAGGAAGTCTAAATTTGCTTAGATGCTAGGTACTTGTGCAGCTTTCAGCATTTCTTAGAATTCAAGATGGTCGCCGTCATTGTTTTAAACCAACATTTTGTTGGTCCAGTTTCAAAGAAATTTTGCTCGAAGGCTCGGAGGGTCGTGTGACACCGTTTCTGAAAGGTTTTCTATGGCGAGGATTCATTTCTGTAGCTATTTTTCACGCAGAGTGTCAAATTCAAGGTCAAATGGACCGCGAAAGGTTAAAGATTATCACGAATAACAAAAAAAAAACACTTTCATTGATCGATACGTGTTACTCGTTGTCTTCTCGTACTCGTTGTAATGGTACCACTCACAGCAGTTACATGTGTCATGTACCACAATTATACGAGCATGTGTTATATGCACGATGCATGTCCTACAGAACACGATTTTCACTTGGTTGGGCACGTTAAGTCGAGTTTCCGTCCTTAAAGTAACCCTTTCACATTTGAAAATGTGTAAGCAAGTATCAGATATGATGAAACAAGCCCACTGAAGTGGAAAAGACTGTTCTAGACATCACAGTTCGCCTGTTTATCAAATGTGCTCTTCGATACATCAATGTATGTTTACTTCATCGTACGTCGCACACTATTGAGGGCCAATTGGCGGCCGTTATATCGGAAAATAGTGCTTACGAATGTCAGTTAGCAACGACTCGACCAGTATATTCGTATTCGCCTTGATCATCTTATTCATCGGCTTATTGAGTGATGGAATTTCAATGACGTTTTTATAACATCATGAATGCAAAAGTGACCTTGAAATACTGTCCCCAAAATAGTATGGACATCTTCGCGGGCGTGTAAGTCAGTAACTAAAGGGGTTTAGGTCTTAAAAAATGCAGGACCGTGAACTACACCAAATGATCTTCAAGGTGGCTATTTCAGTTCAAGACCGCATAGAAAATGTGAAACACTCCTTTTAGTATTTTTCATGAGGTTCTGCAATGTCAACTACCGCAAAATTTTGACGTAAATGTTCTATGTAACTAGTTTTATGAAGCTAAGAGAGCCGAATTTGTTTGGTTGCTACTTGTACAACGTTGCGAATTTCTCAGAATGCAAGATGGTGGTCGCTGCCATGACGAATGTTGGTCCAGTTTCAAGGTTTATCTTTACGACTTGAAGGGTCGTGCGATACCGTTTTTTAGTGATTTTTTATAGAAGCGAGCCTATTTATGCGGCTCTATTTCAATGAAGTCAAAAAGTCTTCGCCGGCTCCATTCGCCGCCGACTTTGATTTGAAGCAAAAGTGTCTGATGTCTAGGAGAGATGGTGCGAGCCGAGACACAGCTAGACGCACACAGCTGGGAACGGGTCAAATAGGGTAAAACCACAAATAAGCACAGTAAAATCACGTTCAGGTAGCAGTTGGAGAACCTTTGCGGCTGGAGCGTGCCTATTCTCTGTGGGGTGATTGATCTGCATATCATGCCCCTGTGTCAGGTCATGTCAATATCATGTCCTTTGTTGTAATCGCTATTGCGCTGTTCTCGTGCAGCGCCCCACCATAAAAGAGCCTGCCTACATCCTCCCGATCGAGTGCTTTCGGGCTGACTCCAGGCAGTAGCCCAGCTCCGAGTGCTCTCGGACTGACTCCAGGCAGTAGCCCAGCCCCGAGTGCTCTCGGGCTGACTCCAGACAGAAGCCCAGCTCCGAGTGCTTTCGGGCTGACTCCAGGCAGTAGCCCGGCTCCGAATGCCTCGATCAGTAGCTGTTCGGTTTCGCTGGGAAGACGATACCGCAACCCAGCGACTCCAATGATAACCTCATAACAGCGATGCACTATAATGGACATTCGTTTTTCCCTTGAAAGACAGGAATCGATGGTGACACCCAGAATTTTGACGCTCTGCGAGGGTTTGATCTGGTTGTTTCCAAACGTGGCGAAAAATACTGCCGATCGGTTTTCAGCTGACAGGATTTAATTAGGACCATTTCTGTCTTGAAAGGATAAGTTTCAAAACTTTTTTTGAGTAAAACGGTCACTCGCTACCGCACTTATTTTATCTATGCGACTTTTGAGGCCAGGAATATTACAGGATAAGTCATTATCAGGTACTGAGTGGCGTCAACATACAGAAGGATCTTTCCGTGCGACGCACATTGCATCAAGTTATTGGTAAAACAGAGGAGGAGGACTGAACTAAGGACTGAATCCTGGGCCACCTGTGCGTCAAGTCAAGAACTCTGGTCCCGCCCCGTCATGAATGTGTGCGACCCTGGAGCCACGCACCTAACCACGCGGCGCCAATGCCGTGCCACCCCAGCTTCTCGCGAAGGCGGCCATGCTTAACGCTATCAAACTGCTTTAGACGTGTCGGGGGTGACCAGTGACGTCACGATGCCTGGGCCAAGTTTTCAATCGCATGCGTCAGACAGCAGCGTCGAGCATATCTGTCTCAGTGGAGAGGACGTGGAGAGACCCTTTGCAGGGACCTTAGCAAAAATGATGATGCAAACTGGTATTACGGCTGCGCCGGACCAAGATCGACCAGCATCAACAGAAGGCGCAGCAGTACCATCGAGGGCCGGCGAACACACCTCGTGGCCTCGGTGGGGTAGACGCAAAAACATAGCAACGGAGATCAGCCCGCGTCGAGGGTCGCATTCCGAATCCGTCGTTAGATGTCTTAGATATCGGTAAGAACTTCCCTGAACCTTCCAGGACTGATGTGGAAGCCAGCTTACGGAACTTGAAGGATGACGTACTGCGCACGTTAAAAACAAAACAGAGCAGGCAAACTCTATGTCACCGCAGATCAGCGGAACTTTATCAGAGGTCTTGGCAAACATGATGATACAATGGCTGAACGGAGTGATAAGTGTAAGGGCTTTGTAATCTTCTGATATGAACGGTAAAGCAATCTTGATAAGCCTTGTTATGTGAACAGGGCTCAGACTATGCTTAACAACGGAGACAGATACAAAAAGCTGAATGGGAGCCCAATCCCTCAGGTAGAGGCTCATAAAAAGCAGCTCTGAAAAGCTCAGTTAGCGGAAAACTTTCGGACAAACCGATCAAATACCTACCACCTAGACACGGAAGAACGCCTGTGTTCTATAGGCTGCCTAAGGTTTACAAACCTGCAGTGCCCCTAAGACCCGTCATATCTGTGTGCGGTGGTCCTGCGGAAAACAACCTCGTGTATTTTAGAGGAAACTGCTCAACCGACTCCTGGGGTTTCTTCCCACTGATCTGCGGGACACCGGGTACTTGTAAAAAAGTCTGCAATCAATCACAGGCATGAGGGTCGCCAGAGGGCAGTGTTTTCTTCAGTGTTAATGCAAATTTATATGGCAACACACAGTTATTGACACTACTGCTGCGGTGAAAGCTAAGGTAGACGAACATTTATATCACATCGAAGCTTTGGGTCTATCATGAGAGGACATCTGCGTCCTTTAGAGCAGTGTCTTCAGGGTAATGTTTTCCCGTTTGGGGATGACTACTGTCGGCAGAAACTGGGTGAAGCGGTGGGGAACCCATGCGCTCCTCTGGCGGTAATATTTTAGACCAATTTGAAACCAAGACCCTGGCCGCCAGCCCATCAAAGCCAACTTCCTTGGCTAGATACATCGATGATTATAATTTAGTGGTGCCCTTGAAGAAATTTTAGAGTTCGTGAACAATCAGCATCCCAATTTAGCTTTGCGATGGAGCATACAAGGGACGGAAAGAGATGATATATTTGGACACACTAGTGACGGCATAAAGGAGGAACAACCGCGTAACGTTAAAAACGGAGGTCTTTATCAAATTCGTAACATACCCCATAGCGCTCAACAGCGACTCACTACATTACAACAGCTCATCAAACAGTGAAAAAAGCAAGAATATAAACAAAATATGGACCTTGCTGTTGGACAATGAACATTCTCCATGATTTTTCGATAGAATGTTGAAAGAGATAAAAAAATGTAGAGCACTTTAGAGGGGATGGGTGGTAAGGAGGAAGAGGCCCTGTCTGACGACGGATTCCTAACATTATCTTACATAGATGAGCACTTGCTTTGGAAAATTAAAACATCGCTAGAAAATCAATACTGCGCGTACGCATAGCTTGGAAGAACAACAATAAGCCAAAAGAGCATGTGGTGGGATGTTTTATGTCGAAGCCTAAGTGCCCGGGTGGCAATATGTCATTTATGCAAGTCTGGGTTTCAAGGGGTTTGCACCAAAAAACAATATTTACGAAATTGGGTGTAAGCCGCATGAAAAATATGATGACATGGGATGGGCACAGTCTATGTCGGAGAATCCACGCGCGCTCTTTTTTTAGATATAATGAGCACCTTCGAGACTATAAAAACAAAGCAGAGAGTACTCCATTCGGCGACCTTCTTAACAAAACATGCTCAGGCTAAAATGGCTGACATTGCTCCTTTGCTTAATCCCCTGAATATTGGTAGCCTATAAGAACTGTGGCTCGCTGTTTCCAAAAAAGTCCCGAGAAAGCGATTACGATCGGAAGACAATTGTGAGTTTACTACTCATGTTCGTTGAAATAAACGCATGTAGCTGAAATATTCAACCATCTGTCTCCTAGTTATATATTTATATCATCATACTATTATTCATGTCATTCTCCTGGCTATTCTACGGAACATGAGGTTCTAAGTATTGTCTTATCTATGTGCATAATGTTCCTTTCATATGCACTTACCAACTTTATGTTCTTCTAGTGCTGGAGTTATAGTCCTTCTTCAATACGGGTGTACATGTGATGTCTTATGCTACTATCCTTGTCGTCGTCATGCCACGTGTCATACAACAGAAAATAAGTGTAGTATTTGGTAAAGGATGAATGGGCCAAAAATGACTCCAATCCTTAGTCCTGCCCCTCCACAACTGATAATCCATTCAAAAAAAGTCAGCAAATACGAGCTTGTTCACATGTCACGAAAGTAAAGGCCACCTTGCGCATCAGAGTTCCTTGAACAGTTGACGACTAGCCTATCATGCCGATTTCGTCCTCTGATGTAAAAGTTTTGAAACTTCGTCGGGATGGCTGGGGTGTTTAATAAATCGGTGTTTTTTCTGCAGTTCTCCTCCTGGCTAAATACCAAATTAGTGCATACATGTAACAGAAAGCATTGCTGGCATTGCTATGTAAAGTTTCATAATTTGCAGGTAAGTACTGAGCTGAAGAGAAATGGATTGGTTTGCTTTTATGGATTTCACCGACATGTGCGATCTATACCAGCTAACAGAAAACAGAAATGTAGTGGCATTTCAATATAGGACCATGCTTTCAATTCAATCCAGGCATTGGACGGTGTTTGCTGTTTGAACATGTCCTGTGAAGCCTCTCCATGTCCTGCGCTGGTTCGTTCTGCTGTGACCCGTGGTCACCAGGATAGAAATCCGATTTTCGGATGCCGTTTGGTGATTTTTGGCGATTTGGCGATCCGCAAGTTTTGCGTTTCCCATGTTGAGCTAATGAGGCAAGTGCTTACGTGCCACGCACGACACGAGACGCTCAGCAGCGTCGCAATTTACCAGAATGCATTGAACCACTACACCTAGGTCAGTGACCCTCCAAAGCTTTATAGCACATGAGCCTTCATCGTTTTAACTTAAGAAATCGTTGCACTACCGGCGTTAAAAAGTTACTATATGGATAGCTGATGGTCGACTTGACGTTAAGCAACGCATTTCTCTGTTGTTGTTTTTTTGTCCCAGCTTCCATTTATCTCAGATTTTACACTAACTTAGATCCCTGTCTAATAATAATAGTTGGAACAAGGCTATTTTCTTCCCCTGCCTTCATATCTGTGAAATCAATCAGCATCATGACTGTTCTGAAAGTCAAAATAGATCAAGTTACCTTGGGCTGTGGGGCATCATTTAAGCTGTTGCGCGGTAACCAGCTTAAATACAGACAAAGACGCAGCCGTTGAGAGCTTGCGATCTTCGGTTGTTTATCGTCGATTTCAAGATTTATGTTGCCGCGGTTCCCCTCGATGACGCTGTTGTGCTGTGTCGTGCTATTGATGCGGCTGCTTTGGACTGAATTACATTCGGGCCGTCTAAAATACGATCAATTCGTTATCTCACGAAACTCTAAACCGTGCTGAGACTGTTTGATGTACACGATCAGTCAAAAATAAGGTGCATAGCTGCTTCTTACTTTTTCGTTATTGATGCGAGTTGAGTGCAAAAGTTTGTACAGCAGAAGTGCATAGGACATGAGTTCTCCGTGTAAAGGTTCGCATAGCATAAAATATAGCAAAGGACACAACTTCGTTGTGAACAAAAGTGTGTCGTATTAAAGTTCATTTTGGCCAAATGCCAGTCCAGGAACGAAGTTCGTCGAGGGCAAGTTCGCTGCACTTCAGTTCATATAGGGTAAAAGTTTTGCCCCCGACAGAGAGATGGGGTAACCCATTCACCCATTTTCCACTAATTTATCCCGGAGAACTCTAGCGAGAAGTGCTCAGAAACAGTTTGTGTAAAAGAGTACAACATACAACAACATGGGGTGGAGATGGGAAACGGCGGACCAGACGGGCTCGCAGCACCCTGGGACGCGCACTGAAGAGTTGGAAAGCACATCCTGTAGCCTTAGGAGGGGCGTTGCCGGGGTGGATGCAGGGTTGGCTTGCTCTAGTGGAGGCAGTGAGAGGTGAACTCCGGGAAGCGTTAATGCAGAGCGCGCCATTTTGGTTCAAGATAGCGGATTTTCCTGTAAAATGGGACGACTTCTGGAAAGTTTTGCAATCTCCGCCAGTCAAAGAGTGGTGGCACATGTCTCAGCTGGGAAATGGTCTTGGGGATAAGTAGGGGTAGTCAGAGCATTATCCCCTGCGTACCCCTTTCACCTAACCCATCCGACATTATGGGTCTGCAAGTTAACCAACGAGTAGCTAAGCCATAGTACAGGAACGGCGAAATTGTTGGCACCTGCCCTCCTCACATTACCTTATTTTCACATTTCAATATATTTGGGTGTTGCGGTGCGACGATAAATGGATAATCATTACCGACCTATAAATTTAATGTTAACGTACACACCATATCCATTTATTTACGAATAAATATACATTTCACAAAGAGACGTTACATATAAATGTTCAGGCAGGTTGACTACGACGAATGTGGCACGGGCACTGAACCTAGAAAACGTGGTTTAGAAGGATTATTTTTGGAAGCAGATCATAGTACTGATTTATCTTTAGGAAGTTTGGAATGCAACACGCACAATATCTATACACACAACATTGAAATAAAGGTGAAGAACAGGGTAACTATCCAGTTCACGGGCGAAATCTCCGTCCGTAATCATGTTACTAGTATCTACCAACTTTCACGTAGTATCAGCCAAACGCCATACTACGGGTTACCAAACTTTCGTCCCACGGTGACGTCACGTCTGCATAGCCTTCCCTAGTAGCCTTGAGCAAGAGTATGTTATTCCCCCTTCCCTAAAAAAAATATTGGGCGGCCCATTTTCCCAAAACTAAAGGCGTTATTACCACCCGTAGATCACCAAAATTCAGATCAAGGGGGTCCCTCTTAGCTAAGCTAGAGAGTAATAAATCAGGCTCAGAAGGCACTTTTCCACATCAAAAGGCTTGTGTTCTGTGTCGTGACTCGGCCACCTTTAAAAAAGGTAGCCCATACTCCAGATCAGAAGGCCTAATGTTTCGTTAAGAAGTTCCATTTGCTAGTTCGGGCTGCCCCTGCAATAAACCAGGAGACCCCTTTTTCTTCACTATGATGACGCTTGGGGTTTTAGGGCGCGTCGACTTCTAGGATCATTTTGCACCCATTTTTCTTCACTAGGGGGCACCCTTTATATTCAGGAAACCGGCGCGTGTTCCGCTGCATGTGGAACACAGCATACTCCACGGCGATCTGTGACCGGCGCGGGCGGTGGGCACCAATCGTCGATTTCGCCGGCCACACATGGCGGACATGCACTGTTACAATAACGGGGGCATGCATCATAAATATACGCAAAGATGCATAAGCCCATACGTGATTATGCTCAACACTGCACAGGGAGCATTCTTGTTTAAAGGGAGTGATTCACATTTGTATAAGGTTTTGGACTAAAATAGCCATACCAAAGACTTTTTAAGCAGCTCACAGCCATGTCTCTATCTAGTACCTAAAGCTCTCAGGCTCTTGCAGTTAAATGCCACAAAGATGTGGGAGAGTAAATTTGGAGAGCATTTGAAGGTCACCTTGATACTCGCGACGTCGTAATACCGTTATTCTAATCCTGACATTTTAAACGCCACGCGGTGACCATTGACAAGAAAGAAACAATGGGCGCGTTATTCATACCTGGCGCTCACGCGCTCTATTTCCAGGCATAGAGCGCACTTATGACAGCTAACAGACGGCCGTCAATTGGCTGTCAATGTCATGCAAGGCACAAACAATGACGTACTGAAATAATGACGTATCTAAGGGCATATTTACAAAACAAATAAATTGTGTTGTCTAGAGCAGTCTTTTCTGCTTAAAGCTATACCTGCCGATATAACTCAGGTTGCTTATCATGTTTGATGCTGACTTCAGTATGTTCAACTGTGAAACAGTCTCTTTAAGTGTCATGTCGCTACAGCATGGGTTGATAATTATGAGCATGTAAAGCTAAACAAGTTCGATGATGAGGACAATTTGGCCTTTGACCTGACATGATGGGGTCAAATATCGCCTAAATCAACAAGTAAAGTAATGCTGATCTCGAACTGTAATTGAGATCAATCCACTGGTGTTTTCCGCTAGACTTTATCTTCCTTAGTTTGGAAACGGCGGAGGGATGGGGACTGTCGCATCAATCCCGTTAATATTCCGCCTTACGAAAAACGGGGGAATCAGGGTGAGGGTTATTAATCACTTGCGCTTTCCCTTTCAAGTCATCGGTCATATTCATGTGAGTACGCGCGCAATAAGCCGACGATCTTAGGATGCCGGGTTAAGTTTACGTTTCAGTAATAGTCCACCGCCACACTCCAGCCTCCCTAACTTTGTGAAGGAAACGGGCAAATCCGCGGAAACCCCGTTTGGTGGCGTATTTTTGAGATGCGTCTCCCCAGAATTCCCACTGCTCAGGTCCACAACAATTCATTTTGTGAATTCCGTCCCTGCCACGTTACCTGCATCGAATGGCATCACGAATTGTGACGTCTTGTGGCGCGTACTAGACACACTCAAACACAAACGCAAATTCTCACGCGTGAGGTTTACTTGCCCCCCCCCCCGAGCTTTGTGAGGTGAGCAGGCTAAATCTGGGGAGAAGCCCTTTTCGTTGTCGTGATTTGGTGGTAATTGGAACGATATCTAGCTGTTCAACTTACCCCGGCCAACTAATTTGGCAGCAATAAACAAATATAGTCCGTGCATGTTTGTTTTTGACGAATCATTTGGGAATCACCATGCGTTTATTCGTCTCATTTTTTCTAGCTTCTTCACTATTCCTCACCTTTATTAAACGTGCTGGGCAAGAACGTCTTTTATGCCAAACTCCAGGCACGTGATTTGGGGGTGGGGGATCTGATGTTGGTAGTCTGACCAGAGCCGCACACTTGAACTACTTGAACTTTGACTACGTGCAATTCGCTCACATCGCTCAACATCGTTGCCTTCTGATCTTCGAGTTGACTTCAAGAGCTCCTCCGACCACGCCGCCACCGCGCTGTTGCGCTGCCGCTTCAGGGCCTTGTCAGTCACCCCGTCGTGCGCCCGTAACGGCGTATGGTGATTACGTCTGATATCTCGCAGACCTAGCAGCCCAAGGAGAAAAATGCTCTCATTTGCCAGCTTTACAGCAGATTTTCTCCATCAGCAGCGTTCAGAAGTAAACTAGCAGCGAAAGAAGTGGAAGTCTAGCTGTGTCAGAAGTGAACACAACGCGGCTCCATTGCAGTGATAACGCAGGGATATTGCGAGTGTTATTTCAAGGTGCAGGTAGATAATAGGCGAAGCACTCAATGACTGCCATTTCGTGATCACGCTCAGTATGGAGTCAAGGTAGACATTTCGACATTTTCGGCACGAGTTTGTATGGCTATCATGATTGTAAAAGAACATGGCATGGGTCTGGGGACTTGAATGTTCCGATATGTTTATAATGTCTGATTACCTTCATCGTCAATGAATTATCGTCATCGTAGGTATATAGTTGAATATGATCGTCATATGCATATTGACAGGGGCGGATCCAGAGGGTGGCGCGAGGTCATGCCCCTTGGGCTCTTAAGGGGTCCATAGGCTCCGAGGGGACCCATAGCCGGCCGAACAAAAGCAGATTTTACACATAACGCAACAAAATTGGACGTCTTTGTGCTTCCACGCAACCAATAACAGTCGCAAGCAAAAGTGGAGGGTCCACAAGTAGACAACAATTGTCTTTCACTGATTGCGAGTGCGGTGATTGGGAGGTCTTAAGGCTGCTTACGCTGTTTTCGGGGGCCCTATATGTTTACTTGCGGGGGCAGCCTGATCGTTAAGGAGTCTTTTACGTTGCCCTGATTTCTTCACATCTGCTCGGAGGGCCCTGCGCCGCTGCTGAGGAGCTCCCTGCTAGCGTGCGTGGCCAATCAGGGACCTTCTATGAATTATTTCCATTCGCCCCGAAACGTTCTATACGCTAGAGCGGGGCCGCCCCATGCCTTGACATGCAGGGGTATTCTCGGTTGCTTATGGGCCCTGCACGTTGGCTACGGTTAATCTATTAGCGCACTCCGAAATGCTCATGGGCACTCTGCATTGGTCTAGGGCCTTTCCAACATTCTGTCACTTGCTTACGGCCCTACGCTCTCGTCGGGGGCCCATCTGTTAACCTGCTTGGACACACTCGGTCGCTCGGGATCCTCCAAATTGGGTCTTGGGTGCTTTCCATTTGAATGAAGGGCCCTATGCACTTATCATACCTCTATCTGCTAATCTGCTCGGGTGTACTGGGTTGTTCGGGGGCCCTTTGCATCGGGTTTTGGTATTTGAATGTAGAGCCCTACACTCCCATCGGGGCCATCTGATAGACTGCTTGGGTGCACTCTGTCTTTCGAGTGCCGTTTACACTGAGTTTTGTGTACTTCATATTTGAGTGGAGGGCCCTACACTCTTGTCAAGGCCCCCATCTGATGATCTGCTCGGGCACACTCGATCGTTCGGGACCCTCTTCATTGGCTCTTGGCTACTTCCTATTTGAATGGAGGACCCTACACACTTGTCGGGAGCCCCATTTGTTCACGTTCTCGGGCACGCTGGATTATTCGGGGCCCTGCACATTGGATATTGGTATTTGAATGTCCGGCCTTACGCCCATGCCAGGGGTCATCTGATAGCCTGCACGGGGACACGCTATCTTTCGGATGCCCTCTACACTGGGTCTCGGGAGCTTTTTATTTGCAAAAGGGCCTACGCTCTTGTCGGATCCCTTCTGATAACCTCTGCTCTGAGACACTTGATCGTTCGGGGTCATCTACATTGAGTCTTGTCTACTTCTTTTTTGAATGGAGGGTCCCATGCTCTTGTCGGGAGCCCTATCTGTTAACCTGCTGGGATGCACTCGATTGCCTGGGGCACTCTACATTGCGTAGTGGGTATTTATCATTGAATGGAACGTCCTACGTTCCTGTCGCCCCCCCCCTCCCCCCCCAATTTGCTAACCTGCTCGGGGACACTCGATCATTCCTGGGCACTCCATATTGTGTCTTAAGTACTTCGTATTGAAATGGATGGTCTTATGTTCTTGTTGGGCCCGATCCATCAAACTGCTCGGGCAAATAGTGGATCGAGGGGGAGAGGGGGGGGGGGGGGGAGCACGGAGCCGTGCTTCCCCTTGTGTTCCGAGAGGACCCATAGGCTCTGAGGGGGCTCATGACCAGTCGAACGGACGCAGTTTTCAAACGCAAAACACAATAAACTGTACGTTTTTGAGCCTCCAGACGACCAAGAACAGTCACTAGCGAAAGTGTAGCCCGTGAGCAGTCTCACCCATTACGCTGTCCAGAGGCGTTACGCTGTTGCTGGGCCCTATATGTCGGCTTGCCGGGTCAATCCAATCGCTAAGGACCTTCCCACGCTTCCCTTGATCCCTTTGCATTTTCTCGTATTGCCCTGAGCTGCTGTGATAGAAGTATCTGCTAACATGCCCGGGCACTCTTGATCGATCAGGGGCCCTCAACGTGTTCTTATTTGCCCGAAAGGCTCTATACGTTTTTGGTGAGACCCCATATGTTGGGATACACTCAGTTACTAAGGATCCCTTCATATTTGTATTTGGTTCTTACCGCTTGCCAGGAGGACCTTGTGCTGTTGCTGGGACTAATATAAGGTAAGGCACTAGGCCAATCGATGCTCAGGGGCCCCCTGCCTTGATCTAGAGCTCTTTTCCTTGATCTCTGTCTATTTGTCCGTCTGTTTGTTTGAGTCTGTCACGGTGGCTCAACTGGTTAGCGCGCCTGCCTTCCGATCCACCGACCCGGGGCTGGGTGGGTTCAAATCGTTTAAGGCGCTCGCCATTTACCCTTGACAGGTACGGCTTGCGGCTGGTGGCAGCGGTCGCGCAAGAGGTCAGATGACGTCAGAGGACAGGACGGGCCGTACCGATTATTGCGGCACGTTAAACTTACGCACTTAATTCTGCCGTTGCCTGGAATCTCGCGATCGGATGGTAGGGGTCAAGGCTCACACAAGCACTGCTTAGCGTGAGTTCTGATCCCAGAGATCCTTCCATTCAAGGGTTCGATCAAATCTGAAAGGAAAGAAAAACAAGAAAAAAATATCGTCAGCGAATGACCCTTCACTTCCATCACGGCCCTTTCCGCTGACATGCCCGGGCACTCGTGATCGCGCAAGAACATTCACTCACGCACGCGGGTCTTAGGTGCGCACAAGCACACTGGCCCCTTTGCTCAAAGGGCCCTATACCCTGGCCGGGGTCCTATACGTCAGCCTGCCGGGGCACTCCCGATCGTTCAGGGGCCCTTCACGTTGGTCTTGGCTTCCTCTTGCTTGCTATGAAAACCCCACACTTGTTGACGGAGGACTCTGTTGGCTTGCCTCGGCATACATGATGGCTGTTGGCCTTAGTGTCTTAGCCTTAGATCAACAGTTGGATATGCACCGGTGAATTATTGTGCGCAATTGTCGAACATAATTTTACGTGCCGTCGACGTCGCATATGATATCTAGGTTGGTTATTGAATTTGTGACGCCTATCTATACAACACATGTTAATCCAAGATACAATGTACTTTTTCCTAACAAATAAAGCAGAAACTCTGTATTAGTCACCAGTCATCAGCTAATCTCATTGACCAACCGGCTACCTGTAAATATACCAGGAATCAAGTTCGACTTGAAATTTAATGGTATTTAGCAGTCAACTTTAGCATACTTTTCAAAGATTTTTTTCCGAAAAACGTAGCCTCAAGATGCCCGGATTTACCATGGGCTGGAGAAAATGAATAAGCTCCATGTATGTGCATACATAGCACGCCCAGTTCTCCAGGGATGCATACAGTAAAGTGGGTTTCCGTATAATAATAGCCTACTAAAATATTAAAATATTATGGCCGGACTTAAAGAATTTACTGGGGGAACTTAACCTTACTGGACCTCACAATGTTGCGTGCCCCCTTAACGGAATCCTGGATCCGCCCCTGCATATAGAAACAAAATTTTACGAGTCATCCGATAATGCTATGCCAAAATGGAAATAGCCTCAACGGCATCGTTTCAATCTGAGCTCACACTCAGGCATGCAATGACATTGATGGCTTTTTTCCGTGATACGGATCACGTTTTTTTACCGCATTCGAAAAAAGAGTGGCCGAAATCCAGGAGACAAAACGGGGAAGCGATGTTAGCAAGTCGTTTTTTATTCGTTAGGATCCCGAGCCGAAAAGGTCCAATTTCACTATCAATTTTCTGGACAATGTTGAGGTCGACCTACTGGCTCTGGACGAGGGCCGGTGGATATGTCATAGATGGTGTCCTCGTCTGCCACCAGTGCCACGTTTCATAACTTTTACTGAGGGCCGCTGGCCAAGGTGTCCCTGTTAGCTGAAAAAGTGGCCATGTACACAGAAGCCGGAACCACTGTGTGAGCTAATGTGTCCCACCTTTGCGGGACATATTTTGATATATGTACACACAACACACACCACACACCAACACACACCACAGCACCACCACCACACACACACACACACACACACCCACACCACACACACACAACACCCCACACAAGCACACGAGAGAGATATGATGAGAAGAGGAGACGATTCGAGAGAGAGAGATAGAGAGAGAGAGAGGAAGAAGAGATACTCTATAGAGAGAGAGCTAGAGAGAGATAGATATCATAGAATGAGTATGATTCAATCCTTCTCGCTCTCATCGCGCATTCCTCTCTCTCTCGACGCACGAGTCTCTCTCGTCCTTCTCTCTCGATGCTCTTCTCTCTCTCTCTCTCGCTCTCTCTCCGATTTCTCTTCTCTCTCTCGACTCCTCTCGAGCTCTCTCTCTACTTCTCTATCATTCTCTCTCTCTCATCTCTCTCTCTTCTCTTCATTAACCCTCGATTAATCATATCTAATATTAACACGGGATAGTGCCACTGAAGACCATCCAGACAAAAGAATGTCAATTGTAAGTACTTAAGAGTCCAAACTACGCTGTCAACGCTTTAAAATAGCACTATGCTTCCTTCCCTGCATTCGCGCGATCGCCGTTGTCATCAACCATCGTGGTGTCTCTACTGGCGCGAATAAAAGAACGTTTGTGATTGGCTCACGCGCGATGATAGCCTGTTACCGAGAAGCACATTGGTTGAAGCATGAACCAGTTTGTCTCTATGGATTGTGTGGTAGTTCTTTTCTCAAAGCTGAAGTGCGTCTCGAAAAGAGACAATGTGGCACGGGCGTCGATTTGTACTCTTTTGTTTGGGCCCTGCCCCCCCCCCCCCCTAATGTTGAGCTGGGTCCCCTCACCCAATGTTGACTTGGCCCCCCATGTTTTTGGCTAGAATGCTACAAAAAACGTAGATAAAAGGTGATCATAACACAAAGGACTATCTCTTTTTATCCTTCTGCCTAGTGGTGTCTTGTTCCACTCATAATAAAAAGTCATGGCTGCTTTCACCACAAGATACAAATCGCAACAGCCGAGCGGATAAACGATGCAAAAACTTCACATACATAGCGCCATATGATATGGATTGGTTTGTGAGGTTAAAGTAAAAAGCTCTGGAATATGGGATGACCTAACCCCTTCATTACTAACACCGTTCCCGTCCCACAATCAGAATGCGTGCCGCCTCTCATGACCGCCATAGAAGAGCGCCGTCGGCGCCCTAAGGTGGCTTCTAAGGTGGTCTTCACGTGCCGATCAGAATAGACACGTGCTCCCAGTGCCTGCTCCCTGGATCTGACCCTTCGTGACTTCTTTACTGCTTAGATCAAAGACTTTCATAAATTATATAAAGATTAAAAACACACATTGTTTTAATCAAAATGAAATGGGTTGAATCCGGTGAACAAAAATGGGTAGGGGATAGGCTGTCGCACCTTCGGTTCGGATAGGGGAGCAACCAAACCCATAATATAACATTTCGTCGAACTCGTGAGATAGTAGCCCCATGTTCGCATATCTGTTTGTCTCAACAGAATGTCTCAATCTTTCGCAGCATTTAGTACATCCGCTGTATGACAAATTAGTGTGAGGAAATTGAGTGCATTACTTTCGAAGTGGTAAGCATGGAGTCCCATGAGCTGATGCCTCAAATCAAAATTCTGAACTATTCGGAAGGATTTCGAGGAAACTGGCATTGCTGATCAAATCGTACGCGTCTGATCTATTCAATGTATTATGCCAGGTTAAAGGACGTATGTTCCAGAAACTCAGTCTTTTTCAGCTTTGCGACATCATAAAGCCATGCCATGGCCATACGAGGCCATGCCTTGTGACGACATAAAACCTAGCCAGGTGTGTTTCTTGTTTAATTCTGGGTACAGTGATGAGCTTTTGCATGTATTTTGAACATACCTTTATATTATATGGCTCCGCTAATGTAACAAAGTCGGCCGCCGCGCGCGTTCTGCGACATCGTCGGTTGCCGTCTGCGCCATGCCGCGAATCGCCGTGCAGCGCCCCTCTAAAACCGCCGCTGCTCTCAAACCAGGAAAGCTAGCAAGACGTTTTTGGTATCAAAACACGCGCAATAGGTATCCAAGAGGCTAACAAAATTTGGGCGCGATTGCACAGCGTGCCGGAGAAGTATTCTCAAAAGGCCTTAGGGGGTCGCGTCGACCCTTCCCCCATCAGGGTGAGTCAAGGTGCAAGGTCAAGGTCAAGGTCAAGCACCAATCAAGCATTGGCCGAACTGCGACAGGTCACTTCCTCTGGCTTTCTTTTGCTCCAGAGCTTCTATAAAGTTTGCACCGGGCAGAACCCCGTGTTCTTGCCAATTGTGTCCAGCCATATACAAAAAAGCTTGGCGCAGGAACAGGCGAAAGTAAGACGCCAGTCGGCCCTAGCGGTCACCGCTCGCCCTCACTGTTCTGCAGCGCTGCGCATCTGCGTGCTCTTTGTATTGCTGTTGGAATGGAGGCAAGAGCAGCAGTTTAGCGAGGAAGCAGCCGGAGAAAGCGAAAAGAAATAACGACCCGAGGACACGGTTGAAATCCCTTCATACCAGATGAACGCTAATCGAATTACACCAGGGTTTAATCAAATTACGAAACTAGCGCACTTTCGTTCGAGTTGCGATAAATGGGACGAAAACGCATGAAGAAGAAAAACGGCCTCTTTGAAAGGCACGACCAGCGAAATCATTGCAAGCTGAGGTATTGATGAATATGCATTACTTCCCTGTTCTGGCCAAAGAGCCTCATATCATGCTGTTCGTTGTTTTGTGCTCATGTTACAGCTTTTGTTGCCCAGGTGTTTTTGCTCCCAAAATATCACCACAACAGTTGTGGTTTGCATTATCATTAAATGCCAACCAAAGTTGAAATGCTGTTTTAGATAATTTTGTTTAGTTAATTTTAGTGCATTTATTCGGCCTTTGCCCAAATGGAGCGCAGGCTGAAAATATTAATTTGCTAAGCTAAGGCTAGTGAAGTCTTACAGACGTCCCATCTACCGTTGAATTTGTCAGCATTCACAGCACGCTGTCCGCTAGTTCGAGCATTCTGCGACGCTGAAGTAGAGATTCTTTTAGCACAGACAGCGTACCAATGCGCTAAAATAACTGCTATTATGACAGCACATAATGGAGCGCTAATACCCGAGGTGAGTGACAACACAAACGAGGCGTTCTAAGTTTGCCACAAAATTCAAACACTGCACAAACGTGTCACCGCCATTTAATGTCGCCAGCGTCCGCAAGATGTTCATGCGTTGACAAAATAACCGGGGAGTATTTCCACAGCTTTGAATCTAGTGCATCGTATTGCAAACATTAAGCTGACTCGCATCTGAAGACTTAAATGAAGATACCAGGTTGTCGGTAAGATCCCTTTCTCTACACCAGAATCCTGGCTTGCAGAGGGGTGCGAACACTTCAGCGACCCTTTTTGAGTGAAGTTCCGAGAGTTTCCAACATATCATGTAACGTCTGAACGATGTTTCTGGCGCAGCTGATTTCGGTTCCGCCGCTCGCTCAGGAACGCCCAAACTGTCCCTTCTAAGCCAACAACCCGCAATTATTATATGATTACACATGTCCTATTCATGGGTAGCCACGCAAGTTCCGTGCTGTGTTGGCTTCTTGTCTGCCCCCGGCATGTCCGCATGGACACGTAACGTTGTGATCCGTGCCCACGAGAGGCGTGCCATCTGATCTGCTCTGAACTGATTGCAGGGTATGCCGTCCCTTGCTATTGCCGCCTAACTCAGAATATGTTGGCGTTGTTGTCGCTTAACTCTACACGTTGCACGTCAGCCAATGCCCAAGCAGCTGCAAATAGCGCGTCGTCCGACTGAGTACCCATGTGCCAGGGCAACTTTTGATTAGAACTTCGGACGAGGTTGTCGATCTTCCAGTCGATATGTTTGCCGCGTGACGTAATAAGTTCAGACGGGCGCATTTCGCAACGCTGTCGCGATTACCAGACGCCTTGCTACTGCCATCGGTGGCTGCCCAACGCCGCAGCCGGTGCTGTTTGCGCACCACATATCTACCACATTTCTCCTCAATCTCTCGACTCTTCACTTGAGCGGCCGGTCGCTCTCTATAACGCCGTCTCAAAATCGCGGGGAGCATCCCCGGAATGGATTTTTACATCGTCCAATAGCGCTGTGATGATGTATGTGCTGCTGGGACAGAGGCTGGGCCATCGCCGCCTCCATTACCGCCGCCGCCGGCCGCCGTCGAGCCAACTGCTGACGAGGCGGCGGCGCGCGTCTCTGATTGGTCCTGCTCGCCGGGAAGACGGCCCCTGGCGCCAGCCGGTCGGCTCCGGACCCAAACTCAATAATCCCAGCTCGAGCCGGCGTCGTGCAAGAAGGTCATACGTCCGGCTGAAGAAAATGTCCGTATCCCGCTACTCGAGGAGGATCGGGCTGCTCGAAGCTCACATTTGAACCCCACTTATCCTAACGTGTGCCTGTTCGGAATCCGACTACGAGAACGTGAGTTGAAGCTGGTGGCAAGGGTCATGCATCGCGCATTTTGATTGATTTAGTTACCGGCGTGAAAATGTGGATGAGGCCACCAGACACCTTAAAATGCAGCCTCGAGTCCAGAAGTGGCTCAAAACATTGGTTGGAACTATCAAGGGGACGCAGGTAGGAGCTCCCCGCCCCCACCCTCCGACCTCCCTTACCCAACAACCGAAAGCAGCCCCGCACCCCAACATTGTTTTTGGGGAGACCCGGATTTTACGGTCGTGCGGTGGGGGTCAGAGGTGACACCACAAGCAGTGCTCTTATGGTAGGCGCTGACACCCAAGATATGCACCTAATCAACAGTTCGGACCAAATCTGAAAAAGGATGGCCGCCCCCACCACGAGGCTTTACAATGCAGCACGTGCCAAGGCTTCTAAGAGAGCAGTCCTCACGTCATAAATCCGGCGAGCGGTGAGTGCGTGATATGGTCCCCAGGATTACTGGGTAAAAAGTAAAAACAAAACCAAAGACAAAAAAGTCCAATGGCAAAATGTCAAGCAGGATAAAAGTCAAATGCAAAAAGGCTTAAAGTAAAGAAGTCACAGGTCAAATGGCCAAAAGCAAGACGAATAAAGGTCAAATGCAAAAAAATAAACAGCCAAAATTTCAAAAGTGATAAAGGTAAAAAAGTTCTAAGTCGAAGGGTCAAAAGGTCAAACGGGCAAAAAAAGACTTAGGGGTCAAAAAGGATAAAAACGAGAAACAGAAAGTCCAACAATCGAAAGTGAAAAAGTAAACGTAAAATGGACAACGGCAGAACAGGCTATAAAGATCACTTCACCGGATTTCACAGGATTTTAAAACACACCGAGGGACTCTGGTCAAGCGTTCACGGGGCGGCCTAAGGGGGAGGGGATGAAGAGCCCGTCCCTCTCAGTAAGCTGGAATAAGCCATTTATCTGCTCTATGGCCGCGCGAAGGCAGCATAGTCCGGGCCTCAGGTTGAAATCGAAAGAGGACCCTCTCGTGTGATGGAGGTGCAAGGGCGTAGTTTCTCAAAATGGGTTGGGGGGGCTGAACAGCCAAAAATTACCCAACCTACCACAAAATATGCCAATAGACAAGCTTCTCACCAGATCTTGGCCACTTTCTTCCTCAAGCTTGAGGGACTAAAGTTCAAGTTGGGGGCTGAAGACCCCTCCCACAACCGTATAGGAAGCCACGCCACTGGATAAGTGTCTTATCTCGCGATGATTCTTCGTGACGTGGTGTTTGGTAGCGACTGAACAGGAGACTACAACGCTGGGCAAGTGTCTCAACTTACGATGAATATTTGGCGATGTGATGTCTTTCAGTCACCTGCTTTATATCCCTTTAGCCATAAGAACGCATGGCCATAAAAAAATTCCCTCAGAAGAGAGGTGCCACGGATTTTGAGCTGTGGAAGAACTTTTCAGGTGGTTTTGGGCCGTCTAAACAAAATGGTGCTTCTTCGCAGAGGAACCTTTTGAGCGAGGTTACTTAGGGGGTCTCCTGAGCTTTGGCGGGAAGAAAAGAAGGGAAGCAACACAACAACTTTATCACCACTCTCTTTTCCAACTCCTCAGAACTGTTCCATACCTTGCCAATTCGGAGAAAGTGTATGTTACGTTTCACGGTCATTTCGGGTTCTGGGAGCGCACAGGTAACCCCATTTGTTGGGTCACTGAGACCAATGAGAGAAAAAAGTCTTAGACATGAAGTGCCTACCAACGTTCATAAGCGTTACCTTGTGGATTGTCAGGCAGCCTCTCTTGCAATTCAACAGGTTTAAGTCGCAAAAAACGGCAGTTACTGTTAAAAGTATTCAGCTGGTAATAAGCTATAGTGCACCTAATTTTTATCGGGCTGTCCGATAACGTTACAACGTTTTGCTATTTTATGGACAGATATTAAGGTGAAGTTAGTTACGCTGTGTGCTATGGGCTCTGTAAAAAGACACGTTTAGCGCAGAAGCCTCAGTCAAATTCACGACTTGATACAGAAAAGGACAAAAATAAGAATTTAGACCTACTAGCTCGATTATGGGGGTGGGTAACTGCCCTTCGCTCCTTTTCTGCTGCGCCATCACTGACAACACCTAAAACAAAAGGGTCCCTGCAGACGTGCGAGGGCCCACTCTGAAACATAGATGAGATTTAGTCTGAACGTAACTAAGACGCAGAGACCTCGTGGCTGTGTGGAGGTTATAGAGTGTCAGGGATTTGATCTGGAAGTACCCCGCACAATAGACGAGGTGTTTTTAGCTGTTGTGCTTTAAGACTCCCAGGCACCTCTTTCATTTTTGACGTGGATTTCTTAGACTCGTCTTTTTGCTTTTTGCATACAAGTGTGGGAGGTTACAAGGGAAAGCAGAAGACAAGTAGGAAGACCATTATTCACACAGTCTTTATCCCCTTTGGCTTTCACATGATCAGCACAACTGATGGCAATCGATGCACCGTTTGCTCCTACCGAGTTAAGACAATATATAATCTTTTCTGGGAGAGCGGAGTGGTGCAAATCTGTGTTTTTAGTATGTCGCATACACTTGTGTCGCACAAGTACATACTCCGCAGCAGAAATAACCATATACAGTGCTCGACAGCATAAATGTAAACCATCACTAAAACAATTTCGTAACAACTTGAAATTGGAAGCTGCTAAGGAGTTTCACCCCACTAGATAAGCGAAAAATAGATAATTCAGTGTCAAGTGGAAACGGCTAACATAACTCCCAGAATCAAACACAAACGAGACAACAGGATAATCAGATCAGATTGAAGATAACAGACAAATCGATATATGTATATACATCGAAAGCACCATGACCACTGTCTCGTGTCTCCACCATGACCGCCGTCTCGTGCCCCCATGGCCGCCGTCTCGTGTCCCCATCATAGCCGCCGTCTCGTGTCCCCATGGTCGCTGTCTCGTGTCTTCACCATGACCGCCGTCTCGTGTCTTCATCACGGCCACCGTCTCGTGTCCCCGCCATGACCGCCGTCTCTGCACAGGCCCCGTGGCTGCGCAGAGACCATGGAGTCTCCTGGATCTGAACTGAAAGTGACCCGCGCAATGAACGAGGGTTTTTAGCTTGCTTGCTGCGGGGTTCTCAGGCACCTCTTTCCTTTTGACCTGGCTTTCTTCGACTCATCCAGACCCTTTTTACATACAAATCGGGAAGATTACAAGGGGAAGTGGGAGAGAAGCGGGAAGCACATCACTCTCGTAGTCCCTATCCATTTTAGCTGTCCGTCCTGGGATATTTTATATTTGATTTTTATCTTTTGACCATTTACATCTAGTTTTTATATTTTGGCCTTTAAGCATTTGGTTTTTTGCCATTTGACTTGTTGCCTTTTAACTTTTTGCCGTTTGGCTTTCTGTCGTTTTTTACTTTTTAGCTTTTTGTCTGTTTTGCATTTAGCTTTTATACCGCTGGACCTTTTGCCATTCGGCTTGTTGCCTTTTAACTTTTTGCCCTTTGATTTGTATACATTTGACCTTGATCCCTGTGAGCTTTTTGGGTGTTCAGCTTTTTGCGTCTGACTTTTGCCATTTGGCTTCCTGTCATTTTGGCTTTTTGGGTTTGCCTGCTCTGCATTTAAATTTTATCGTCCTTGAGTTTTTGTCCTTTGACTTAACCTTGCATGACTTTTTTGCTGACTTCTTGGCTTTCGACGTTTTGTCCGGTTATCGATCCCCAGTCGTGTCAACATAATGGCGCGAGCATAGAAGAACCCTTCTATTATGTACGAGCGGATGCCTAAAGACTCAGTGAAGTCTCCTGATTACGCCGCAAAATCTCGACTTGACAAGGCAACAGTGTCAGGACCTCAAAGTTGTCGAAAGGTAAAACAAACCGACAGTCTCCTTGTGACACTACCGTTTATACAGGGTAGCCAAGATGAAAGTTTCTCCACGTTTTACTCAACGGTGACAAGCGTATTTCTCGTACTTTTAAGACTACGAAAACATTCGAATGAATTTTCAGTGGGAACGCATGACCGAAAAGAAATAGCAGTCGTCAGTGATTTCACATTCGTTAAATCGTAACTATACAATAACTGTTAAGGGAAGAGAATAAGAATCCTGCCAACATCAACTTAGATAGTTAAATCTCCAACGTACTGATGTCCTTCTGGGCGGCTCTGGAGCGACTTTAGGTGACCAGTCGGGCCAAGCAGAGGCTCCAGCAGGATGGGGCTGCACCACACACGGCACGGGCTTCATTGGATTGAGTGGTGAAGCACATGAATGCACATATAAGACTATCGTGGAGAAGCTTCGTACTCATCCGACCCGTCGCCACTGGAGTTCATGCTGTGGGGTAACTTCAACAGCCACGTCCACGCGAACAAGCCAGTGAACCTTCAATAGCTGAGGGCCGCGTCCGGGTTTGAAATGGGGTGCATCACCGCCGACAAGATCGACAAGAGATCCGACCAACTGCAGCAAGTTCCCCTATGCTCTTGCGCAGTCTGGACCGTCAGACGGACATCTGGAACATCTTTCCTGGCCACTTTTTGACGGATGTGGAGTCTTTGACTACCAATGTCGCTGCTCGTGTTTTGCCATCGAATTGGTGGTCAAATGCCACCACAGCAACGATTGTGCGGCAAATATGCTTGTCATTGCCGATGAAAACGTTAGTCAACTTCTTACCTAATAAGAAGTTGATTAACGTAAGTTTTGCACCAAATAGTGACTCAAAAAAGTTACTATTGGGTGCAAAATGAACGTGATATTGATGACAATGTGTTAAGGCGTCTAGCGTGCCAGCGGTTTTGACAACAACAAAACAATGCCGACATTCATTGAGCCAGTATTCTCTTTTTTGCGCGCAGGCATGGGGGGCGGGGGGTGGGTTCAGAAAAGTATTGAGGGGTATATACGAATTCATACGTATGCTCACTGGAGCATACATATGAATTAGTATGCTCCAGTGAGCATTTGGGGAAGGAGGAGGGCAACCCCCCCCCCCCTCCGCTTAAAGCATACGAAGTGACACTCCTGACCGTACGATGACATGACAGAGTGCCCTAGTTTTCATCATGTTCCTAATATGTCCGTTGAAACGTAACCCGATAGGGCACTTAGTTCTCTTACATAAGCGACAGCTAATATCATACCCAGCTTACATTCCATGCGGCTTTTGTCGTACAGTTCTCTGACAGCCCGAACACATTTCTTAGACCAGAGCGGACTCTAAACTAAGGCTAGAAGGCGGAAGGCAATCAGCAATGGTGACAGATTCACTCAGGGCTTAAGTGGTGCCAGGTCAAGTTTTGAAAATTGTCCGTTGGGTATTTATTTCGGATCTCAGCAACCAGAGAAGATGCAAGTGTGGCACCAACTGCACGATGAAGGCGGCGAATGTGCCGGCCAAAGCTCACCAACGGTTCTCAAAATTGTTTGAAACATTAATGCCACGGAAATCGACTGGAAAACGGCCGACGTCACTTTTTCCAAAATTGGTGTCTTATTTATACAAGATGCTGTGGCGTAAGCCGAGAGAGCTTGCACCATGGAAACCATGTCGGTGAGAATATATCCTTATTTCTGTGACCAATATCCACCCAAAAGTTTATGCTTTTCGCAACACTTTGATCACAGCAGGGCAGACAACAATTCAATGAAGACTCGTCAATGTCGATTGAGCTTGCCAGGCCCTGCGAAACTGATGTGCTGCCTTTGTCCAGCGCCCTTACTTGTGAATAAGATCGCGAGCAGCACGTGCATCAGTGAGCCCTGCCCTGTTTGCCCTTCCAGGCATTATGGAAGGTTTGCCTTCCAGCATCAATCATCAATCATCATCGAATCATCAATCAAACGCATTGGTGTCGATTGTCGAAGGCGTCTGTGGCTCCATTAACCTAGTATCACGTACGTAGTAGTAGTAGTAGTAGTAGTAGTGGTAGTAGTAGTAGTCATCACGTACACGATAACAACTGGCATCCCATCCATTTGTTTCGTGCTCACTCGTTCGTCCCACGTTTCATAAGGCGTCGCACTTGTCAGTGCAAAGACGTTGGTAGTCATGCCTATGAATTTGTGGAACCAGGTCAAGTTAACCAGGGAAGAAATCATTTGCATTTTATTTGATCAGGTAAATGCTGGCAAGGATTATCTGTTGGGCTGTCTTGAATACTC
This sequence comes from Pollicipes pollicipes, assembly GCF_011947565.3. Lineage (NCBI taxonomy): Eukaryota > Metazoa > Arthropoda > Thecostraca > Pollicipedomorpha > Pollicipedidae > Pollicipes > Pollicipes pollicipes. The sequence continues at coordinate 42,834,491 of NW_023596545.1, read as the reverse complement.
TGCTGCTGGGTGATACTCGTACTCTATATTGAATCGAGAAATGATCTTGTTCGTGCTGCACTATGGCGGGGCATCGCCGGCCCTCGCAATGTCCCGCTCTCGCCAGCCGGCTCACAGCTTTTACACAAGGACGGATCCAACCTATCGCTCTTTCTGGGGCACGCTCTTTCAGCATACATTTCGTCGCTTACAACGGCGTTCATGTTATGCTAAAATGTGATGTGATCGTAGTTTTCATTTCTCTTCCCACAGCGACCGTTATCAAACCTAGTCTGTATCTTCACCGATCTCGAAAAAGTATCGCGTGCCAGGTGAATGTAACTGAATGACAATCATGTTCTGCCAGATTCTACATAACTGATGACATTATAATGACATCGGATCTCATATCGTTTTAGGCTCAGATTTAATTCTCTTCCCACAGAGCCCTTTATCAAAGCTCGTTTGTGTGTCTATCTGTCGATCCAAGCGACTATCACATATTAGATGAATGTGACCTAGGCACAATGATATTCTGGGAAGCGGGACCAAAACAGTCGTCAGCAACAAACGTGACATTTGGAACGGCAAATCTGGCTTCCATTTACCACCCGAGGAGGGATTCTGAAGTGCATCCGCGTTCTTGTCACCAGGGGTGTGTCATTGTCATGTAGGCGGATTCTGTCTCAAAGGAACGAGTCCACGGTTTAAGTCCGGCAAACCCTCTGGTTCGATTGTCTTTAAGGTTAAACTACAGCACGTCGCAGTAGACGATGCGTACCAAGATCTCCAAGGCTTATCATGCGAATTTGGACCATGCGTACAGTTGCGGCCAATGCAGAACAAATTTGCGAGCAAGGCTGTATGCACCGCGAGGGCCGTTTGGTGCTTAAAGAAAGAATGTCATAAGAATTGTTATACGATGTAGCACCTGTTGTGGTTAATACTGGTATTTCTGCCATCTCCTCTCATGCTTTCGATTCCCGTGTCATTCGCTGCGACCTTCAGTTTCGGGATATTTTTTTTTTACATATTTAATTGTCTGCGAGCAGACGGAAACGTCACCCGCACAAGCAAAGCAACAAAAAAAAACACCCATCACGAAGCGCAAGGGTGGAGTTGCGTATTGAATTGGTGGGGATCCAGCCCCCCGTCCTTTTTTGAAAATAAAGGGGGTTGAATCCGATGATAAACAAGTTTTTCCTGTACCTTGGGGTAGATTTACCCAATTCCTTTGTTCAGCCCCAAATTGTTTTGCAAAACTACACCGTGGCCACAAGGCAACATATCTTCGGTATCAGAGCCCAAATATATTGTGTTGAATACTCAATTTGGGGCATACGAGAATACCGTAAGTAGCATGTGATAATATCATGGCGATAGCATAACTATTTTATCACACATTATTTTTTGAGCATAATTACGCACTTGTCTGCTTAGGAACAAAAAGGAGCTCTACCTGTAGATCACGGGTCACCTTTGTCGTGAGCCACGAAGCACAGCGTGCATGTCTCAGAGTGAAGTCCCAGTGCCTGTGTAAATGGCAAAAATGATCCGGCTCTTTCCCGGATGGGACAGAAATCCGGTATTCCGCCTCCTAGTACGTAATGAGTGGAGGTGCAATTCTGACGCACCCCCTGTATATTTGTAACGCCGCCGTCCGTTCTTTTAACAATCCGGTTATGTTGCATGTGTTCCAAATTTTGTGCATTCTAATCGCCCGTGGTGCTGTTCGTGTCGATCTATTTTCATCACCGCCATCGTCGACACCGTCATGTGAAATATATTGAGAAGCAACGAACGCGGCGTCAAAACAAACTCATCCACTTACTCCCAAAACAAACTCGCCTATCAATGAGCAAAATCAGTCACGCTGGCTGTAGTTATTGCTTAGTCCCTTTTCCAAGACTCAAAAAGCTGTTGTCCGGTGTTGAAACTCGCCGAGAGCGATTCCTATCTCAACCAGCTGAAACCAAGCGGCCCCAAATCGCAGCACGGCAAACAGACGTGCCACACGAGCGACGATTACCGCCGACCGCCGCGCTGCGCTGGCTGCCGATGGGGTCCGCTGATGAGAGTCAGGCCTGTCTCGCTCCATTGGCCCCCCTCGCCGGCCGGGCGGCGTGCGTCGGGGGCCAAGGCGGCCGGAAGGAAGCGGGCGTCCATCGGCGGCGGCCATCTTGGCCGGTCTCGGCGGATCAATCGGAGCCGCCCGGGAGGGAGGGAGGGGGGGGGGGGGGAGCGGACTGACGTCAAACGCGCCGCCGAGATCGCGGCTATCGAACCGTTTGGCGGAGTGCGATCGGGTAATGGGACGAGATTTGCTACGAGTGTGAACGGCCCGGGGGAATTAGACGGCAGCAACGTTGCGATAGCGTTGATGACTTTCTGGCGTCGTTCTGCGTTCAGACACGTGAGGTTCATATGTTAGGTCTCTTGCAGTTGTATCTTGAAATCTAAAACAATTTGTCTATTTAGAAAGCTCTACGGCACTAGACCAATGTAATATTTCATCCCCTTATCTAGAAACCAGCTGAACGCCGCGGGCACCGACCCCATCTCCGGGTTGGATGCCGAGCATGCGTTCGATAATGTGCAGAGTGGATGGGGCTAAAAACAAAACATGAAGCTGTTTAGTTCTACCGCTTTCAAATTCATTGGTAACGGAAAGCTGGAATATCAGCTGATTCACGCGGTTTGAAATAATGCTGTTGCGCACAAATACCGAAAGGATTAAACTTGACATGGGATTATTTTAGACATATCACTGCCAAAGTAAGGTAAAAAGGAATGTGAAACCAAGGCAATACACACCAGGTGGAACCGTTCCGACGGCGCTCTTCTCAGCAAAAATCTCTACGTGACGCCACGTCGTACACCTTTTTCGCTGAGACGGCCGCACGCCCGGTAACAGACATGAGAGATCGCACGCATTGCACCACATTTGGTTGGTGGAATTATTTGCACGACCAAATTAGATATGAATGAACAAAAAAATCATACTTCTACCTTAATTTGAAGACAATTCAGGAACCGAGGCGGTGATATATGACCCAGGAAGCAAACTATTCGAGGACAATTCGTCGCGCTTTACGCCAAAGAAGCGCTTGGCGTAAGTATTAATTGATGACTTCGGATGAACTTGTACTCAAAACTGCACCGCGGTTTACCAGTGTCGCTTAATGGTAAGTCCCATGGGGCCTGAACGGCCCCTCGGGACCTACTATTGAGGGCACGATTTCAGGGTCCAAAGGGCCCGAAAGGCCGGGCGTAGGTCGTATTCAGAGGCCCTGGCATGCAAGGCCGTTCACCCCAATGCCATCCAGAGGGTCGTGCGAGTAGATCAGGGCCCCCTGAGTCGATAAGGGTCTATACGTCGGTCAGACACAACCAGTGACGCGCAGTCACCTCCGTGACGACATGGGCCTGAGGGCTCATTTCCCAAGCGGGATGAAGTCGGAGCCAGTGATTTACATTGGTCGGGGCCCAAGTCTGCCAGGGCCCAACAGCGGCCTTGTGTTGGCAACGGGTCCCGGGTCGGCCACAGGCAGTATTCGAAGAGGCCCGAAGATCCTGGAGGGCCCATTGGGTCCGACGATCAAGGGGCCTATTGAAGGGCCTTATAACACGAAGGGCTGATCTAAGGGCGCGACGGGCTGGTCGGAGCCTTATTCAAGGGCCATTTGTGGCCATTTATCACTTCACAGTTATACGCATCATTACCGGCGAGCAGACCCTAAACTGGTTTCCGGACAAAAAGTCGAATGAGAAAAGTTAATTGAAAAAGTCCAACTAAAAATAGAAAGGAATTATAGATGGCAGGGACTTAAGTTGAACCGGAAAAATTCGAACGACGAAAGTCGAAAAGTCGACAGAAATAAAAGTTTAATAAACAAATCGTAAGACAAAAAGTTGATAAGGATTATCAAATGGAAAAAAGTATAAAAAACAGTAAAAACTAGCAGGGATGGAACTGAAATGGAATGAGTCAAAAGACAAAATGTCGACAATGATGGGATTAGAATCGGATAAGTAAAAACGCTGGTAGTCAAAATGAATTAAAACAGCCAAGTCATCGGGATTTGATGCCTGCTATGAGGGTAAATGGTATGACAGGATGGATGAGGCCGAAGTCACGCGAAAAAGCATATGGGACTGGATGGGACTGAACGGGACTGAATGGGGCTGAATGGGACTGGATGGAACTGGATGGGACGAGACGGTTGTGGGCGGTACCGTACGCGACCAGATGGCACCAGAGGGGGCCGGGTGAGAACAGATGAGACGGGACTGGATTGGATGGAACCGAGCGAGACCAGATGGACCAGATGGGACGGGACGGGACCGAACCGGACGACACCAGACGGGACCACGCGTGACCGGACGCGATCAGACAACATCGACGTCACCGGGCGGGGTCGAAAAGATGCGGAGCGGACAGGGCGGAACCAAACGGATCACACGCATTTTCAGGTAGTCTTCGGGAAAGCTGCTACCTATAGGCTCAAATACGAAGCCAAGATAAAGGTATCGAGTGTCTTGCGACAACACCTGGGTCTTGTTGGCTGCGCTGCGGTGCACGGCTCCGGTATCCCCCGCGTTTTATGTTGGGGGGAGGGAGGGGAGCGGGGATCGCAGAACTGCTGCAGGAATGAGGACGGAAAGAGAAGGGGGAAATGACGCAGCCCACCTTCAAAATGCCAATAAATAGGTTTCTGCTTGCATTCGACCCACTTTAAGGCTGCTCCAGCCCCTCGTGGCAGATGAATAGGGAGCTACACTACCATGTTCGACATTGTAAGTTCAGAGTTGTTATGCCTAGTTACCGGTCTTCAGTATGTCAGGAGGACGATTAAATGACGCCAAAGACGAAACAGTGATTATGCTCGCTGGACTCAGCGTTTCAACCTGTGCTTATGATAACAAGCTTGTCTTCATAAGCATGCTACTGTCCCGTAACCTTCCTGCCGACTTTTGTCCTTGTAGGCTTTCCACGTTTTGATTTTTTCGCCGTCGTTTTTAATTCCCGTCTGTTTTTAATCAGCCTTGGACTTTTCAACTACAATCATACTTTTCCAATTTGACTTTTATCCCAGTCGACTTTTATCCCTGCCGATTTTTTTCAGTCAACTTTTTCGGCCTTTTTCCATTTTTTTCATTTTTTATTTAATTTTATGACAATGCTTTCGACCTTTTGTCCGGCCACTGTCTAAGCTATGCTCAGTGAAGCCGTTCTTGGTCACCATTCAACTGGTACCTTGCCCGACACGTCTGCTGCGATTATTCAAACCACGTAACCAGAAACACGTAAGTTGCCCAGTGCATTAGCGAGGAACATTAGTCACATAGATAAGACAGTAGTATTAGCCTTATTCCTCGGAAAACCAGGAGAATAGAGATAGAGTTAGGTTGAAATTTCGGCAACATGTCTTTCTCGAAACAAGAGCAGAAGTGATTCTGCTATCATCTCGCAAAAGGCATGTTGCCGAGATGTCAACCTAACTATATCTCTATTTACCTGTTTTTTCCGAGGAATAAGGATAATACTACTGTCTTATCTTTGTAACCAGAAACACGCTACATGATGCGCACCGAGCACGTGCGTCACCACGCCACAAGCTTGTAATGGGTCCATGGAAAAAGTCACCTCAACATCAAGTTAAGAAGCCAATAGCCCCGAGCTTCGCTCAACACTTTCCAGTTTGTTGACCGTTTTACTACCGACCAGCAACGTTCAATAGTTGACATGCAACAGTGTTTCGTTTACAAATAATGTCTGCAAGTTGGATTTTGTTCCACACCGGAATGCTTTTTCTTTGTTATTTTTATTTTGTTTTATTATATTTATTATATGTTATTAATTGTTTTGGAATGCGTCCACAATCGTGAGCTGCAGTGAACAATACTAAGACGGCTGTCGGGCGGAAGATCCCGTCACTATATCCCGTTACTATGTACACCGTTTGAAGTCTTCATTTCACGCCATTTGATTTATCGTCTCATCGTATGCCGCTTATACAATGGTTTTCACCAGTCTTGTGTCAACCTGACCTTGCTGAAAGGTTGCATGGGTTCATTGACAATACCGTTTACACGCCGAATGGCAAAATGCGCCACTCAATCCCCATAGGCCTGCGGACAGCTGTTGACGGCTGTTTTATGACCAGAACCAAAAGTATTTCATTCCCGACTACAAGGAGACTCTGGAAGGCTCCCTGCGTTCGGGACACTGAAGGGGCTGTGTGCCCCTTGGCCGCATTTGGACATTTCATCGGTTTGGGTCGGACCGACGGGCTCAGGACCTACACAGATATCTGGGTGCCTCGACTGTCCTGCGTTTATCGAAAAGTACCGTAGCTCACTGCCCATTGCTACCCCTACTCATTCACAATTCGAAACACTTGTTGATATTGCCGTGCTGTCACTAAAACATTCAGATTAGACTGATCTGTGTTTCTATGGCGCCGATGTACCGATAACACTTCCACTGACCAATAGCCCGGCACTTCTGTCCTCGTGCCAGGAAACTGCCATGATGTTCTGTGGGCTCTGGCTACCTCAGACTTGTTGTCAGCCTCAGCAAAACTGTGGCGTGTTGGGTCCGCCGGCTCATTACCGTATCTCCAACTGCCACGGGACTTCCGTTCGCGACGCCATTAAATAGTTTTGTAATTCCAAGAATGCTTCAGCATATTTTATATAAACTCATCAAAGTCGGAGTCCATGGTTGCCTTGGGAGCAGCTGCACGCCCAGGAAGAAGCCCTCGGGTGCATTGGTTTGTGTTTGTGCCGATGCGGGATGTGATATGGGATGTGGGTGTGCCGGCTGCAGGGGTTACATATAAAGATTACTTAAACTGTATCCGATTTTAGCAGAGTCTTATGACATTTTTACTGCTTTACTCGAGTTGTTTCAAAACGTTTGAGATGCTTAAAATGTTTCCCGATGCCAACGGAAAGCATACGGACCTCCTCTTGCAGACAAGCTTTTTGCGCAAAATGTGATGTAGGCTGCAAGCTGTGGGACAAGATGGTCTTCGAGTTTTCTTCACACCAGGCCCGGCTATACGTGTGGTTGCGTATATTCGCATGCATGTACGCTTGCTTAACACACACACACACACACACACACACACACACACACACACACACACACACACACACACACACACACACACACACACACACACACACACACACACACACACACACACACACACACACACACACACGCACGCACGCACGCACGCACGCACGCACGCACGCACGCACGCACGCACGCACGCACGCACGCACGCACGCACGCACGCACGCACACACACACACACACACACACACACACTTCACTCCCATTTGCCAGCGCCTCAATAGGCTCATCACAAATCAACACAACCACGCTTGTTTAGTCCGCTGACATTACCCCGGCGCGCCAAATCGCCCGCGGTCCGCTCGGCGCGCGCGCGCGCCACATCAGCAGAGCCGCCGCGGCCGGGCCTTTGTCGCCGGTGCGCGCCGCCGAGGGGAGCCGATTTGGCCGGCGGCGGGGCGGCAGGCGGGCCCATCTCATCGCGCGCCGGCGCCGCTCCCCACTTCCGGCCCCACTTCTCTGATTGTCTCCCTCTCCCCGACTCCCCTCGCGCCGCCCGCACATGTAATTAATTCGTATGACATATTATGACATGAATTATACATGACACCGCGGCGGTGCGTGGCCACGCTCAGCGACTTTCCGCGGCGGGGTGAGCGCCACCCCCGCCGGGCCGCCACGGGCCGACTCTGCGGAGCAAAGCAGGGCACCGAGGCGGCGTGACCCGCGGGAAGATCTCGTGAAGAGGCTACTTAGTCACCTGCTCAAACCACGCCTGGAGTACCGAGATGTGAAACGTAATGTTGTGCTGTGAATGAAGACCTGCCGCTGAAATAAACTTTGGGCAAATCATTGGACGCTGACGCCCACCGTCAGTCCTTGATTCATACGAAGTGGGAGAAAGAGAAGTCACAAATCGCCCAGTGCTATCATGGCGGTGGGCTAGTTCAAGGACCTCATAGTACGGAGAACTATGACATTTTCGGTTTGTTACATGATGTTTTACGGGCAGTTCATTTGCATGTATATGACGGCACCATAAAATACCAGTGGATTTAGACATCTATTTGCATGGTGGGCGTTCATGGGTTAAACAACAAAAATAAAGATGCGTAGATGCGAACAGCTGAATGTCAGGATTCTGATGTTTCAATTACGACGCATCACATGCAATGCAAACACGTCAACATGTCACCTTACAAGCTACGAAATCCACAGAAGCCCCGACGCCAATGGCGTTATCCACTGAAGCTCAGATGGCGGTCAAACGGGACAAGTGCATACAGCTTTTGCGTCGCAAGCTGCCTGCATGAGCGTACGGGCGGCAGAGCAGCGTCAGCCAAATGGTGAAGTTGGAGTGGCTAAGGCACGGATGGTGGAGCTAACGGCCATGACAGGACGGCTCGAGCCGAGTGAACTGTGACCAAGTATACATAACTCTCCAGCGGCTGAGATGGCACGATGAAAAACATCACAGCGGTTAACCTCCGGCGGCCAACCGGCAGAGATGTGGCCAGTTGTGGCCCTCCGTTCGATCAGTGAAAAGTCCTGGGTCTCCGTTCAATTATCGGGCAGTCGTGGGTCTCCGTTCAATTATCGCTCAGTCGTGGACCCTCCACTCGATCAGTGAGAGGTCGTGGATTTCCGTTCTATCATTAGGCAGATATGGGTTCTCCGTTCGATTAGTGGACAGCTGTGGGCCGTCCTTTTGATCAGCAGACAGTCATGGGTCGTTCGCTCGTTCGTAGACAGTTGTGGGCCCTTCGTTATATCAGTGTGCAGTCGTGAAGCCCCATTCGTGGGCAGTCATTGGTCCTCCGTTCGATCAGCGGACAGTCGTGGGCCCACCGTTCGATCAGCGGGCAGTTGTGGGCCCTCTGCTCAATTAGTGGATAGCCGTGCGTCCTCCGTTTGATTTGTGGACAGTTGTGGGCCCTCCATCCAATTAGTGGGCAGTCATGGGTCCTCCATTCCATCAGTGGACAGCTGTGGGTCCTCCATTTGATCAGTGGACTGTCATGGATCTTCCGTTCGGTCCGTGGGAGGGCATGGGCTGTCCATTCGGTCAGTCGGCAGCCGAGGACCTTCCGTTCGGTCAGTGGGCAGTCATGGGCTATCCGTTCGGTCAGTGGGCTGTCATGGGTTATTCGTTCGGCCAGTGGACAGTCGTGGGCCATCCGTCCGGGCAGTGGGCAGTCGTGGGTCTTTCGTTCGTTCAGTGGGCAGCCATGGGCTGTCCGTTTGGTCACTGGGCAGTCGTGGGCCGTCCTCTCGGTCAGTGGGCAGTCGTAGGCTGTCCGTTCGATTAGTGAACAGTTGCGGGCCTTCCGTTCGGTCAGTGGGCAGCCGTGGGCCTTCCGTTCGGTCAATGGGCAGTCGTAGGGTTTCCGTTCGATTCGTGAACAGTCGTGGGTTTCCGTTCCATCAGCGCTTTCAGAAGCCGTGTCGAACTCGGAACAGCGATGGCGTTCAGCATTCCGTGAAACACGCTCGCGCGCCCAGCATGGGCTGCGCACAATAGAGTCCAGTGTGCCGACCACCCATACAATCACACAGCTCGTTTCTGGGGCCTGAATGTGCATAGGAGCCCGTGTTGCTGATTCAGCAGTGTTTCCACTTGCATGTAGTGTGGTGCTGCAAGAAATATTTGGACATCTGAGTAGGCCGCGGACAACCTGATGTTTTTTTACGTCGCCTAACATCCGGGAATGTTTCGTTTGCATAGCTACGATACGCCATTCTGTAACCAGCTGACACAGTACGTAGGGCTTCCCCTCCGCAAACAAATGCTTCCCAAACGCAAAATGATCTATGAAACCTTTATTAACAACATCCAACACTTACTTCCAAAAAGGGCATGCAGTATCGATCCAGAAATCCATTTTCGCGAGCGCATGTCCACCATTCCGTAACGCTAAAATAAACACTCTGATTGCCGCAGCGCAACGAACAGCCCGCACTCCGATCATACGGCATGACAAACCCTGAATCCTGATATCCCCGACGTGTAAAAATTACCAAAGTGGCACCCGCGACAGCATGAATAAAAACAGCAGTGGAAGCTGCGGTGGCCCGCTGGCCGCCCGGCCGACAATCCATCGCCAGTAGCCGGCACCGGCCAGGGGCCGCGTCGGCGAGGGACCGCGCCGGCCAGGGACTGCGCCGGCCAGGGACTGCGCCTGTCAGGGACTGCGCTGGCCAGGGGCTACGCCGACCGGGACCGCGCCGGCCAGGGGCTGCACCCTGCCCGCTGCACTTCCAGCAGGACAGCGCGCGCAGACCGCGACGGGTAAGACGACAGCGCCTCGCGAACGGCGTCCTTGCGGGCTCTGCCGACCGCGGAGAGCCGGGCGGAATGAACGGTGTGCGGGGCCAGTGGAGAGCTATCACGCGGGGCGGGTGGCCGCCGCCAGCCTGGGAGCGCGGCCAGGCCGCAGCCAGCTCGCAGGCCCGGCTAGCGGCGGCCGGCCAGGCGCCGGGCACACGTCCCGCTCCAGTCAGCGGGAGACGCATTGCACATTGGTCCGGCGAGAGCAAGGCAAGCCTGGCGGTTCGGTAACTGGGAGACGAGAGAGGGGCTGGGAGCTGGAAGTGGGGGCACAGACCGGCCGGCGGGCCGCTCTGGCCTCCCCGGCGGATGGGAACAAAACACAAGCGGACCTCGTAGAAAAATAGACCCATACGCTGGAAGTCGGGCGGCCGAGACGGTCGCAGTTTCTAGTAGAATTTCTTTGCCGCCGCTTGCTTATTGTCCCTGCAAAACAGACAAATGTAACAAAGCATACTGCATGCAGACTTGCACGTGCCGTGGACTCGGAAAAAACGGCTTCAGTATAAGGTTCGGAAGTAGTTGAGGCAGACAAATACCATGGAACCGTTGTAATGAAGCGTTGTGAACTTTCAAAACAAGTGAGATTAGTGCGTAACGAAAGTGAGGGAATACAAGACACAAGGCAAGTAACACAAGATACCACACAATAATTCCTCGAATGATCAGTCGATAATTACTAAGCGTCTTCCTTCCCAGCTCCCAACTTGCATATTTCACCCCGGACCAATACAAACGGCCATCAAACTACAATCCGACACGGCAGTGTTCTCTGGACGATCGCGAAAACGCCTCTGACTGCCGCGCACGAAGGCCGACATCGCGCAGACGTCAGCGCATGCGTGCATACTCCGGCCCTCACCTATACGTCAGGAAGCCCAGCATAACCACCAGCTGAACGAGCACGACGCCGACGAACACGCCGACGCTGACGCAGCCGCCGGCGCCGGAGGGACAGGCCGGCGGCGGCTGCTGCTGCAGTCGCTGTGCCGTGATACTCATGTCGCGTTTCACCATGTTCAGGCCGTCCCGCAGCTCGTTCATCACCTGGGCGGGGCACGGAGGCCGTTACACAGGTGAGAGACCACAGCCAACAGCTGAGGGAACGCCGCTACACCTCCACTGTGGTAATGTCAGCACGGGAAACGCGCCGGCTGCTCGACCCACGACGCTCATGCCACTTGGTCGTCGCTGATGAGACGTACGACTATGCACGTGCAATTCGGCCTAATTGAAGGGATCGTCGATTCAATAATCCGTCGGTGGTAACACGCCATTATGTCCAAACTACGTACCTCATAAAACTGCGAGCGAACACATCTACCAGCCGGGGCAACGGCAATAAACTGCATCCATCGGTGCAAAAGGCTCGGTAGGTTAGACGGCCGGCTTCCCGCTCCACCCACTCGTGGCGGAGTGGCTTCGAGTCGTTCGAAGTGATCGCTATTTGCCCCTGACTGCGATGGCGTGCAGCCGGTGACGGCCGCCGCGCTAAAGGTCAAATGACGTTAGAGGGCGCGACAAACCGACCCGAGCAGTGCGGTTCGTTACGCTTTCACCGTGAAACGCCGTTGGCATACCACTTCAAAATCGGGTGGTGGGAACGCGGATTATACAAACATCGCTTAGCGTGGGCGTTGATCCCAAGCATTTATCCAGTCAGAGGGTTTGGACACCAACCCGCCCTTACCGCCCCCCCCCCCCCCCTCTGCGAATGACGCTAGATCGGTTGTTAAAATTTCGGGGGCTCTGCCGCCGTGCTAATAAGATCTTATCAACGTGCCGCCGTGCTAATAAGGTCTTACCAACAAACTACTTAGGGCACAGCGACCATCGAACCTACATCATCAAGCCTCAGCTAACCGGAGTCGTGTAGATGCTGCGGCTTATGGGAACTTCATCCACACGACCAGCCTGCACCTCCCTGAGCATGTCCGTCACATGTCTGGCTGATCACTGCTCTGTTTGTGTATGACGTAAAACGCCAAAGAGGGACCGCTGTGTCCATACATAGAAGCTGTGGCTGCTCTGTTTGTGTGTGACGTAAACGCTACAGAAGGACCACTGTCCGTACGTAGAAGAGGGGCTATTATGTCTGTACATATAAGCTGAGATCATTGTTTCAATACCGCATCAGCAAAAGGTGTCATGGAGATCGAATTGTAGTTGCAAAAGCTACGAGGGAGACCAAAATCAGCGGACACTCCGATCTATCCATAAATGGGAGACCAAAAATAAGGAATGTCCAAAACCTGAGTCCGAATCGTCCCGTAAGCATTTTCCACCGAAGAACAATGTTGAATTTTGATACTCTGGCCAGGACTGGAGGCTCCACCACACATGCAAAGATTATACTGCGTGCGATATGCTGCTGTTTTTCCACAAAATCAAAGTTTCTTTAAAATGCCACCAGGCGGCCAAACAACGGCCACCAGATGGCCTCAACACAGCCACCCGATGGCCACCCCAAGTCTCGGAAGACCAAATGGAACCGCGCCGGCACACGCCGCCGTGTTAAATCGGTTGCAAGCCCGTAATGGAGGCAAAATACATGCTGCGTGCCTCGCGTGCCTGCGTGACCGCGTGGCTGGCAGTACCGGGCGCACGAGCGCACCACGTCAGCGTGCCGCCCCACCTTCTGTTGCTCGAATGCGCCGCCGGCGCCACCCGCCTGCTGCACCGTGCCCACCGGCTTCTGCTGGTTCTGCAGGATCGTGTGTGACCGCTGGTTGATCTCCCCCACAAAGTTCCTGCGGACGAGCGTAGGGTGACAGCGGGCGCGAGGATTCGGTGACGCCGGTGCAGTCCGGCCTTCAATGTTTTGGATCAGGGTGGAGAATCACACTGACGTAGGAACAATTGTCCACGGCACCTCCAACACTCCTCATGCTCCACGCTCTTTCCACGATCAACTCATCGCTCATTCATTTCAGACAAGGTGCTATAAATTGCGCATCTTCACTAACATAGCCTTGACTCTACACCCAGATGATCACCCAGGCTGCATGTTCCTCCTGCACTTGACTCAAGGAACAGTTCCCCACGGCCCCGGTACAACCTGATCGCGAACCCCACGCCGACCGACGGCCGCCTGGCAGCGCTCACTCACTTGATCTCACGGGCCGCCTGCACAATCTCGCGCTGGTTGTTCAGCACGGCGTCCACCTCATGCCGCCGGATGGAGTCGGCGGCCGG
>NW_023596545.1:42754727-42820140 GCF_011947565.3 Pollicipes pollicipes | reverse complement strand
GCTACGAAATCCACAGAAGCCCCGACGCCAATGGCGTTATCCACTGAAGCTCAGATGGCGGTCAAACGGGACAAGTGCATACAGCTTTTGCGTCGCAAGCTGCCTGCATGAGCGTACGGGCGGCAGAGCAGCGTCAGCCAAATGGTGAAGTTGGAGTGGCTAAGGCACGGATGGTGGAGCTAACGGCCATGACAGGACGGCTCGAGCCGAGTGAACTGTGGACCAAGTATACATAACTCTCCAGCGGCTGAGATGGCACGATGAAAAACATCACAGCGGTTAACCTCCGGCGGCCAACCGGCAGAGATGTGGCCAGTTGTGGCCCTCCGTTCGATCAGTGAAAAGTCCTGGGTCTCCGTTCAATTATCGGGCAGTCGTGGGTCTCCGTTCAATTATCGCTCAGTCGTGGACCCTCCACTCGATCAGTGAGAGGTCGTGGATTTCCGTTCTATCATTAGGCAGACATGGGTTCTCCGTTCGATTAGTGGACAGCTGTGGGCCGTCCTTTTGATCAGCAGACAGTCATGGGTCCTTCGCTCGTTCGTAGACAGTTGTGGGCCCTTCGTTATATCAGTGTGCAGTCGTGAAGCCCCATTCGTGGGCAGTCATTGGTCCTCCGTTCGATCAGCGGACAGTCGTGGGCCCACCGTTCGATCAGTGGGCAGTTGTGGGCCCTCTGCTCAATTAGTGGATAGCCGTGCGTCCTCCGTTTAATTTGTGGACAGTTGTGGGCCCTCCATCCAATTAGTGGGTAGTCATGGGTCCTCCATTCCATCAGTGGACAGCTGTGGGTCCTCCATTTGATCAGTGGACTGTCATGGATCTTCCGTTCGGTCCGTGGGAGGGCATGGGCTGTCCATTCGGTCAGTCGGCAGCCGAGGACCTTCCGTTCGGTCAGTGGGCAGTCATGGGCTATCTGTTCGGTCAGTGGGCTGCCATGGGTTATTCGTTCGGCCAGTGGACAGTCGTGGACCATCCGTCCGGGCAGTGGGCAGTCGTGGGTCTTTCGTTCGTTCAGTGGGCAGCCATGGGCTGTCCGTTTGGTCAGTGGGCAGTCGTGGGCCTTCCACTCGGTCAGTGGGCAGTCGTAGGCTGTCCGTTCGATTAGTGAACAGTTGCGGGCCTTCCGTTCGGTCAGTGGGCAGCCGTGGGCCTTCCGTTCGGTCAATGGGCAGTCGTAGGGTTTCCGTTCGATTCGTGAACAGTCGTGGGTTTCCGTTCCATCAGCGCTTTCAGAAGCCGTGTCGAACTCGGAACAGCGATGGCGTTCAGCATTCCGTGAAACACGCTCGCGCGCCCAGCATGGGCTGCGCACAATAGAGTCCAGTGTGCCGACCACCCATACAATCACACAGCTCGTTTCTGGGGCCTGAATGTGCATAGAGCCCGTGTTGCTGATTCAGCAGTGTTTCCACTTGCATGTAGTGTGGTGCTGCAAGAAATATTTGGACATCTGAGTAAGCCGCGGACAACCTGTTTTTTTACGTCGCCTAACATCCGGGAATGTTTCGTTTGCATAGCTACGATACGCCATTCTGTAACCAGCTGACACAGTACGTAGGGCTTCCCCTCCGCAAACAAATGCTTCCCAAACGCAAAATGATCTATGAAACCTTTATTAACAACATCCAACACTTACTTCCAAAAAGGGCATGCAGTATCGATCCAGAAATCCATTTTCGCGAGCGCATGTCCACCATTCCGTAACGCTAAAATAAACACTCTGATTGCCGCAGCGCAACGAACAGCCCGCACTCCGATCATACGGCATGACAAACCCTGAATCCTGATATCCCCGACGTGTAAAAATTACCAAAGTGGCACCCGCGACAGCATGAATAAAAACAGCAGTGGAAGCTGCGGTGGCCCGCTGGCCGCCCGGCCGACAATCCATCGCCAGTAGCCGGCACCGGCCAGGGGCCGCGTCGGCGAGGGACCGCGCCGGCCAGGGACTGCGCCGGCCAGGGACTGCGCCTGTCAGGGACTGCGCTGGCCAGGGGCTACGCCGACCGGGACCGCGCCGGCCAGGGGCTGCACCCTGCCCGCTGCACTTCCAGCAGGACAGCGCGCGCAGACCGCGACGGGTAAGACGACAGCGCCTCGCGAACGGCGTCCTTGCGGGCTCTGCCGACCGCGGAGAGCCGGGCGGAATGAACGGTGTGCGGGGCCAGTGGAGAGCTATCACGCGGGGCGGGTGGCCGCCGCCAGCCTGGGAGCGCGGCCAGGCCGCAGCCAGCTCGCAGGCCCGGCTAGCGGCGGCCGGCCAGGCGCCGGGCACACGTCCCGCTCCAGTCAGCGGGAGACGCATTGCACATTGGTCCGGCGAGAGCAAGGCAAGCCTGGCGGTTCGGTAACTGGGAGACGAGAGAGGGGCTGGGAGCTGGAAGTGGGGGCACAGACCGGCCGGCGGGCCGCTCTGGCCTCCCCGGCGGATGGGAACAAAACACAAGCGGACCTCGTAGAAAAATAGACCCATACGCTGGAAGTCGGGCGGCCGAGACGGTCGCAGTTTCTAGTAGAATTTCTTTGCCGCCGCTTGCTTATTGTCCCTGCAAAACAGACAAATGTAACAAAGCATACTGCATGCAGACTTGCACGTGCCGTGGACTCGGAAAAACGGCTTCAGTATAAGGTTCGGAAGTAGTTGAGGCAGACAAATACCATGGAACCGTTGTAATGAAGCGTTGTGAACTTTCAAAACAAGTGAGATTAGTGCGTAACGAAAGTGAGGGAATACAAGACACAAGGCAAGTAACACAAGATACCACACAATAATTCCTCGAATGATCAGTCGATAATTACTAAGCGTCTTCCTTCCCAGCTCCCAACTTGCATATTTCACCCCGGACCAATACAAACGGCCATCAAACTACAATCCGACACGGCAGTGTTCTCTGGACGATCGCGAAAACGCCTCTGACTGCCGCGCACGAAGGCCGACATCGCGCAGACGTCAGCGCATGCGTGCATACTCCGGCCCTCACCTATACGTCAGGAAGCCCAGCATAACCACCAGCTGAACGAGCACGACGCCGACGAACACGCCGACGCTGACGCAGCCGCCGGCGCCGGAGGGACAGGCCGGCGGCGGCTGCTGCTGCAGTCGCTGTGCCGTGATACTCATGTCGCGTTTCACCATGTTCAGGCCGTCCCGCAGCTCGTTCATCACCTGGGCGGGGCACGGAGGCCGTTACACAGGTGAGAGACCACAGCCAACAGCTGAGGGAACGCCGCTACACCTCCACTGTGGTAATGTCAGCACGGGAAACGCGCCGGCTGCTCGACCCACGACGCTCATGCCACTTGGTCGTCGCTGATGAGACGTACGACTATGCACGTGCAATTCGGCCTAATTGAAGGGATCGTCGATTCAATAATCCGTCGGTGGTAACACGCCATTATGTCCAAACTACGTACCTCATAAAACTGCGAGCGAACACATCTACCAGCCGGGGCAACGGCAATAAACTGCATCCATCGGTGCAAAAGGCTCGGTAGGTTAGACGGCCGGCTTCCCGCTCCACCCACTCGTGGCGGAGTGGCTTCGAGTCGTTCGAAGTGATCGCTATTTGCCCCTGACTGCGATGGCGTGCAGCCGGTGACGGCCGCCGCGCTAAAGGTCAAATGACGTTAGAGGGCGCGACAAACCGACCCGAGCAGTGCGGTTCGTTACGCTTTCACCGTGAAACGCCGTTGGCATACCACTTCAAAATCGGGTGGTGGGAACGCGGATTATACAAACATCGCTTAGCGTGGGCGTTGATCCCAAGCATTTATCCAGTCAGAGGGTTTGGACACCAACCCGCCCTTACCGCCCCCCCCCCCCCCCCCCTCTGCGAATGACGCTAGATCGGTTGTTAAAATTTCGGGGGCTCTGCCGCCGTGCTAATAAGATCTTATCAACGTGCCGCCGTGCTAATAAGGTCTTACCAACAAACTACTTAGGGCACAGCGACCATCGAACCTACATCATCAAGCCTCAGCTAACCGGAGTCGTGTAGATGCTGCGGCTTATGGGAACTTCATCCACACGACCAGCCTGCACCTCCCTGAGCATGTCCGTCACATGTCTGGCTGATCACTGCTCTGTTTGTGTATGACGTAAAACGCCAAAGAGGGACCGCTGTGTCCATACATAGAAGCTGTGGCTGCTCTGTTTGTGTGTGACGTAAACGCTACAGAAGGACCACTGTCCGTACGTAGAAGAGGGGCTATTATGTCTGTACATATAAGCTGAGATCATTGTTTCAATACCGCATCAGCAAAAGGTGTCATGGAGATCGAATTGTAGTTGCAAAAGCTACGAGGGAGACCAAAATCAGCGGACACTCCGATCTATCCATAAATGGGAGACCAAAAATAAGGAATGTCCAAAACCTGAGTCCGAATCGTCCCGTAAGCATTTTCCACCGAAGAACAATGTTGAATTTTGATACTCTGGCCAGGACTGGAGGCTCCACCACACATGCAAAGATTATACTGCGTGCGATATGCTGCTGTTTTTCCACAAAATCAAAGTTTCTTTAAAATGCCACCAGGCGGCCAAACAACGGCCACCAGATGGCCTCAACACAGCCACCCGATGGCCACCCCAAGTCTCGGAAGACCAAATGGAACCGCGCCGGCACACGCCGCCGTGTTAAATCGGTTGCAAGCCCGTAATGGAGGCAAAATACATGCTGCGTGCCTCGCGTGCCTGCGTGACCGCGTGGCTGGCAGTACCGGGCGCACGAGCGCACCACGTCAGCGTGCCGCCCCACCTTCTGTTGCTCGAATGCGCCGCCGGCGCCACCCGCCTGCTGCACCGTGCCCACCGGCTTCTGCTGGTTCTGCAGGATCGTGTGTGACCGCTGGTTGATCTCCCCCACAAAGTTCCTGCGGACGAGCGTAGGGTGACAGCGGGCGCGAGGATTCGGTGACGCCGGTGCAGTCCGGCCTTCAATGTTTTGGATCAGGGTGGAGAATCACACTGACGTAGGAACAATTGTCCACGGCACCTCCAACACTCCTCATGCTCCACGCTCTTTCCACGATCAACTCATCGCTCATTCATTTCAGACAAGGTGCTATAAATTGCGCATCTTCACTAACATAGCCTTGACTCTACACCCAGATGATCACCCAGGCTGCATGTTCCTCCTGCACTTGACTCAAGGAACAGTTCCCCACGGCCCCGGTACAACCTGATCGCGAACCCCACGCCGACCGACGGCCGCCTGGCAGCGCTCACTCACTTGATCTCACGGGCCGCCTGCACAATCTCGCGCTGGTTGTTCAGCACGGCGTCCACCTCATGCCGCCGGATGGAGTCGGCGGCCGGCAGCGCCGCCTGCTGGGGCTGACCGGCCGGCGCCGGCTGGCCGGCCGGCCGCTGGCTCAGCGCGCTCAGCGTGCGCTCCTGGCGGCCGATGATCTCGTCCATCTTGCGGTGCATCTCGCGGATCGTCTCGTAAATCTGGCTCTGGCCGTCGAAGATCTGACGCAGCTCGCGCGACGTCTCCGGGTCAAACTCGTCATCGTACTCGTCGTCCTTCTTGGCGTCCGGGTGCTGGCGCTGGTAGCTGGCGGCGGGTGCGGCGCGTTAGCTGACGTGGGCGCGGCAGGAGGTGCACCGGCTGGGCTTCGGGGCGCCCCAGCTGAGGACAGTGCGGTGATTCATGCTATTCGATCTGGCACGTAATGTGACACGTGTGCTGACACCCGAGACGATCACCTGCACACGCCGTGGCTGGCGTAATCGGGCGGGTACGAGAACACAAGTGGGCCTGGGTCAGCAGGGTGGAGTGAGCTAGTCATGCCAGTGACATTACATCCCTTTACCCATCTGCAGTTCCTTTGACAACATTGGTAAGAGAGCAGTCACCTTCCAAATCGCATTAGTTCTCTTGAACGAAAAAAAGGGCGAAAGGCATTTGTGATCATGACGTAAAAATTAATCACTGAAGTGCAGTAATCTTGCAATGGCATACAACAATGAGAAAAAAGTAAAACTAGAAGCATAAGCTTAACTGTCCAGTGCCTCAGATGGACGCAATTTGCCGTCCAAACTATCACTGCCAGGTCAGCGTTATTCGCCAGTAACGTCTACGCTATAAGTGAAACCGCCTCCCTCGTCCCCCTCGTTACTCCCCCCTACCGCCCTCTGCCACCAACTAGCACGAGGAATGACGCACTCAGCCTTGGCCTGCTCCGTCTTCTGCTGGTAATCGTCAAACTCCTTCTTGAGCCGCTGTCGCTCCTGCTCGCTGATGCGCTCGTCCTTGATGTCCTGCGGGTTGGTCGCCAGCGACGTGGTGAGGAACTTGATCACGTCGTGGTCGTCGGCCAGGCCGCCGGTGGCCGCCGACAGGCCGAAGAAGCCGTTCTCGGGCAGGTACACGTTCTCGGCGCGGAAGCACAGCTCGTAGTCCTTGTCGCTGTTGGTGATGCCGTTGTGCATCTCCAGGGTGAGCACGCTGTTGAGGTAGGTGACCCGCACGCGCACCGGGTGCGGCTTGTTGCGGAAGTCGCGCAGGCAGCCGCCGATGATCTGGCCCTGGCCGTCGCTGAAACACGACCGCGGCGTCAGCCCCTGGTTTACTACATGGACCCGGACGGTCAGGCGACCTGCCGCCGGTTTTCCGGTAAGCGCGTTTTCTTGACCGCTTATGTGCATCCGCATTACAAACACAAGGGTAATCGTTGGGGAATGCACTAAGTTCAGTTGGCGGCGTTGCCAACTCTATGCATTACAGAGCGCTGTTATTTAGAGACGGAGTAGCCCATGGCATTGCGAACGTCACCACCGTGGGCAGCATCCAATACCGTACAACCCGAAATCAGAGGACCTATATAAAGGTGTTTCTCACCGTTCGTGGTCATAGACCTGTGTACCGTCGTTGACAATGGCCGACACATAGGGATTGTTGCGCTTGTTGTCGTTGTCGAACGAGTCAAAGAAGACGCCCAGTCCGTTCCACTTATCCTTGGAGCCGAACACGGGACCGTCCACCATCCGCTCGGTGGTATACCACATCGCCTGGAGCATCGGCAGGGTCAGCGCCAGGCCATCGACCTCACAGGCAGCACCGTCAGTGGGCAGGTCTGCCGAGCTCACCAGGACGCTCTGAATCGTCACGCTCTGCAGCTGCACACATCACACAAGATACTCTTTACATACCAAGGTGGACACTGAATATTTCTGCAGGTCAACGCACACATATATGCACACACTCAACGATGTTTAACTATTTGTCACACCATCCATGGGATACATTGCACAGCAGAAGAAGGAGAGCGGAGAGGATCAGGTTCTCACCAGGCCGTCAGCACCGATGCGACCTCGGCCCGTGATGCGGAACCACATCTCGACCTCCCACCACTTGAAGGTGACTTGGTTCTTGTTCCAGATCATTCCCTTTTGGCTCTTCAGAGAAGGCGTCACCCTCACATTGTCTGGGCTGGCAATGGTATCTGAAGATCAGACCACAGGGTTGGTGTCTTGGACACATGAGAAAAAATTAATCCGAACCTTCTGAACGGATGGATTTCTAGGATCAGAGGTCACACTGAGCAGTGTTTGGTTCTATGACGTCTGACCCCCACCATCTGATTGCACCATTCAAATGCAACGGCAGAATTTCGCGGCGAAAGTGTAACGTGCCACCACGTTCCGCACGGTCCGTCCTGCTCTCTGACATTAACTGACCTTTAGCACGGCAGCTGCCACTACCCGCAGGTCATACCTGTCAAGGCCAAATAGCGAGCGCCTAAGCGACTCGAACCCACCCCACCACGGGTCGGTGGATCGGAAGGCAGGTGCTCTAACCAACTGAGCCACTCTAATGGACCAAATCAGCACTCACATGTACACAATCTTGCACAGCACCGCACTTTTCCTACATGCTGCCACATTAAGTCTCCAGAAAAAAAAATGAAACTTGATTCATATGGAGCTAGCACCTTAATATAAGACATGTCAAATGTGCTCAAAATGAGCATTTTCAAAAAGGTTAAACTGCAGTGGGATGCAATGCAATGCAGTGGGCTACTGGACCATTAATAGCAGTCTGAGTTGTGCTGCAAGAGAGTAAATCATCTACTTAGTATTGCAGCAGGCTGCAAATTAGTAGATCCCAACAAAATCCATCAGGGCTGGGTACAAAATATGAACACAGCTTCATAAATTCATGAGGACTGTATACAACAGTTTGGCAGAAATACAAGTAGCTTGCTGTTTTAGTCCTTTGCAGGCATTTTTTGGTGATTTAGTCCCTACAATGGGAAGGGGCACTGCTTAGATATGGTGGAGCAGGGGCTCAGTTCAGAACATCAGACAGTTTGCTTTCATTCAATCTGGAGAGGAGAGAATTATTTAAAATTTTGCCAGCATAGACCAAATCATCAGTAAACCACCACAAACATATATGCCAGAGCAAAATACAGCATTAAACAGCTTCTAACTCCAGACATATGGAACACCATCATGTGTAGCTATCTTGGCTGGCTTTGCATCCTCAATGAGTTTATGAAGTCTATGGAGATTTAGAGAGCAGTTTAGTTCCCAAACTCTGTCCTAATAGCTCATTCAGTTAGAGTGCCTGCCTTTTGATTCACCCACCTGTGGTGGGATATGTTAATGTGCCTGCCTTCTGATTCGCCCATATGTGGTGGGACAAGTTGGTCACGTCAGGTGCTCACCATACCTTCCCAACTACAATGGCATTCAGCCAGTGGGGGCTGCCATGCTAGAGGTCAGAAGACATCAGAGGACAGGACACAATGTGCCAAGCATTGCAGCATGTTTCAGCTTCTGCCTCAAAATAATGCCATCAACCCAAAATTGCATGACCATGTGGTGGGGTCTGGGCTCATGCATCAAGTACTGCTTACTGTGGATGCTGATCCCAGAAGTCCATCCAGTAAAAGGCTTGACTGGACCTTAGAAAACTACCTGAGCTGACTGAGTGAATTCAAACTAAAACTGAATTCAAACCCCTACATCAGAATCAGTTCCATAATTGCACCATTAGCATCTGAGTCAGAATCAGAGCTGAAAACAAGTTATGCTTTGCTCTTCTGAATCAGACAAAATCAATCCCCTACACTGCGAATTGGAGTCAGGATCCATTACATTGAAGCAGTGTCATACACAGGCCTGCCCAAGGCATCCAAGGGCTTATCAAGCCCTGCTGATACCTGTATCTTTAGGCAAAGTTCAGGTGAAGGCATTGCCTGAGATGCATTTAAGTTAAAAACCTTATTGACCACATAAAACTTATGGCTTTACAATGTGATGTTAGTATGCAGCTCCCAGTGCCAATATTTCTCCTAAAGCCCACCACAAAATACACCACAAGATGTCCACATTTAGTCATGTGCCAGTCTGCAGTGCAAACAGTTGCAACATGCCTCAGACAGCATTTACCCTACTCTAAGTAGTGAGTCATCTCTGCCAAGGTAGTGCTGCTACACTTATAGCAGCTTGGGCTAAGATAGCCTAACCTTAACATGAAGTTTGCCACCAGATTTAAGCCACTTGGCTTTGAACCACCAGGTAGTAGTCCATATGAACTGCTATACTTGGACAGTTCAAGGCACATTTCTTGTACTACATTTCTTATGCTCTGACACCATATGTTCTTAACAAGGATGGTAGCAATTTTAGGTTTGTGATAACAATGTTGCATGGATCTTGTTTGCCAGAATATTTTGAAGATCAGAAAAGTACCAACTATACATCATGCAGGCATGACAGAAGTGATGGATCTACTTCATCAAAGGCCACAGTCCCACCAAGATATGGCACTATTCCATTCAGAGGACATGCCAGTAACCTTTGCCCTTCTGCTCATCTGAAAAGTAGCACAGCTTCCTTATGGCATTAATCCACATGAGACATTTTGGCCACACAATTTTAAAAGTAACTCCCAGCCAGCAAAAATTATATCCACTGTGTGATGCACCTAGGCAACATCAATGTGCTGAGCCTCATGCTCATAAGTGCCAAGCCCTGCAGGACATATTGCCCTGAATTTTAATGATTTTGACACCAAAAAATGCTTTGTAGTAAGTTTTTATAAAATTTCCATCTCAGCATCATCATTCCCTCAAATATTGACTTGATATTTGTGAAATTGGCAGCACCATGTGCAAAACAGTAGGGTAGGAATTTAGGCTCAAATATAGCAGGATGAAATTGTGGCTGTGACATATGCTATCTTAGCCCTGCTGTACCCAACATATGTGTCCCACCAGACATGTCCAGGGTAACACCAGACATGGCTGGGACAACAGGTACTTTTTGCCAGTCTGGAGCAACCTTGCAAGATCTTGTGAAACTCTACCTCGTCTTGCAGAGTGGGTTGTAATCACTAACTCAGTCTGATACATGATTCTCATATGCAAATACCCACAGCAAGCAATTCAGACTCCAAATCAGTCCCGACATAACATGGGCAAACAAGTCTGCGGTTGAAAGGATTAAACTACACTATTACACTATACTGTTAGATAGATACAGCGTGTCTTAAGGCATATTATGATCATGTGCATCCATGCTCTAATCCCTCCATTCTGCATCTCAAATACACCATCTTTTTTATCTACTAGTATTGTCTGGAAGGCACATCAAATGCTGACAAGTGCTTTTTCAGTCTGGACCATGTGACTTACACATATCACCCTTGGCACTGAGAAATCTCACAAGTCTGAAGCATCCAATATCCATCTTTCAATGCATACTTTCACATCTGTCATACCTTTGTAGCAATTGACTTAGGCTATGTAGATAAGTACCTACTTGAGAGCTGGCAACTGTTCTGCATCCAGACTATGTCACTGGCCACCCGAGTGACTGACAGGGGTTAACAATAGTGGAACACAGCAGTCTCCCATTAGGGCACATAGCGCAAGCCGATACCAATTAACGCCCACTACCGACAAACTGGTATACAGTAACAGCGGGACGCCCACATGGTTTGATAGCTCCACTTACTTCCTTTGTGCTCCCAAAATGGAACAGTCCCATCCTTTTGGGCAAGGTATGGAGGTTTGAACCCATACTTATATTCAAATCTTCTGTGGACCGCATCCCCTTTTACGGAGAAAACAGCAGAAATGGTCAAAAGTAGGACAAACATATTGAACGTGTCCATGTTAACAGCAAAGGCCGAAATCAGCCGAGTAGGCATGATGTGGAAGTGACGCTTCCTCCTATTGGTTGACGGAGCCGCAGTTGTCATAGCTACCATTGAGAGTGCTGTGACTAAAAGACAGACTAAATTTGAATGCTGGTAGTTCGGCGGGTCAAGAAACCTTATGTTGAATTCCCTTTATTTCAACTCATAATTCTTGGCTTAAAATTTTTCGAAGCCCTATCAATACCTGAATTTGTAAATCCTTAGCCTAAAAGGCTCGAAGTATATCAAAGTACATGCTTAAAATTGTTATTCTGCGCGATCCTTCTTTCATCAAGTATGAATTATATTCACAATAATTGAAACAAAATGGCTTAAATAACCAGATTTATTCGAATATGTGCATACATTCGTTGATCGATTTTAAGGTGCAGCGCAACGCAATTCAGAAGTCGATGCATATATTTTTTTCAGAAAAATACTGCAGGGGTCAAGCTGGATAAGACAGTCTTTTAGTGATTCCTAGCCCTCAAACGTGCTCTGGCTTTGCGCTTTCCGTCTCGGCGATCTTGGCGCAAACTGCCAATAGTGTGCACCGTGTAACGCTGGTTGGTCTGCGGTTGTTTCGCGCAGCGTCACGGATTTTCTAGAGTTGTTTTGTATCCGTCGGACGAGTACCAAGTGGCTATTGCGCAGGGGACAGCGTGATGTGCGATCATCATAGTTATATGGTCAAATACTTCCATTAACATTGAGATCGAGAGGTTGGTACATGTTTGGTCTTGTTTTCGCTCCGTCATTCATCAGGCATGCAGTTATTTTTGCTGCATGGTTCGAGTACCGAGATTATCAAGACGTGTTTGATTCTGAAACTGATGAGTTTTTCAAAGAATGGTTCTTGTTTTGTTTCCACAGGTATGCGAAGGCATGCACAGTATGCCATATTGCATGTTACAAGGCAAAGGTGAAGCATTGTCAATACTGAGAGTGCAGCTGTAGGTATTAGGCAGGTAGTCTTTGAGCAGAGCAGCCTATGGCTTATACAGGTGGCAGTGATAGAGTGGTCAAGCTGTGAATTTGTGAAACCAGAGGCATGGATTTTGGTTTGGTTTTATTTTCCTGACAGGGTGAATGTCAGGTGATGCTTTGCAACCTCAGCTGCTTGAAACTTTGTAATCACCAAAGAACAACAGTTCACTCTGAAAATGTATATAGATTAGAGGCACTTTGCTGTGGCATTACTGTATCAACTGTATTTCTGTTGATGAAATGTGAAAATGCATGCATATTAGGGTATTGATTTGATACCTACCCAATTTGTTCTTTGCATCATGTATAGAAGAACTGCTTGACACCATTATCTTTAGAATGTATGCACTGTACCAGGTGACATCAATGCACTAAACCTGGTGCAATTGAGCACTTAGCTCACCTTGGTCTTGACAGTGCTTATTGAAATGGGGATTTTTGTTTACAATTACTGTTACAAGATTCATAACATTGCCTTTCTGTTCACTGAATAAAGTGACTAAGTGTCATGTATAAACTAAGGCAGTCAGATTTATAAAAAAAAACATGCACCAAAATGAATGCCGAGATTTTGCCAGTATGCCAGACATGTTTGGTGCAGGAAGTATTTTTGCAACTGTGTGGATGGATGCTGCACATCAAATGTTAACTGTTATTATCAGATAACTAACAAAACATGATGGTAATGTGCCATTCCATGTTTTGTAATATCTTTCAATAACATTATTCAGTGATATTTAGGTGGCTGGCTTGTATTTGTGATATCATGAAGCATATTCTATTGGTCAAGCTTGCTAGGCTATTTTGTTGTGAAACATTATGCATGATGATATCACTAATGTGCAGGTAT
This sequence comes from Pollicipes pollicipes, assembly GCF_011947565.3. NCBI lineage: Eukaryota > Metazoa > Arthropoda > Thecostraca > Pollicipedomorpha > Pollicipedidae > Pollicipes > Pollicipes pollicipes. Next base: position 42,807,144 of record NW_023596545.1, on the reverse strand, counting down.
TTACCAGCCAAAGATGTACTTAAGGTGTTCATGACTTGGATTCAGACTTTTAGGTAAAGGCCTGAAGGTGGATGGGACTGAACTAGAGCTTTTTCCCCTATGTTTAAGCCATGTGCAGCCTACTATGGTTCAAAACTAAATTGCATAACAAAAAACTTATCATATGCACTGACCCTATTTTTTATACCACATTTGAGCTTTACCTCCCCTGGGATTTGCACCTTCTGTCTTGGAAGCGTGCTGGAAGTGTGTTTAGTTACTGTTTGCCGCCTACCATCTCTGCTGTCACTTGTCTGGTCCCTTTGCTATGTACCATCTCTGCTGTCTGTATGCTATCTGCCATCTCTATCACCACCTGGCTGGTCCCTCTGTTTTGTGCCATCTTTGCCATCACTTGTCTGGTTCCATGCCCACCATTGTAACAACCTTAGTTGCATTACATATGTGCTCATGTCTTTGGGTCTGTAGAAACAGGTCTGCCAAAAACATAACTAAGTATACAAGTGATCACCTGTGACAATCAAATCATTGCTAGAAAATGCTAGTTTATCACATTTATTATCTGCTCATGCTCGGTGCTTCAGTTTGACATTGTGGTCAGTATTGCCCATCTGTCCTTATCTGTGAAGCAAGGTACAGCAGACTGTGGCAGAACATGTGCCTACTTGTTTCTGAAGGCCATGCCAGTTGAGTCTCTGACTTGCTTGAGCAGGCTCACCTCACTTCTCACTTAAACTAGTGCAAACATGACAGTAAGGATTAGTATCTAACCGCAGCTGTCCCCATTCCAGGACCTACCCTGCCACCAGCATGGTGCCCGGCGCAGGACCGAACGCTGAGACCATCAGCGAGCTGAATGACCTGATCAAGGCTTGGGAGGATGGCATTCGGGACAGCAGCTGGGATCCAACGCCCACCATCAGACGGTATGGGGGGCGGGAGTGGCTGCTGGCTGCCCTGCCATGCTCAGCAGCACCCAACAGCTGCTACGTGGGCAGTAAAAGTATCATGTTTGTGTTGGGATGACTGTGGTTATCATTGAATTCCTGAAATTTCACTGGATATAATATGTTTATGGTATGTATAGGTATATATATATATATATATATATATATATATATATATATATAATCCATGCTTTTTGACATTTGTAACGCTTCGTTAACTTGGTAGCTGCCGTCCTGCGTTACCCTTCCGAGAAAAGAAACTCCGATATTCTTCTGCCTTGGGCCTTCTATTAACGACGTGCCTCCTCCAACGCCGATCAGCGCGAACTCTCTCGCGAAAACTCGCCGGACACCCACATCACCTCGGACAGCTCTGCAGACCTCCGTGGAAAGCCACGCGCTCGCCTATTGGCCAACACTTTCCCGTTTCGTCTGCCGACCCTGAAACCAGCTGTGCACAAAACCTGAGGCATAAGTGGTGCACAACAAACTACATCGTCTACCGCACATCACAAACAGCTGACTTCTTTCTTCGTCGATAACGCACCTCACCTAAACGCTAAGCTTGGTCCTAACACATTTATTACTGAATGGTCTGTTTAGACCCACTGTTGATGTTCCCATGTCGGACCACTGCCTACGTTTTATGAATCATATGTGGCAGTGTGTTGATGGTGCAACCGCTGTGTGATGGTGGCCCGTTGTGTTCGAAACTCTGCTGTTGCGTCACCAGGATAGCCGAGATAGTGGAGGAGGAGAACAACAACTACCTGAAGACAGATCCGGACCCGTTCGATGAGCGCCACCCGACCCGGGTGAATCCACTGTGCACTTTGGGCCAGCTCTTCAAGATCATCTGCAAAAAGGACAGCTTCATGGACAAGGCATGAACAGCAGCCTCCTCACAGCTTTTCATGATGTCTGCTTACTAAGTTGGCTTTCGGATTTCTTCGTGAATCATCTTGCTCGATCTTGCGTGCAATACAAAGCCGTATTGGGAACAAAAGGAAAACAGCATTCATAAAGCCTTGGATGGCACAGAAATATAAAAAATCACCGACAGCCATGTAAGTTATCATGCATGCATCTGCCAGCAAGCTGATGTTACTTCACTCTGTTTGGTGACGTCGGTGTTACCCTGCCACGCGTCTGCTCGGCTGCCACCTGTTGTCGCTCACCGCACGTGTCTGCCGCCCCTGCAGCTGGTGCTGGACTACACGCGCGAGAACTTCTGGACGCGCTCCGCCGGCCTGTCGCGTGACCCGACCGAGCTCAACACGCACGCCGCCCGCCTCCTGCTGGACATCATGGCCGGTCTGGAGACGTCGGTCGTCTTCCAGGTGGGTCCGGCGCGCCGCACCACGGCGGGCACCCAGCAGGCGACAGGCACCGACGGCGATGGCGATGTCGTCCGTCTGCGGCTGTGTGATGCGGTTTTACCGCCCGTGGCGTAAGGTGTGGTGCGGTCGTGTGGGTGGCCCGCCGCCGGACCGGTCTGCCGCCGCTGGGTAGTGCGTGGTCGGCGGCCTGTGCTGATGCCTCAGCTTATCACCACTGTCGCCACTAATGTCCTTTTTTGTCGCCGCTGTCGCCACCAATGTCCCTGTTTGTCGCCACTGTCACCACTGATGTCCCTGTTTGTTACCACTGCTGCCACTGATGTCCCTGTTTGTCACCACTGTCGCCACCGATGTCCCTGTTTGTCACCACTGTCGCCACTGATGTCCCTATTTGTCACCACTGTCGCCGCTGACGTCCGTGTTTGTCACCACTGTCACCACTGATGTCCTTGTTTTTCACCACTGTCGCCGTTGACGTCCGTGTTTGTCACCACTGTCGCCACCGATGTCCGTGTTTGTCACCACTGTCGCCGCTGGCGTCCGTGTTTGTCACCACTGTCGCCACTGACGTCCGTGTTTGCCCGTGCGGTGTCGGCGGCGGCGTATACGCGGCGGACCTGCCGACAGGAGGCCGAGAGCCTGATCCGGCGGCTGTTCGGCTGGGCCGAGTCGGCCCCGGAGCCTCTGCGCAGCTACGCCACCGGCCTGCTGGCCGCCGCCATGGAGGTGCAGGACATCGCCGGCAACTTCAGGTGGGTGCCGGTTCCTCCGCCGGCGGCGGGCATGCAGCTGCTTGGAGGCTGAGTCAGTCGCGCGCCCGGCGCCGGAATCATGCATGGGGGCTGCCTGGTTCCGCGGTCATGCATCAGCACTGCTTAGCTGCGCAGTCATGCATCGGCGCTGCCTGGCTCCGGGGTCATGCATCGGTGCTGCCTGGCGCCGGGCTCATGCATCGGCGCTGCGTGGCCCCGGAGTTACGCATCGATGCTGCCTGGCGCCGGGGTTGCGCATTGGCGCTGCCTGGCGCCGGGGTTGCGCATCAGCGCTGCCTGGCGCCGGGGTCATGCATTGGCGCCGCATGGCGCCGGGGAATCGAATGGTGTACGGCCGACGTGAACTTAAATAAAACTGATGTGATAAATGAGCGCGTACACTGCCAACCTGCGCGCGACGTGGTCAGCCAGACTTTTGCTCGGTGTCGTCGGTCTGCAGGTGGTTCTGTTGGTCTGCATCCGTGCTACGGCCGTCGAGTGTCGGCTCGCTGCCGCTGTGATATGCTTTTTGTCGTGGATGATCTCGTCTCTTACGAGGGTTTCGTGCCTTGTGTTTGGCGAATACGAAAATGACCCGTGTACCTGGTCTGGTGTTGAGAATGTCGGTAACGAGTCTGCGTTAATCATTGTGCGTCTGGGAAACAGAGGTACGGAGTTCGATTACCGGCGTTGGCCGCCTGGCCCGCTCAGTGTGGGAGGCAGGTGACGCCATATGGCCCCAGCAGCTGAGTGCGTCGGAAGGCCCCGATGGCGACGGCCACGACTGCTCCGGTATTGGCTGACGAGACAGGTGCTCTGTGCGTTCGTCGGGATGGTGGTTGGATACAGGATTGCCGCCTGGTTATGCAGTCCATTGGCTGCCGTGCTGTGCCGTGTTTCGGCGCTCCGTGCCCGTCGCTGTTCGGTCCGCCGGTCTCTGCGGGCCGTTCCGTATGCCTTACGTGGCACCCACCCCGCCGACAGGGATTCGAACGCCCGCCTGGTGCCGGTGATGATGCAGCGGCTGAAGAGCCTGCAGGCCGAGACGCTCGGCGCGCCCGGCCAGACGGAGGGCGAGGCGCGCCGAGTGCTGGCCGACCGGCCCTTCGCCCAGATCAGCGGCCTGGCCGACCGGCCGTTCGCCCAGGTCAGCGGCCTGGCCGCCACCGCGGCCGCCGCCGCCCGGCTGCACGGTACGTCTGGTCCAGGTCCCGGCTCGGACTCAGGCCCCGGCCCCGACCCCGGCTCCGACCCCGGCTCCAACCCCGACCCCGGCTCCGACCCCGGCCCTGACCCGTTCTCCAACCCCGATCCCGATCCCGACCCCGACCCCGACCCCGACCCCGACCCCGACCCCGACCCCCCCGACCCCGACCCCGACCCCGACCCCGACCCCGACCCCGACCCCGACCCCGACCCCGACCCCGACCCCGACCCCGACCCCGACCCCGACCCCGGCCCTGACCCCGGCCCCGGCCCCGACACCGGCCCCTGCCCAGATCTAGACTCAGGCCCCGGCCGCGACCCTGGCCCCGACCCCGGCACCGACCCCGACCCCGACCCCGACCCCGGCCCCGACACCGGCCCCCTGCCCAGATCTAAACTTAGGCCCCAACCCCGGCCCTTGCCCAGATCTAGACCCAGGCCGCGACCCCGGCCCCTGCCCAGATCTAGACTCAGGCTCCGGCCCCGGCCCCGGCCCCGGCCCCCGACTCCCGACTCCCGACTCCCGACTCCCGACTCCCGACTCCCGACTCCTGACTCTCGATTCCGGCCCCGGCTCCGGCCGGGACCCTACAGACCCGTCACGTGCTTTGTAGGCCGGGCCGCCGGCGGCCGGGGCTCTCTAGTCGAGACTAGCGAGACGCACGGCTGTACTGGCATGGCTGGCAGGCGCTGTCTGGCTGGCAGTGCTCCTATTTGCTTCATCTCGGCCGGCTAGATGCCTGCTCTTGATGCTGCTTGGCCTGTTTTTTCCCCCCTATTTGTCGCTTGTATTGTAGTAGCACCCCCTCGCATAATGCTATTTGTTCCGTGTCGTGCAGATTTTTTATTATTTCCAGACGACAGTGAAGCTAGGGAAGAGGAGAATTCGAAGCTAGGAAAAAGAAACTTCAGTTGTAAGTTACCCGGCATTGCTACTCTTGCCAATCGAAAAACCTACGCTGAGTCTGTTGAATCCATTTCAGGCATTTCAGTACCGCAGTCGCGTATAGCAGTTTTTGTCCGCTCAAACGCTGCCCTTCTCATACTCACCCTGGCATGCGCACGTTGATGCTGTTAGTTGCCTGCGCACGCTAGTGTGCATGGTATACTGGTCACAGTCCGTCCGTCGCGCGCGTAAGTGTTGCCCCCCACCGCCGTACCGACAGCTTCTGACCCAAAACCGAGTACTGCTAAGCACGTCGGCTTTTAACAAGTCCTGTTCGGCGCTAACCATCGCTTAGGTGACGTGCAGAGCATTGCCTGGGTAATAAGCCCGGAGCGCGGCACGCGTTGTGCTGGGATGTGTCTGTGGTGTGCCGACCCTGACCCGATGTCCGTGGTGTGCCGACCCTGACCTGGTGTCCGTGGTGTGCCTCCCCTGACCCGGTGTCCGTGGTGTGCCTCCCCTGACCCGGTGTCCGTGGTGTGCCGACCCTGACCCGGTGTCTGGTGTGCCGACCCTGACCCGATGTCCGTGGTGTGCCGACCCTGACCCGGTATCCGTGGTGTGCCGACCCTGACCCGGTGTCCGTGGTGTGCCGACCCTGACCCGGTGTCCGTGGTGTGCCGACCCTGACCCGGTGTCCGTGGTGTGCCGACCCTGACCCGGCATCCGTGGTGTGCCGACCCCGACCCGGTGTCCGTGGTTTGCCGACCCTGGCCCGGTGTCCGTGATGTACCGACCCTGACCCGGCGTCCGTGGTGTGCCGACCCTGAGTCGGTGTCCGTGGTGTGCCGACCCTGACCCGGTGTCTGGTGTGCCGACCCTGACCCGGTGTCCGTGGTGTGCCGACACTGACCCGGTGTCCGTGGTGTGCCGACCCTGAGCCGGTGTTCGTGGTGTGCCGACCCTGACCCGGTATCCGTGGTGTGCCGACGCTGACCCGGTGTCCGTGGTGTGCCGACCCTGACCCGGTGTCCGTGGTGTGCCGACCCTGACCCGGTGTCTGGCGTGCCGGCCCTGACCCGGTGTCCGTAGTGTGCCGACCCTGATCCGGTGTCCGTGGTGTGCCTCCCCTGACCCGGTGTCTGTGGCGTGCCGACCCTGACCCGGTGTCCGCAGTGTGGCGACCCTGAGCCGGTGTCCGTGGCGTGCCGGCCCTGACCCGTTGTCCGTAGTATGCCGACCCTGACCCGGTGTCTGGTGTGCCGACCCTGACCCGATGTCCGTGGTGTGCCGACCCTGAGCCGGTGTCCGTGGGGTGCCGGCCCTGACCCGGTGGTGCGACATCAGCCGGCAGCGCCGGGCTCAGTCCGCCGCCGCTGATGTCGCCGCCGCGCTGCACGGCCGGCGCCAGCCAGCCGGAGAACAGCAACTCGTCGTGGGCCGAGCTGCGGCCGCAGCTGATCGGCACCTTCCAGATGCACCCGATGACGGCGGCGACGCGCCAGATCCTGCTGCTGCGCTATCTGACACCGCTCGGAGAATACCAGGAGGTCAGTCAGGAGATCATCGGATGGCCCCAGCTGACCCGACTCGACTCGACTCGACTCGACTCGACTCGACTCGACTCGACTCGACTCGACTCGACTCGACTCGACTCGACTCGACTCGACTCGACCCGACCCGACCCGACCCGACCCGACCCGACCCGACCCGACCCGACCCGACCCGACTCGACTCGACTCGACTCGACTCGACTCGACTCGACTCGACTCGACTCGACTCGACTCGACTCGACTCGACTCGACTCGACTCGACTCGACCCGACCCGACCCGACCCGACTCGTCCCAACCCGACTCCACCCGTCCCAACCCGGCTCGACCCGACCCAACCAGCCCAACCCGACCTAACCCGACCCAACCCAACTTAACCCAATCCAATCCTATCCTATCCAGTCCAATCCAGTCCAGTCCAGTCCTGATCCAGTCCAGTTCCAACCTGATCTGACCAGACCAGACCAGACCAGACCGGGACGGACCTGACGCAGTTACGTTTAGCCTGACCTGACTAGGATTGGTGTGATCAGACCAGAGCCCACCTCGCTTCACTTCTATGAACACGCACAGTATGATATTAACATAGGATCAATTAGTATCCAGGCTTTTGAAGCCAGTGTGGAGCCACCATGTAGAAGTAGACCCCAGATCCATGCGCGTGATGCCCATGTGTGGCGCCGTGACCGGCATCTGAGGCGGACTCCGACGTTCACGCACCACCCGGCACCCGCTCCGCCCGAGGTCAGCTGACACCGCCCCGGGCGCCGACAGTGGCTGGGTCACGTGTTCGAGCAGAACATGATGGCGCTCGTCTTCCGCTACATCAACTTCCGGCTGAACCCGGACGCCCGGCTGGCCTTCGAGGCGCTCAAGTACCTGTCGGCGCTGCTCTGCCACAAGAAGTTCACGCTCGAGTTCCTCAGCCGAGGCGGGCTGGAGGTGGGCGGCCGTGTCCTGGTGACGACGACGGTGTCACGTGATGTGTGGGCGTAGAAGGTCCAGCGCTGACGCGCTGAGACGCGCGTGGGCCCGGGTTCGATTCCCGGCGGAGTTCATATGAATGGGGTACCGCGGGCGTTCTGTGAAAACGTTGCGCGACGGTTAAGACTGCCCACCTTTTCGATGAGGCGGGGCCCATTACGTGAGGTGAGAGCCGGAGACTGGTGTGTGCGCCCGTGACGTGCCGTGTCTGTGGACAGCTGCTGCTGGAGATCCCGCGGCCGGGGATCGCCGCCACCGGCGCCTCCATGTGTCTGTACTACCTGGCCTACAGCGAGGACGCCATGGAGCGGATCTGCCAGCTGCCCGAGCGGGTCATCACCAAACTAGTCAGGTGAGCGTCACTCCCCAGCTGCCCGGGCGGGTCATCACCAAACTAGTTCGGTATCACCCCCCGGCTGCCCGAGCGGGTCATCACCAAACTAGTCAGGTGAGTATCACCCCCAGCCGCCCGAGCGAAACTAGTCCAGCGAGTATCACTCCCAGCTGCCCGAGCGGGTCATCACTAAACTAGTGCAGCAAGCGTCATCACCAGCCACCCAGCTAACAGCGATGACGCTCAGGGCAGAGCGGGCAGCAACGGACAGGAACACCAGCGGCAGTGACCGAGCTCGGGTCAGGACCAGGCGAGCGCGTGGGCTTTGTCACATTACCTGGCCAGCCGTCAGCCCGCCTGCGCCTGCGCTCGGTGTCCCGCCGTCTCCCGTTCCCTGTATTTCTGGGAGGCCGAGTGGCCCGCCCAGCGGAGTCTGTCACGTCCGCGCGACCGACCGAGCTCGGTCCCGACGCACCGGCTCGCCGCCGTGTGTCGGCCGCGTCCGTCTGGGCCCGGCCGTCCGGCCTCGGCACCGCCGCCCCAGCCGTGGCGGTGACCCCCCCCCCCCCCGCCATGTCGCAGGTACGCGCTCTGGCTGCTGGAGTGCTCGCACGAGTCGGGCCGCTGCCACGCCACCATGTGCTTCGGTCTCAACTTCCAGTTCCGGCCGATCCTGGAGCAGTTTGACCGGCAGGACGGCCTCCGCAAGCTGCTGAACGTGGTGAGTGGCGCGCCAAGCACGCGCTGGGGGCGGGGGCAGGGGTCGGAGGCTCGGTCGGCCGTCGCGCTGATCTGCCTGGTGGAGTCCCTGATGTCTGCGTCAGTGACGCACGTCTGTGGCAAGCTTAACGAAGCGAGAGGTTTTGTTTGTAACTGTTCGCTGTCCAGTGTTTCGGACTAGATCGTATGCAACATAGGCGACCAGAATCTAGTGTCTGATAATATGTTGTTGTCTTAAGCAGAGTATGACAACGCATTTTTATGCAGCGGTTGGTATTGACATTTGTGCAGCATTGAACACAAATGCTTTCAGTACGGATGTTGGCTATTTTGGGCGATAAGTATGGCTCTGTCGGGTATCGTGTGATCTTTGTAGTTACCTGTCTTGTCGTGTTCATGGCTTGCCGTGTTGTCGTATTGTGACGTGCTCGTCGAACCACTTCGTTCTCACTGTGCTGCGAGAACACGCGGCTATCCGCATGGCTCTGGTGCCGCCGGGTCACCGCCCGGAGCACTCCCGGACGGTCTGCCCTCCCTGACCTCGCCCCGCTCCGCCCGCAGGTGGGCACGCTGCGCATGATCACCACGGGCAACGTGGACACGTTCGACGAGAACGACGACGAGTTCACGGCGCGCCAGACCATGCGGCACGTGTGCTTTACGCTGAAGTGCTACCTGGAAGCGCAGCTGGTGATGAAGGCCGACGAGCTGAAGCACGGCTCCGTGCAGGAGCGCTCGCCGCCGCTCGCCGCCGGACACCTGGTGAGTGGGGGCAGCGCCGGGAGGACGGCCGGCTGTGAGTCGGTGCCGGGCAGGCGGCGTGGCTCGCCACCGCTCGCCGCTGGGCACCTGGTGGGTGGGAGGTGAGTGGGGGCAGCGCCAGGGGGGACGGCCGGCTGTGAGCCGGTGCCGGCCAGGCGGTGCGGGGGATGTCGGTCAAGGTCATGCAATTGACAGCAAACGCTTGTTTGAGTGTTGAAGTGTTTGTCTGGAACTAGGCTTCACGACGTTTATTATATTATATACTATCACGACGTATATTATAACTGGTTGAGTCAATGGCTTCCAAAGCTGTGTGGTGCTGATCATCATAGCCGTGCTTGCTTTGCCGTACCGGATTATTAAGTCAGAGCCGATGCCACTGCAAGTCGTGCCTCCGTCTAGACGTTCCTGACGCCCGCAGAGCCTGAAGGTAACACCGGAGGCCGTGCAGGAGAACATGGAGACGATGATGATGCTGATGCCGCTCCGGGCGCGCTGGAGGCCGGTCAACACGCTCTACAAGCTGGGCGGCATCAAGACTCTGCTACAGATCATCGACATCAGCCAGGACATCAACTACTCGGGAAAAAGTTAGTGCAGGTTTTCTGTTGGTGCTGATCGATTAGCGGGGATGTTCTGGCCACATACAAGGATGGCGCCTGGCGATGTGACATTTCCCCGGCGTTTACGTTTGGATGACTCCCGTGTTTAATGATTGGTGTTTAATATGTCGGGCGCCCACACCTGTACACGGTTTTGTTTTGCTAACGCTTCTGACTAGCCATGTCTTTGACTTTCGTGTGCCCATGTTCGTCGGTGGCCATCGTCTGTATCCATCTAAATATTGGTTTAGGTGCATCTCACTGCAGTGTTTCACCGTGCCGCATCTCTGATCGGCCCAATGTCATCCCATTTGCGTGTCTCCCTTTGCTAGTCTGTCCGCATCCTCCCCCTGCCGTGCCGTGCCTCCGACCAGCCCACGTCCTCCCCCTGTCGTGCCGTGCCTCTGGCCGGCCCACGTCCTCCCCCTGTCGTGCCGTGCCTCTGACCGGCCCACGTCCTCCCCCTGTCGTGCCGTACCTCGGACCGGCCCACGTCTTCCCCCTGTCGTGCCGTGCCTGTGACCGGTCCACCTGACTATGCCGCATCCCACGTCTGACCGGCCGGTGTGCGCGGCGGCCGCCAGGCGAGACGATCCGCTCGGCGCTGGACGCCATCAACATCTGCGCGGTGCTGCCGGCCGTGCAGCTGCAGCTGGCCGAGCGGCACGCCTTCCCCGGCGGCCGCTCGCTGGTCGGCGTCGGCCTCGTGGTGGCCATGGCCGAGATGGAGAACATGGGCGATCCGGAGGTGCAGAAGTCGGCCATCCGCGTCATCATCACCTGCGTCTGCGGTCCGCTGCACCGGGTACGAGCGGCGCTGCGGCTGGCGAAGAGGCACTCCCACCCTGCCCTGGTCAGGGGCGGCTGTTTGTCTATGGGACGGGGTGTAAATAGACGGTGGAGTGGGGTAGGAAAGGCGACGTCTGCCATCTTTGATCATTTCAGGCCGAAACTAGACGCGTGTGGCAATCAATGCAGCGTTAGGAAGTGACACACTCCGTACTGAGGTGACTGTCCCTCGTGGCTAAAGGCGCTAAAGACGGCCGGTGTCCTTATTTTATGTAAAGCCGGCTGTTTTGGCCGACACCCCGTGGCGAGCGGAGCCCCGGAAAACCCACGTGCCAGTGAGGCGGCTCGTGACCTCTTCTTCAGCCATAAGATGCCTGTTTGCCCACCCCGCATCCAACGTCAGCAGGACGCGTCGCCGAGTCGCCTTCCTGCCTCAGCGACGGTGCCCGCTGTTGTTACCTCCCCGCGGTCCTGCGGCCCTGGGACCGCAGCCCAGCATGACCCCGTCTGTCGCTTGCCGCAGCCGGGCTCGGCGTCCTCCGCACTGTCGGCGCCCTCCAGCGCCAAGAAGCGCGCGCTGCGCCCCTACGACGACCTGCTGCCCATCATGTGGGAGTCGGTGCGCACCAACAACGGCATCATGGCGCTGATGGCGCTGCTGCAGGCCAAGCAGCCCATCACGGACGCCGACTCTGTGCGCGCGCTGGCGTGTCGCGCGCTGGTGGGCTTGGCGCGCAGCGAGGCCGCCCGCCAGATCATGTCTAAGCTGCCGCTCTTCACCACCAGCCAGCTGCAGAGTGAGTGGTGCCGGCGCGCCACCCGGGCGCCGGCTGCGGAGACTGCGAGCCTGCGACCTGTGGCGAACGTGAGGGGTCGGCTGAGGTCGAACGAACGGACGCCGGTGATATCTCTGTCTTCTTCCGTTTTCGCGCTCGGTCTGTGTACGGAAGACCTTGCCCCTCACGTGACGTGCCGCGCACGTCAGTGGGTCGTGGCGGCTGCTCTTCCTGTACTACGCCATTTCTTTTGGTCGCTCCGTGTAACGTGGTGTTGACCCACTTCACGTCGTGAAGGATGTGCTATCTTTTGGTTGCATTCCTCATGCGCAGCAGCAGCAACAAGTGACGTGTTTTCAAAGCGTAGTCGCCTCAGATCCATCGCTTCCGTCGGCTCGCGCGCCCACCTGCAGGGCGCGCGCCTGCGCTGGACGGCGGCGTTACCCGCTGGCGCGCGCGTCCTAACACGCCTGTTCGGCGGGCGGCAGTGGTCATCCGGGAGCCGATACTGCAGGAGAAGCGCGCCGAGCACGTGCAGCTGCAGCGGGACGCGCTCGAGCTCGTCGAGCTCGTCTCGGGCAAGTCGAAGCGTCTGCCGGGCGCCGACACCGACATCACCATGGACACCATCCACCGCGCCAACGTGGTGGCGCAGACGCGCATCCACTACAACGAGAAGCAGCTGCTGCAGCTGATCCATCACCACCTCGTCAGCAAGGTGCGTCGCGTGGCGCCCGCGAGAGAGCGGGCCGCTTGGTGTCCGAGGGGATGGACGGTAGCCGTGTGACGCGGGCGGAGGCGTGGCCGTGTCTCGTACCTGGCTGCTTGATGCCAGCGTTGGTGACGCTGTCCGCGGGGTTGGACCGGTAGCCGTGTGGCGTGGGCGGAGGCGTGGCCGTGTCTCGTGCATGGCTGCCTGGTGCCAGTGTTGGTGACGCTGTCCGCGGGGTTGGACCGGTAACCGTGTGGCGTGGGCGGAGGCGTGGCCGTGTCTCGTACCTGGCTGCCTGGTGCCAGTGTTGGTGACGCTGCCCCCTATGCCCGTTGGTCGTTGGATCATCCAGGCGTGCGGGCGATGGTGATTGGAGCGTGTGTGCGGCCGTGTCGGGATGTGATGGGGCTGCGGTGGAAGCGTTTTGAAACGGCGAACCTGGAGGACGCGCTCTCCGAGTGTGGGGTGTATCAGTGATGGCGGAGATGTTCATTGCAGCCTCTCCTCCTGGAGGGAGGTGACTCCCATGTCAAGGGAGGATTGGTGTCCCCGGGATGCTGATCCTGTTCAGCTGTATTCAGGGAAGTGTTCTGCAGGCCTGCTCAGTCGCTGATGGTACGCATGAGATGGTGGGTATAACGGAAGCTAGTCAGTGTTGAGTCCCGGGCGCTTGGTTTTGCTCCGATACATCGCAGGACGGCACTGAAAACCCGCTGGCTGCCTGTGTCAGAACAGCTGTTATGTGTGTACACTGACTGGCCAGGCGGAGCATGTTGTCCTGACTGGAGCTGGTGCTTCTGCAGGGGATGCAGGAGACGGCGATGGTGCTGCAGATGGAGGCCGGCCTGCCTGTGAGCGCGCCGAAGACGCCGCACGCGATCCACCCGGTGGCGGCGCTGCGGATGGCCAGCACGCTGCCCGCCACGCCGCGCCAGGTGAGAGCAGAGTGGCCGCCGCCGCCGGCCGGCCGGCGCGCGCCGCGGCGCCGTCTACGTTAGGAGCACGTTGTGCCCATACAGTTCAAGTGGTGTTATGGCAGGCAGCTGTGTTGTTTTCCAGGACGCCCCTTTCCTCTCAGTGGTTGCTCAAAATAGATGTCGCCGCGCAGCCGTACGCTGCTGAACGGCGCTGCCCGTCTGCTAGCGCCTGCGTGTGTGCCTGCGTCTCTTTTGGCATCAGCGTGCGCAACTGAGTTGAATGGTACGTTCTTGTATTGCGTTATCTTAACGTAAAAATGGGCTGTGCAGGTCAGACATGGCCCCTGTCAGACTCTTTTCTAATCCGTGTCGTCGGCGCGCTGCCCCCCCCCCTCCCCCCCCGCTGATGGCCCCGCTGTGTGTCCAGGGCCGGACGCCGAGCTGGCGCCCCCCCCCCCTCCCCTCCTCCTCCCACTGATGACCCCGCTGTGTGTGTCCAGGGCCGAACGCAGAGCGCCGGCAGCCGTATATCGGCCACAGGCGACGGTCTGGCGCCGACACCGCACCGGCAGCCGCCCACCACGCCGGCGGCCCGGGGCGCGCCCCCGCCCGGCGGCGGCAGCGGCGGTACGCCACACACCCAGCCGCTCCACATCCGCGTCAGTCACACCAGGTGAGGCGGCCGACGGCCGATCAGTGCTGCACCAGGTGGGCGAGTTGGTCTGTGACCAGTGTTATACCAGGTGCGGGAGTTGGTCAGTAACCAGTGCTACACCAGGTGCGGGAGTTGGTCAGTCACCAGCGCTACACCAGGTGCAAGGATTGGTCTGTGGCCACTGTTACACCAGGTGCGGGAGTTGGTCAGTAAACAGCGCTACACCAGGTGCAAGGATTGGTCTGTGGCCAGTGTTACACCAGGTGCGGGAGTTGGTCAGTAACCAGTGCTACACCAGGCGCGGGGTTGGTCTGTGGCCAGTGTTACACCAGGTGCGGGAGTTGGTCAGTAACCAGTGCTACACCAGGTGCGGGGGTTGGTCTGTGGCCAGTGTTACACCAGGCGCGGGAGTTGGTCAGTAACCAGTGCTACACCAGGTACGGGGTTGGTCAGTCACCATTGGTACGATGGGTGCAAGGGACTTAGTGATCCATATGCGACAAGAAGACTGGTCACGGATGTTACCCCGTTGTCGGCTTCACGTTGTGTACGTGCGTGTGGTTCCGCGCAGCATCCTGCCGGCATCTGGCGACCTGTGGGCCGCCGGATACCGCGTCCCATGTCCTGACGTCGGCCCAGCCGGTGACGCGGCGCGCCTCCGCCGGCAGGGGACCGCGCGCCGAGGCCGCTCTCTCGCCCGTTGCCACGTCGCACGGCCGCGCCATGCGGCAGAAGTCGAGCGCCGACCCGGCGCTCTTCAAGCTGGAGCGGCCGTGCGCCGCCGCCGCCACCGACCCCATCACGCTGGACCGCGTCGTCACCGAGTATCTGATGAACCAGCACGCGCTCTGCCGCAACCCGATGGTCACGTGTCCGCAGTTCGACCTGTTTGAGCCGCACCGGTGCCCCGAGCTCAAGTCGAAGCACTCGGCGCCGGCCAACCTGGCGCAGCGGCTGACGCGGCGCGCCGTGTTCCCGCCGCACGGCGGGCCCGACGGCCGCCGGCTGGACACGCGCCTCATCTACAGCCGGTACTGCCCGGTGCGCACCTTCCGCGAGCTCACCGACGACGACGCCACCATGTTCACGTGCGCCACGTTCACGCCCGAGGACATGAAGTACATGATGATCGGCACGCACGACGGCACGGTGAAGGCCTTCAACCTGGACTCGGGCGAGGTGGAGGAGACGTATACGTCCCTGCACGCGTCCAGCATCACGCAGCTGGAGGTGAACCGGTCCGGTAACCACATGCTGACCTCGTCTCGCCGCCGCCGACCACTCTCCGCCCTCTGGAGGATCGAGAACGTGTTCGAGAGCATGTGAGTGCGGCGGGAGGAGGGGTTCGCAGCCACATGTTGTCAGGGGTTTGTGGGTTTCCCGTAGTTGTAGTCATGGTTGGGGTTGGTTGCGGTTTTCAAGTCTGTGACGTCAAAGTCCTCGCGTGTCAGTCTGTGGTTTCTGTGAGGTGCTTGGGCCCGTCGAACCTGAGCAGAAGGCAGTAATATTTTGTTAAGGTGTCGCTGTTGTTTGTTGGTCATATTCGCTGCTCTGCCACTGAAGACTTTTCGGCAAAATATCGACCATTGGTGCGAAATCCGTTGAGCTCTCGGGACATATGTAGCGGAGGATGCGTTACGTATATTTCGGCCGATTATACGGCTCGGCGTCGACCCTGGCGGCCGGCCGCCTCCTCTTGTGGGACGGATGGTGACCAGCCTCCGCCTCCTTACGCAGGGTCAGCTTCCCCGAGGACGAGTACGTCGAGTTCAGCAAGCTGACGCAGACGCAGGTGCTGGGCACGCAGCGCGCCACCGGCACCAACAACTTCACCGCCAACCTGTACGACATCGCCACCGGCCAGCGCGTCAGTCAGCTGGTGCCGCGCGACGGCAATGGCTACCAGGCCAACCGCGCCACGTTCGACCCCACCGACGAGCTCGTGCTCAACAACGGCGTGCTGTTCGACGTGCGTGCGCCGCGCGAGGTGCACAAATTCGACAAGTTCAACAACACCATCAACGGCGTGTTCCACCCGAACGGACTGGAGATCGTGGCCAACACGGAGGTGTGGGATATGCGGACGTTCCACCTGCTGCGCACGGTGCCGGCGCTGCAGCACTGTCGCGTGCGGTTCGCCAACGGCGGCCAGGTCCTGTTCGGGGTGCGGCTGTCGGGTAGTGATCGCGACCAGGACGAGCGCGCCTACGAGGAGGCCACCGCCTTCAAGGTGATCGACTCGGCCGACTACACCAGCATCGGTGAGTGAAGCCCGCTCCCGGGCGGGGCTGACGAGCGGCCGCGGTGTGGGGGTGCGCTCACAGTCGGGGTCTTGTCGGGTGGGCTCGCCCTGTGATGTCATGGTGTGGTGTGGTAGAGTGTTATGGTGTGTTTCGCTGTTTTCCTTTCGTGGGAGGTGTCCGTGGCTGATTGGGTACATTATGTCTTCCCTTTTGTTCCGAAGCACGCTTTGTAGGTGTCGTTTAAATGGATTATTCCACATTTGAAAGCACTGAGACAAGCATCAGACACGGTGGAAAGGCTCACTTGTAAATAATGGTACGATTTAAAGCACAGAATGCTGCTCTAAGTAACACAAACATACCATTTAGTTCATATGCTTTTCAATACGTCTCCGTTTGATTACGTCATGGGACACTTACGACGTCAAAGTTGTCAGACCGGTGGTGTCGGAATTGCCATTAGCGGACGGCTTGACACGTTTGAGATACCTCAACGCTTCGCAAGGTGGCGTTGATGGAGTGCGTGTGCGTGTGCGTGTGCGTGAATTTATGTCACGGGTGTTGTGCGCGTGTGTTTTGGCTTTTTCTCATGGTGCTAGTTTCTATTTTTCCGTGGTGACTTTTTTGTCTTGCTTTTTCATTTAACGTTACGGTGCTATTATTAAGGCATTCAGCTGTCAGACGCATGCCCGTCAAAACCAGTAGTTGTCTAAATGCTGGTGTTATTTTATTACAAAACACGCTTCGCTCGGCGATTGCCCCCTTCCCCCTCGCCCCAAGGCATACAGTCCTGTCCCACTGTTATCCATCCTCGTTCATTCCATAGCCCTGAAATGATCACTTCTGGTCAAAAGGGCTCAAATCCCAACAACCAAGCGATCGAGACATGCTATCATCGTTTCAACTGGAATGTCAGACAGTTGCGTTCAGCCGTTTGGGACACGTGGCGCTGCATCTCTGTCAGCAGGAATACCTCAGTGGCCGTATTGTATTGATCATGGGTCCTACGCAGTCGTGGATGTGGGACATGCGCTAGGCGTTTCTACGTCACACATGTCTGGGTGACTTTCATATAGGTGGCGCGAAACATGCTGCAGAGGTTCTCGTGCGTCGAGCTAAGAAATAAGCGGGTTTGAGGTTTTGATAAGGGTATGGCTGTGAACTGCAGGGAATGATCTTGAAAATGACTGTTTCAGTTCAAAACCCCATACAAATGTAGAACACTCCCTTTCGCTTCGGTTCATGTATACAGAATGTTGCGATGCATGGCGCGTAGTGTTCAGATAAGCGCTGGATGCTTAGACGGGTGTTAAATATCTTCATGCTAGTGCGTCAACTACGTGACCAGTTTGGCTTGCCTTCCGGCGCTGGCTTCAAGTCTCGATCATCCACCGACAAAGCATGCTCCTGGAGTTTTTCGATACAGTCAGTTAATAACAGGATGAAGTCGACATCACATCCCAGAAGCCGCCAACTAGAAATGATGAATCCCCAGGTCATCGCATTTCCATGGGAATTTGCCTCAGGAAGTGTATGCGCCAGTCCCGTCCTTAACGGCGTCCTCCCATCCGCCTGCCGTCCCCTGCGGTGTTGACGGCGGCCCGTGCTCTGGCTGTGTCTAGGAATGCTCAGAGCCTGTCACCGTAAGCCTCATGTCGCTCTCAGAGAACGCCCGACACTTTACACCAAGCAACGGACACCGGTATTGTGAGTTCAGAGTTCGCATGCTGAGTTATCGGCCTTCGATGTACGGGGAGGCATTGGTTCAACGACGTTATGGAGCAAACATGAGTTATGTCGTCAAAACGGGACGTTTCAAACTGTGGCTATGCTTATGACTGAGCAAAGGTGAGCAAGGTTAAACGAAAACTTACGCTGAACACCAAGACACATGATCCAGAAGATGTTCCGAGTCTGTGCGGACGCTGTCATTAAAAGATGTTAAGGTAATCCATATTCTGAGCCTCAGCGCGCAGACTCTTGACATCCGGCTCCACGCTACAGACTGCTTGCGACACAGGCGGCCAAGCCGGAAGGTTACGGCGGACTTTGCCGAGTATTAGATTAGAAAATAAGTTACCACGAACATTAGCTACCACGACCAATGCACGAACCCCACGAACATCCCCGCGAGTCGGGCTGTCACGTCACAGCACCCAACAGATGGCACCTCTGGGGGCTGTCCGATACAAAGGAAGTCGAAAGTTTTTGATGACCTGTGCTGAGTAGCAGGATAGAAAAAACAATAGCCAGTGGGCATCGGTGTTCATCACATCGAATGTAGACCGATTTCTGCCTGTGCATAACGTAAACAATGCTACTGAAACCAGGTCCCATGATACCGGTTTTGCGTTCAGCTTCGGATGAAGGTTACAATTCTACAGCGAATCTAAGATCTTGAGGTCCGCGTGGGCCTTGCTTCTTGCTGAAATTCACACGTTAAAGTTGGTATTTGGAGCGCCATGCCCATTGCTGCATGTCGTCCTACCACGAGTTTCGCTAGTGGTGCGTACGCGCTCCGTAAACGCGCATCTCCGTGGTGTTCATGAAGTCGATCACGAATGCCGCGCTTTTTTTCCTACGTAAGATATCCCTGGGCAGAGGTTACAAAAGGTCTGGTGTACTACGGCCTCCCATGTGCAGTTACTTTCCAGCCCACGAATTCTTGGGAATTGGAACTGTCAAGAAAGGACCCTCGTGACGTCACAACCAATGAACGCGCCGCTTGGCTTCCTATTCGGTCAGCTGACCGTGTTTTAGTGTTGTTGTTTTTTAGTGTGACCGTGTTTTAGTGCACACTTCCTGTCGTAATGCTTGCTGGCCGCCGGCAGCGCGATGCTTGCTGGCAGCGCGATGCACTCGAGACATGTGCCAGTTAGCTGAGACAGGAATACGCGCGCAACCAGCAACTGTATTTCCAAAATGTACTTGTGTTCTGTAAATAACGCCCCCAAAATTGTATTGCGGCTCTGTCCACCTGTGAACTCATTTCGCCAAGCGCGATCTCAGTGACGTGGCAAGAACACCCTGGTACCTCTTGCGTGCCCATGTGTGGTTCTGGTGGGTGTTCCACTCCCGTCATTCGGTGCTCTCGTGTCCATGGCGTACTTCAGCTCCGAGGAACAGCTGCCGTTTATCTCTCGCATTGCTATAGCATGGTAATCGCGGCTGTGGGCTCTAACGATTTGGTGACCATGAGCTGATCCCATTCGCAACCCCAAAGGCGGCGTCGCCATGTCGGGCCGCTCACCACATGATCCCCCCCCCCCCCCCCTCCCCTGCTGGCGTGTGACCGGTGCGCCCTCTCCGCCGGCAGCCACCGTGGACGTCAAGCGCCAGCTGTACGACCTGTGCGTCAACTTCGACGACCGGCTGCTGGCCCTGGTGGAGTCGCAGCTGGAGATGGGCGACGTCGAGCTGGACCAGTCGTGCGTGCGGCTGTACGAGGTCGGCCGGGTGCGCGGCGACGAGGACATGGTACGGCCGGCGCCCGCGCGCCAGCGGACGTCCGCGCGGCCGCCCCGCGGCCGCCCGCCGCCTGCCTCGCTGCTGCGTCCGTTCCCCGTCGCCTGTTCCGTGTTGCTCATGCAATTTCTGGTAGCGTGTCCTCTCACGTCCGCTCGTGCTATCTCATTCTGGACGTGACACTGTGTGCTACCCCGTTCAATTTGACAGTGCTGGCGACGTACGTCGGCTGGCGTGCAGCCAGCCGGCTGAGTGACTGGTCCTCGCCAGAATCCCGCCCGACAGGCGCTCTCGCCGCTGATTGGTCGGTTCGCGCTCCGCGGTGGGCGTGTGCTCGTACGTTGACGCCGATTGGCCGGTTCACAGGACGACCAGGAGGAGGAGGACAACGTCGACGACACGGACGGCTCCGACATGTCGGACAACGTCGCGAGCGGTACGAGCGCGGACACCAGTCCCGAGCGCAGCACCGTGATGGTTCCACCCCCTGCGCCGTATGCCCATCAACCAGGCACCGGCCATTGACTTTCCACCATTTAGTCGGGCGGATGGGACACGGCCTGTGGTGCAGGCTGGGGCTCGGCAGACGGGACCGAGGAGGCGTTCCTCGCGCAGCTCCCTCAAATTGCTAAAGTGTGCCAGAGTTGTTTCCACGGAGTAGCTACCGGTACAGCGTATCTGCACGAGTTCTGGGGTTGGGTCGGCACCGGCCTTCATCGCCCTCAGTTTTGGCGGACGGGTCCCTGCTGGCACCGACCGAGTGCTGACTTGCACCGGTGCGCTCACCGGCCGGGCGGCACCACCGCTCTGATTCAGTACCCCTCGACGGCACCTGCGCACCGATATGTTGCAGCTGCAGACAACGCAGCATGCCGCCGCGCCCTCGCAGTGTCGACCACGGTCGGTGCACTGTCAGCCGACGTGTCGGACGGCAGCTGTGCAACGGGCTTATCTCATCAGCCGTGTTTTTTCCGTTGCAGACATTGCCAGCTTCTTCAGCCTCGGCCGTCGGCGAAATGGAAACGCCAACGGAGGTACGTTGTTTTGGGTTTCATGTGGGCGTTCTGTCCTATGTTGGTGCGCTGTTCGCGCCGTTTGCACCCAGCGTTTTCGGAGAGGCGCGCAGTGAAAGCTCCTGGCGTCAACCTGGTCATGTTTGGTTTCCGGGGATCTAGCTTACTTAGTCGCCAGCACTTTGCTTAATTTCTGGTCGACTCTTTTACCTGCAGCATGTCGTTGACTGGGTGTGAAGTCCATGTTTTATGACATTCCCGTGTTGAGTCCTTGTGAATAACCACGTTCCGGTTTTTGACGCGTCGCTTGTATGCGTAATGTCCACCCGCCGTGTACTGGGCCGGAAACGTGTCCGCCTTTCGCCATGCCGTCCGCGTAACTTCCGCTGAAGGCGGACACAGCCGGCCGGGCAGGACGCGTGACCGTCTGTTATGTCTGGCCGGCCTGCGCTCCGTCGGACCGTAGTGGCGTCCGACCATGACACGCTGTCGGCTCGCCCGTCCGCCGCGCTCGCCGCCCCGTCCCCCGCGCGCCAGATTCGTACTGACCTTCCCCCGCGCGCCGGATGTGTACTGACCGTCCCCCGCGCGCCAGATGTGTCCTGACCGTCCCCCGCGCGTCGGATGTTTCCTGACCGTCCCCCGCGCGCCAGATGTGTTCTGACCGTCCCCCGCGCGCCGGATGTGTCCTGACCGTCCCCCGCGCGCCAGATGTGTCCTGACCGTCCCCCGCGCGCCAGATGTGTCCTGACCGTCCCCCGCGCGTCGGATGTTTCCTGACCGTCCCCCGCGCGCCAGATGTGTCCTGACCGTCCCCCGCGCGCCAGATGTGTCCTGACCGTCCCCCGCGCGCCAGATTCGTACTGACCTTCCCCCGCGCGTCGGATGTGTCCTGACCGTCCCCCGCGCGTCGGATGTTTCCTGACCGTCCCCCGCGCGCCGATGTGTTCTGACCGTCCCCCGCGCCGATGTTTCCTGACCGTCCCCCGCGCGCAGATGTGTCCTGACCGTCCCCGCGCGCCAGATGTCCTGACCGTCCCCCGCGCGCGGATGTGTCCTGACCGTCCCCCGCGCCCAGATGTGTCCTGACCGTCCCCCGCGCGCGGATGTTCCGACCTCCCCCGCGCGCGATGTCCTGACCGTCCCCCGCGCGCCAGATGGTCCTGACCGTCCCCCGCGCGCCGATGTGTCTGACCGTCCCCCGCGCGCCAGATGGTTCCCTGACCGTCCCCCGCGCGCCGGATGTGTCCTGACCGTCCCCCGCGCGCCAGATGTGTCCTGACCGTCCCCCGCGCGCCGATGTGTCCTGACCGTCCCCCGCGCGCCAGATGTGTCTGACCGTCCCCCGCGCGCCGGATGTGTACTGACCGTCCCCCGCGCGCCAGATATGTGTACTGACCGTCCCCCGCGCGCCAGATGTGTTCTGATCGTCTCCCGCGCGCCAGATGTGTCCGACTCGGACATGACGTTCGTGGCCAGCGACAGTGACGTCTCGTCGCCCAGCCGGTCGGAGCGCAGCCAGTCCAGCGGCGCCGCCAACGACTCGAACGGCTCCTGGGTAACCGAGGAGGAACGGGAGGAGCACGACGGCGGAGGTGAGACGACACGCGCGTGTGCTGGCGCGGCGGCCGGCTGGAGGCCAGGAGGGCTGCTGGCGCGGGAGGCGGCCAGTCGTGTGGAACGGGCGGGGCGTGGAGAAGTGCGCGACGAGCCGTAGGCGGGGCCTCCAACCTGGGTTGGCATTGCAGTCAGCTGAAACTAGTTGTTATCCGTTTCTGGTCTTGCCGGTTAAAACCGGCACAAACTGGCGGAAACTCCGAAGTTTGCTATGTTTGTAGTTTTCCGTTATATCACCATTACATTTGTAACGTTTCCGTTTTTTGTCCAAGCCCCAGATACAGCACGACCAAAATATGTCATGAATCTGCCATAGTTGACACATCACCAGTATTTCACACGTTTGGATATGTTTGCTAAACACGTTTTATTATGGATGACTGTCCTTCTCCAACCAGTTGCGCTGCTGCCAGTTGGATGTGTGGACACATTATCCAGCATAGCATACAGGCACCCCCATCCACATGCACGCACACACACGCACACGTGCATCCAGAAATATATATATATATATATATATATATATATATATATATATATATGTATATATATATGCGCAAATTATCTTGAAATTGAATTGAGGGCCATCAAATCAGTTTCAAGTCAAAAGAGACCGTCGGGTGCTTGGGATTTTAAATGTACTCGCATGCCATACACTGTTCTGCTTGATTGCTGCCTGTGTGGCGTGCATGTCGGCTCGGAGGCAGCACCCCCGGCTCCCTACGGTATACAGGGGTGCGAAGGCCACATTGAACAATTCTGTTCACATGATGATGGATCCAAGAAGGCTTGGGCAACGAGGCCTGGGCCATGGGACCCTGAGATGCCGGAAACAACGTTCTTTACTAGCTTCGCCGTGAGTTGGCGTAGAAAATTCGTTTTGGGCCTCCCACAATGGACGCTAGATGGGTCTGTATGTTTCAACAGCGGTTTTTTCGCCTGCTCGATAGAGTATTCGTGGTAGGCGGTACTTTGGCCTTTCGGTAGACAACACGGAATTGTCTCCAGTCAGCGTCAGTCTTGCTGTCGCATTTTTGGAACGGTGGCAGCACCCTAGATGAGATAACTACACTGTGTTTGTAATGGTGGCGTATTATACAGTTCAGTTAGGAGGTGAAAAAAACGTTAGCAAGTTCTGCTGGTTTTGCCCCCAGCTTATTTTAACTGGCACAGTTTGTAACCATATGGTAGAATCTCTCAGCCCTTTGCTGTCATGGGGCAACCCAGTTTAGAAGATCTTGTCACAGGAATGTGATAAGAGGATGCTATCGTTTTGCCTCTGGACTGATCCAGAAATGTAATCTAGCTGAGACGCGCTTCGCCGGCGATATTTTGCCATCGCCTGGCTGGTGTGGACACCAATGCATGTCGTCTGGTGATTGGTCACCTATCCCACATACGCTGCATCTTCCCAACAATTCCTGTCGTCTTGCAATTTCTGTCAGCAATCGCGTAGTCATACAAGCCGTGTTAGTGCTCAATATCCTTGCTCACAATAACGACGATTTTTGCTGTTTTTGCTGTTTCACGTCACTCCATCGGCTTACAGCATGCTCTTACATGCGTGAGTGTTATAGTTTTTGCAGTGTTTGTGACCAGTTCTTTCTGCCAGCCGGTTTCAATCGATAAAAAACGGTTCAGAAGCGCCTCGAGACGGCTGATGCCATCCCAGCCCCCGACCACGACGCGTCTGCCGAATAACAGCCGTGCGATGGATAGGAGAGGGGAAACGAGTGTCACGCTCTGGCAGCACTGTGTTGCCGCTGCAAGAAGGTTCACGACTGACAGGTGTTAGCTGTAAACACGTCACCAATGCGCAGTAACAACAGCAGGCGACGCCGTAGGCGCGTAGACGATCCGTCAATGTAACAGGTGAACGACATTCGTATGGATGTCGTCGTCGGCATACCCAGGGCAGGGTGCGCAATTGTGCGCCGTCCCAATGCGGCGGCCTGTGATCGTCACCGCCTCTGTCGCTTACAGCAGCACGTCTCTCGTTTCAGATCAGTGGGAGTCGTGGTGACGCTCCGTCTCGCCCGGCTGGCCCAGCGGCCAGCTTCCGTCTCTCAACTCCAAGGCAAAAGTCGGCCGACCGGGGCCATATTGCGCTGCCGCCCGCCGCCGCGTTTTTACATTTCCAGTCCTACCGCGCCGAGGAGCGACGCTTGATCCTGTGGGGTAGATCTGGAATGAAGTGGTGCGATGTTGTGATGGGTTTGTCCTTGCTGCCATCTTTACAGTGGGCAGAGTGATTCAATAAACCACTGTCTGTTTACGTGCGTCGCCCACCACGAGCCGACCGGCCAGCGTGGCGGGGCGATCCCGTCAAATGTACGCCCTCGTGGCGGCCGGCTCCGCTGCGGCGGCTGGGGCCGGAGGTGTGCGTCATTAGTGGCAGGCAGCGACGGAGGCATGACGGAGGCGCCCGCCTGGTGACTCCGTACCTAACCTGATGTAACGCCCCGGAACGCCAGGCTACAACGCCGGTTGGCACTAAACGACGCTTATTGAAATCAGCCGAGCGTCTCGCTGGTCTGAAGGGTCTGTATCATAATGTCCACAGGTCATAATGTCCGCGGTTCAAAATATTCATAACTCGTAATGTCCAGCTGCCGGGGCACTTTGATGACATATTTGAACTGTCATATACCATATTTTACTGACATTTTGACTGGTTATTTTGGCCCGACTGAGGCCTCAGTCTTAGACTTATCGGCTATTTTTGTTGCAAGTTAGCTAAACTTGCCTTGGATATAATTTTGCATTCTGTCCAGTTACGCTTGGGCTGCACAGGTACCTGGTTTGGAAACGTGCCGGTTGTACCGACTTATGTAGCGCTCGGGTGGTCGGCCAGATACCCTTCGCTCGGGTGGGGGTCAATTTGCCCCCCCCCCCCCTGAGATCTCGGCAACTAAGAAAGCTAGAGGCACCAAATTTACAGCTTGTCTTGATGTGAATGTGAACTCACTTAAGTCCAAGTTTGAGCTTCTAGATCATGATCTTCAGGTCAACTAAGGTCAAACAAGGTCAAATTCCAGGTTGGTCTCCAAAGTGCCCCAGAACCTAGGCAACTGTTTCTAAGCAAAAGGTCACAATCCCATTTGAGGTCAGTGACCTTGTTTGACCTTTGAAGGTCATGGCGACCAAAATTATACAAGACTGCTCTGAGTTTTGCATTTGAATAAGCGACAAAAATTACGCTAGGCAGTATGTTCCTAAAACAAAATGTCGACCCGGGTCATCTTAGGTCAATGACCTGTTCTGACCTCTAAAAAGTCAATGGAAGATGCATAGTGCGGTTCCTGCTGTCAATAAATTCGAAATGAGCACCACAAACTATCCCATACAGATCAGGCTGGTTTTGAACTTGGTTTGACCTTCATACCTGACCTTGGGTCAACGTAATTTGCTCATTCAATATTTGTGGTGCATAAGAAAGCATCTCGGAAATGCATGGCTTCGTCAAACACTCCCTTATTGTATCAGATTGGACGATTCCCTAGAAACTGCCGCTGAAACCATGGCCTGCCTGCCTTTGACCTGCCATAGGTTGGCGACGTTACAAGGTACATCTAATTTTTATGTCAAATGATCCGCAACATTTGGCGCGGCTACACCGCGTCGTTCGGAAATCATCCTGGAAAAACCTTCTGGGGGGTCAATTTGACCCCACCCGAGCGCGTGTTAATATAGCTGAACCTGACTGGGGACTTCATCCAGTGTATGAACCAACTGAAACGAGGAATGGAGAATGCAGTTCTTTGCGTGGCGAAATTGCCGCGCAGGCCATCCACCCATGTCGTTTATTTTGTGACCTCATCTGACAATAAAAAAACATTTCGCATGGCGCGAAACCTCATAATGTGGTCTGAACGTTGGATGGACCGAACTGGAACCGTTCGATGTGTTCAGCCCGCGCCCGTCCGGGGACGGGGGAACTGACTTCTGCCCTACGGTTTTTCAAGCCCTGCCCAAAGAGAAATGCTCGCAGCGGCATCAAATTTTCAATGCCTGTTCATCTATCAATTTGGCATCACTTGTGCATATATGAAGTTTTATATTCCAGGGCCACTGATCTATGTCAAGTCAAAGAGGTAAAAAACCTTTGCTAAAAACCTTTAACTAAAACTAAACTAAAACCTTTAACTAAAAACCTTTGCCACGCATAATCTTTTTGTGTGCATTTGTTGTTGCTCGAAATAGCCATAGTAACGGAACAATATAGTACCTATAGTTCGTTTAGTTTGCATATTTTCGAAACGGGCGAGGTCAGTGACCTGAGCTGAGCATTGTTATTTCTCGAAAATAACGCAGAGAGCGTGCGTAGTTTTTGTGGTTGTGGATATTTTATATGAGGAAAAGAAACTAACTTACATTCACAACCATCGTATAACCTACAGAGAACACGCTATTAGCTCAGATCATGACCTATCTCTATGAGTGCCTTCTGGAAAATGCGTGCTGAGCTCATAACAGGCAATTATAATAGGCATCTTTGGCGGAGAGTTGAACATGCCACTGAAAGCATATTGTGATATCATTCTTATGCATACCGGGGTCAAAAAAGGTCACTTAAAGACTCATTTCATAGAGTTTGTAGGTCATCCAAGGTCAACGGCCTCTATTGTCAGTAGCGCGCATACACACGCTATTTGGTGTCTATTTCATTTTTTAAGTTGTGGTGGAGGTTCTTAAGTTAAATCGCGAAAAATAAGTGCTGCGAAGACTTTCTATTACCATATCCATGGTAATAGAAATACAACAACATCTCGATACAACATTTGAGGGCCAGCTTGTACTGGCAACGGGTGGCCGGGCGGCGGGCCGGCCTGAGCCTCGACCGCGCTGCTGTGGTCGGGGATCTTGGAGAGATGTTGCGCCAAAGGCTGATGAGAAGGCACTGACTATTGCATCGGACAGGCTCGCAATTTATACAGGCCCACACGTGCCCACTCGCGGATCACTAACGCGTACATTCTGCGCACGTCTCCCTGGAAGACAATGGCGGGATGAATGCCCTCCGGTTGTTTCGGGGTGCATGTATGTTGGCACTTGGGGCCCGCACATGAAGACTATTGTGTTGCGTAATAGCCGCGGTTACGCAGCTCGCAACAGTCAATGCGTGGCCGCGTGACCGGCCGCCGCTGTAGTTGCAATTGTCCGGCAGATGTTCTCTCCGACTCGTCCGCTGAGCGAGGGTCGGGTCGCCCTCGGGGTGACCGGAGGCCGTGACCCGAGGCCGGCCCTGGCGTGTGCTTCCTTTGTATGACATGGGAGAGAAGGGCTCGGTCCCACACTGCTCAGCTAATTGCGATGTAACGCGGGATGTTCAGCGAGCGCGTGAAGGCGACCCTGTCGGTTTATTCGGAAACGGTCCTTACGCCGCTCTGCTGCTCGCGGGACGCGGGAACACGCGCCTGGTCGACTGTTGATCCACGCAACCCGCGCTTACGTGCTATTTTCAGCGACGGAAGTATCCAAACAAAGCTTCAGGGGAACAAGCATCTCAGCTTAGAAGTTGTTTTGAGGACGTCCGTCAATAATTTATGTACAGTACTGATCGCTGACCAGTATCTTTAACTCGTGTTGGTCGACAGAAACCAGGTTTTGAGGTGGAGGGGTAAGATCTTGCGGCCAGGTCGCAGTTGGTGGCGTGTTGCGTACATGTGCGTGTGCGCGCTGTCGGGATGTTCTTAGCCCTGACCCTGACATGGCCGCGTTCCGTTGACCAGCGGTAAAAATTGCGCGCCTGGCTCCCATCGACGCGATGACAAGTAAGTAGGCAAAACATTTCACAACCGTTGATGGTAATTTCCCCAATACACATTCATATTCCAACTGCTGCTTATGAAGACCCAAGTCTTGAACTACTGATGGAAATACAGCAAAATAGGTGGCTTTCATCACGGAAAACTACTGAGCCTTCCAGCGCTTCCTAAGCGCTTCCAGACAACGCCAAATTGGAAGTCAATCTTTCATCACCGCGGTCCTCGTGGACTGCACAGGGGCGTAAGTGAAAATGCTTTGTGTCCGTCACGAGTGGGCTCTTTACGCATGTCACTGTCACAAAATCATCAACGGCCAAAATTCGCTTTTTTAAAGGCATGAGACAACCTGCAAGGCCTAAATAGCGCTGCACGCGCGAAGATTAACATTGTGAATCTGGGCGCGCTCTCACAATAGTTGGGCTGCGAGGGCGAATGTGTGATCTACACATACGTACACACACACACACACACAGAGAGAGAGAGAGAGAGACGAGAGACAGAGAGAGAGAGAGAGAGAGACGAGGAGAGAGAGAGAGACGGAGTCGAACGATGAGAGAGAGTGCGCCGAACGAGGGAGAGGGAGGGAGAGAGAGGGAGAGAGAGATGGATGAGAGGAGAGAGAGGAGAGAGGGAGAGGGAGAGAGGAAGAGGAGAAGGAGAGAGAGAGAGCGAAGGAGCGAGAGAGAGAGAGGAGAGGGAGAGAGAGATATATGCGTTATATATATATAATAATTATATATATATTATATATATATATATATATATATATATATAGTGTAATGTGTGCAGACGCGTGCGAGCGTGTGTGTGTGCGTGCGAGCGTGCGTGTGTGAAACACCAAAACCTTGCGCGAAACCAAATTAACTGCTTGAGCAGGATACTTTACTGCCTAGCTAACCGTGTGAGCCAGCTAATAGCTGTGCTTTCAGGGTAGCGGATCGTCTTCGGTCTGGTTTGTCAAAGCTGCTCTTTTTCATTGCAGTTACCGTAGGCATGACGTCAACTTTGAGAAGCTGACTGAACCAGCGCGACATGTCTCTCCGTCCCTCCCCGCTTTCCCCATGACGTTGGCAGTCCATGATTGTAGGCCGGCGGTAGTCGGTTGGTTGCTGGCTGCAGTGAATTCGCACCATTCCCTGATGTCCTATCGCAGTCTCAGTTCGAGGGCAGCGCTGTCACACTACCGCCTCGCCGCCGTCCCATTGCGGTCCCACTTCGACCTGATAACGGTGTGCATTGCCACTGGGCACCGGTGCTCGCCACTCCACTGTGTCGCAGTTCCACTGCCGCCCCACCACGAGAATGCCGCCCGTTTCAGCCGTCAACTCATTAGTCGCCAGCGTGTGATCTCATTCACCATCCCGTTGGCTGTCCGGCGGCGTACGTGACAATGACATGAAGGTAGATCGCAGGGGCGGAGACGTCCAAGAGGAAGCAAAGCAGAAATCATCGGCAGGAAAAAACGTGATAGAAGAAGGCGGGAAAAGAACGGAACGAGTCGGCAGGCAAGAAAACCTTATCCAGGAGCGTTGCATGCAGGAAGGGACAGCGGATAGTCGAGAAATAGGCTATAGATAAGCTGTTGGCTATTGACTGATGCAGAGTTTTAGTTTAACTAATGAAGAAGTACGAAATGTGCTAACATTCAAAAGGTGTTAGGAATGTTATGCACCTGTGTAATGAGTGCAACAAACAACCAAAAGAAACTGACAATACCATGTCGGGTTTATCGTGGCAAACGGACATAAAATTTAACGGAGCATATGAAGCTGCTGTTGTAAGTGGCTATGATGCCAGGGAAAGTAAGTCTCGCGTATATTTCGGACTAGTTGCGTGAATAAACTTGGCCAGGTCTGCTCACGCGACCAAGCAAGCCATTAATGACGGAAATGCCGACACTCGCAAGCACATGCAACGCTTTTGGCGAGAGTAATGTCATCCTGACATCACGGAAGGAGCAAAGACCAATGTAGAGGGCCCCGGGGCGACCAGGAATGGCCGGCAGGCTGGCACATCGGACTCCTTACAGGCCTCCGGGCAAATGCGATGGGAAATCCAGAGCACCGTGGAAGACTGGCGATCGGAGCGCACCGGCAAGTAAACATATAGGGCCCCGGGCAACAGCATGGGGCACCATGGACAGCGTAATGAGCCCTAACCCCAACCATTACTCATTCAACCAGCGAAGAGCATGCTTTCTGTTCAAGGGGATTTCATTTGAGGACATTATGACCTGTGGACATCATGAACGCCCCCTCCCTCCTCCCCGTCCAAACTCGCTCGCCGACCGTCCCCAGTATACGCCAGACACCAGAGACATCTCTATATTAGCGCCTTCCAAGCACCTCATAACGGACACGAAGACATAGCACCTGCAGCCGTCCCAAACACTCATTCAGCGCACGGACCGGCACGACCGACGCCCAAAACCGAGACTAGATGGGCCACTTCCACTGGCTGGTGGGCGCCTGCTCCACCAGCGGCTCCCACGGCTTCCACTGCAGCATCTTCTTCGCCAGCACCAGCTCGTTCTCCGCCTGTACGATCAGCTCCTCACACTGGCCGCAGCCCAGCTTCTGCTCCACCATCACGGGGTCCTTCTCCTGGCCACGGACACGGCATCAGTCAGGGCGGCGGCGTATCGACGCGCGCGGTGCGCTGTCGGCGCTGCGCACGCGAGGTACCGCACGTGCGAACAGCGCCTCTAGCGGAATAGTGACTCGGTGTTTGGGGTGGACTCATCACTGTTCAAACGAACTTGGTGGCAGCTTTACGTCCCGTTAGTGACATGAATGTGAGCTCCGTTTCAGTAGGGCAAAATGCATGTATGTCTCCTTCGCCGCGCACAACCCCGTCACGGCGCTTCCCGTCGCCGGCATGCCTGGCCGCCCCGTGCCTCCCGCCGGACCCGCCGCTGGGGCCATACCTACCGCTGTAAGACAGCCTCTCGCCGGACCCGCCGCTGGGGCCATACCTAACGCCTACATGACAGCCTCTCGCCGGACCCGCCGCCAGAGCCTTACCTACCGCTACAAGACAGCCTGTCGCCGGACCCGCCGCTGGAGCCATACCTACCGCTGTTAGACAGCCTGTCGCCGGCCCCGCCGCCAGAGCCATACCTACCGCCTGCAGGACAGTCTCTCGCCCGACCCGCCGCCAGAGCCGTACCTACCGCCTGCAGGACAGTCTCTCGCTGGACCCGCCGCTGGGGCCATACCTACCGCTACAAGACAGCCTGTCGCCGGACCCGTCGCTGGGGCCATACCCACCGCCTGCAAGACAGCTTGTCGCTCCGCCACGATGGCCTCGGTGCTGCGCCGGTAGGCGGCCTCCTGCGGCATCCGCACCAGCACGCGCTGGATCTTCTCGTACAGCACCGTCAGCCGGTGGTGCGGGTTGTTCACCACGGCCAGCCCAGTCAGTCCAGTTGTCTGCCGCAGATGAGGAATACGCAAATATACGACGCGCGTGGCGGCGGCACGAAACGCCACGAAAAAGCCATGCAAAAACCACGCGCATGTATGGCAGGTGTAGTGGGAGGGCAGTGGTTCTACTGATGACACTACACTTGTAGCCGCCAATGATTTCTCATTTGCGTCGGGGAGGGGGGGCACCGAGAGAGATTTCGTACGCTCTTCTCCGTCCGTGATCATTGCGTGTTACGACCACTTCTACAGTCATGCTTTTGCACCAGCTTTAGCGCGCAAATGTATGCGGTCCTGGAATGTTGCGTACCTTTCTGTCCAGTGCGCACTGTGAAACATTTGGAACATAGAGGCCTGGCATGATAACGTCATTATGCAACATACTCGTCGTCCATTACTGTACTCCACGAAAGGCAATTTTGAGTGGCGATTCGAAGGACGATTTGACTAAATTTTCTGCTGTAATCATATCATGATGCAACAACATCATGTCCTAGATTATGTTCGTATATATGTATTTTGTTCGTAATGCGCTTTATACTGATTCATTCCAGAAACTTCTTAAAAATAATACAGTTCAGCGATTTAGTAGAACAACTGCAATTACAGATAAGATGCCATACATCAACTTTATTGTTAATTAATACCACTTGACCCAGACAATGATAATGACCTGACCTGCAAGTACGGTTTAAATTGCGAACAACGTGCAACACAATGTTTAAGACATTTTTGGGACGTAGCAAAAGATGAAGCGACGAAGAACATGGCAACATGGCATTTGACATTTGGCCCGGTGTGACATATTTTGGCTACGTGCTACGTTTAGTACATGACAATGAAAACTTTGCGTGCATTGCTTCATTTCATTTTCACGGGCACTAGATAACTGTAAGGAGTCACAAATGTGCCGCACCAGTCGAGCATGGCTCTTCAACGCGTACTACACAATACAGCATACGGCTCAAGGTGCATTTTGTCTACCTGAAGAGACCCCTATCATTCGTGCTTTCTTTTCAAGCTCGAAATATTCTTATTCCTGGTCGCGCAGAACCTGCGTAAATCTCCCCTACGGAGACACCAAGGCACAGCGCCACCAGATGGGTAAAGGGCAACCACCCTCATGTTGCTTGCCAAGGGGTTAAATATAGCCCCTGTCCGCCCCTCCCCGTCCGTTCTCCGCAATGTGAGGCATAACGCAAAGAAACCCATCGCTGAAGTCGTCAGGCTGGATTGTCTTATCATGACATCATAACATCATGACATCATATCATAACACCACTTTTCTGGCATCATGGATGCCTGGGTGACCCTGGAATAGTCTCCCCGAAAAAGTCTGGGCATCTTTCCTGGGCGTGTAGCTCAGAAACTTGAGGGATTTAGGTTTAAGGAAGGGCAGGGCTGCAGAACTGCACCAAATGATCTTTACAATGGTTATTTCAGTTTAAAGCCCCATATACATGCGGAACACCCCATCTACAGCAGGTGTTAAAAAGGAGCTGGTGACGTAGAGAGGGATCAGCCGAGCAGCGGTGTGCCACGTGCATTGCCGTTGCCTGGACCGTAAGGATCCAGCTCATGCTGCAGGCGCTTTTACCAATCTAAACACATCATGTCAGAGAACGTTTGGAAGCACTTGGCGCTGCACCATACACAGTGATGGTGCAGACCTGGCAGGAGTGTGTGAACTATGCAATCCTCAAACAGGAAGTCACTGGGATGCCTTCATTGTCACCATAATAAATGGCCAGATTTGCTCTCTATTATTGTCTTTCCATAAGCAAAAACAAACCTTCTTGACTTGGGCATCATATATATATATATATATATATATATATATATATATATATATATATATATATATATATATATATCTGTCAGTCTTATTGATAGTAAAACAATCATCTGAACTGCAATGCATGCTGTAGCAAGGTATGTAGATAAGATGGTTATGTAGCAACAAACTGTACAGGCCACAAGCATGGGACCTAAACATTGAGGCATGAGGGTGACAAGTCTAGGGAAGAGATTGAGTATGAGGGTGACAAGTCTAAGGAAGAGACCTAGTCAATATAATACACATTGTCTAATAATCTGAAACATCAAGAGGCAAAATGCTGAATGCCCCTAGCAAAATATTAGGGTCTTGTTGCCACAAGCCCCCCCCCCCCCCACAGTTGCCATGCTATTGAAACAAACTGCAATGTTCCTAAACTGACCATTATTGCCCCTGGCCAACATCGCAAATACCCAGTACAGTCATTGCTACCTTGCTTTGCATTTAAAGCCAACATGGGATAAAGATATTTGTAGAGTGCACACAATTATAATGAACCATCATAACATGCAGTTTAAGGTTTTAACAGGCACATTTCACCTTCCAAACATAACAATTCAAAGGAGGGCTTTACAGGCATGAACAGCTGCACAATTTAGGACATGTATGTCAAAGAACTCCAGACAGCATACACTTTGGTCCTAAGGCAAAGCATTCCTAAGGAAGATTAACTTGAAACTTCATACCCTCTTCAATGCATTTGAAGCCATCCTTTGGTGTGGCCACCAAACCTGTTATCCCTGAAATGCAATGAGGAAATGTTATCAATATTGTGCTCGACAGTACATTGGTGGAGGCACTCATCATTGCTCTGGCAACACTGCACTTAATACAAACTTATCACACTTAAACAAGGTGAACAGAACCAATGCCAGAAAATTAAGGACTGCATGAGCAAAAACTTAACTCAATCAAGTGGTGTGGGATGTGATGTGATCCATGCCAGTACCAGCCCACATTAGTGCAGGCACCAGTGCATGGTATATGTGGTTTGTATTGTCATCAGCCCTTCTTCATCAGACATGCCCAGCATTTATCAGCAAAGGAAAAGGAATGACATGCATAATGATGCATTCTTGAATATCAGTTACTGAGTGAAATCAGTGAAGATAATTATGACGTGAAATGAGCAGCCTGTAAACTATACATAAAATAGACCCATGCATCCAATGAGAAATGTATTAGTCTGTCTTTAACGACACAACCCTTAACACCACATTTGTTGTAGAACCAACAAATGTTAAGTTTTGCAGCACGCCAAAAATCCCTTGTGCAAGCAGCGAACCTTAAGAAATAAAGAGCACAAAATTTTCAGGTGCTCTTCAAGCAATCACCCTCCTCTTTTAGAAGAAGAAAAAGGCACCTAACAAACCAGTCACCAAAAATGAGTTAAAATGACCAAAATAGACGTTTCAGCCAAATTGGATGAATCGCAGCCAAAATGAGTATTTTACTGCCGATTAGGCTATTGACATCAAAATGGGCGTTTCCACCACCGGTTTAACAAATTCGTTAACCGTAATGCCTACTTAAGTCACCAAATACACAAACGAAATGTCCCGAAAGAATATTTCCACCAGATTGGTTGAATCTCCACCAAATAGTTGAAACAAATCACCAAGATATAGCAGGATAGGCCCACCAGCAAAAACAACCATATTTTACGCGAAATTGGCTTGAACTAGGTAATGTTTTGGGGCCCAAACGCCATTATCCGTATTTCAATTGCGTTTTGAAAGTGATTCGCTGAATAGCACTGTGTTACGTGCATACCTACACATCTATGGGCGCAGCCAGCTGGTGAGCGGGGTGGGGGGGGGGGGGGGGGGGGGGGGGGCACAGGGGACATATTCTGCTAAGCCCTAAGTGGCCTTATGGAACGTCGGCATAGACTATCAAGAACCCAACTGGAGGGCCTAAAGGACTGGCCGGGAGACGACCTCGGGGCGAAGGCCTGACTCTCAGAGCTCAGCTGAAGGGATTCGTTTCGCCTGTCCGGGCGTCCCCGGTACGACGAAGGCGTCTATGTAGGTCCTAGACCGGCAATGCTTAGCAGTTGGCTCCCAGTTGACTTGGGCTCGGGGAGACACATTCACGAAGCACGGACAAGGCCGGTATCCGCGATTGTTACCAAAGACCTCCTGCGTTGGCCGGGCCCCTGCAACAAGGTGGCTCCCTGTATCAAGGCGCAGAGTGCGGGAGTGTGGGAGTGTGAGTGTGGGAGCCTGTGTCGGCAAGGGGTTCCTGTCGACCAGAGGCGCATTTGGCTGCAGAGGAACAGGACTGGACCCTGAATGTCAAAGAGCCACTTGTGTTGGTCGAGGTCCTTTTGCCTGACATGGGATAGGAATAGGAGAAACGATAATCAAATGGTCCACAATGAGGCAATCGAAGGGTTTGACCAGTCGCAGGGTCTGGTACCGAACAGGTAACCTTCAGAGACTCTGGTCCCGGGTCCTAAGATGGACCCAAGGCCCCGTTTGCGCCGGAGGCCCGAAACCGCTCACTGCGTTCCACACTACGATCCATATACGTGCTTGGGTGGCATGTTTTGTTGCTGTCATAATTGTTTAAAACGTTTTCGGTTCGGTTATATTGTAATCAGAGCTCACACAAGGCAGGATTGTTGCGTGGTCTAGAACTCCACCTTCCTATTGTGAAGTTCCACTTGTACGGTAGCAGGGGCGCAGCCATAACTATGGTAACGGGGGGGGGGGGGGGGGGCACAAAGCTGGCAAACAGCCCCTGATGTTGGAACGAAAACCCCCTCCCCTAAAAAAAATCACTGGTTTTGGCCCACTTGATTTGGAAGGGACAAGATTTTGGGCGTAGAGATATTGAGCATTCCGGGAACGTCGACTGAATGCAGATCGAAACGGGATCATATATTTATATTAACATGGACAATCCATGTTCGTCTGGAAATGTTCAGCCGTCTGCCAGAAGCGATCAATGATAAAGAACTATGTACCAAAGTTTTGAACCCGCACGCACCTACGTCTTAGAGCCGAAAACCCGACTCCCGGCGTTGCAGTCTCCGTAGACGGCGCGGCACCGGTCCGCAGGTATTATCAAGCGGTGGCTAACGGCGGTCGGAAAAAAGGAGCATATAAAACAAGTATCTTTGAGTGGCTTATGACATCAATCCGTGTATTTAGAAGGCAGTCCTGTCGGGCATCTCACCTGCGTGATTTTTACATCGATTTGGATTGGTAACCGGGCCTAATTAGCATTTACAATGCCGCAAACTGTTGCTGAAATCTGGTGATGAAGCTGGAAGAGTAAAACCGGAATATTCATTTTCGTGTTGCTATTATTGTTGATCCATTTAAAGGATAGGCTTACAATTGTAAGGGTGAAAGGTACGCCAAGGTCCAAGCTTTGAACAGCACGCATTGATTTTAAAAGACTTTCGGAAGCGTAATTTCACGACGGTCGCTCTCGCGCGTCCGGCACCCGCCTCCAGGTGATATCCGCGACAGCCGACGCTGTTCGCCTTTACGGAAACTGCAAATCTACCTATAGCTGTTCTTGCCGTTAAGATTACGGTCGCGGAGGATGAAAATTTTGTGTGTAATGGGTGTCACAAGTCGATTCTGCAAAAGCAGGACCGTTTCGGGCAAACATGGAGTGGCTTTTTCTTTATTTCCGTACCTCATCTTGCTCCACTCTTTTCAACACATAGCGAGACCCCTTACGTTTTCGGGGTATTGAGCCCCGTGTGTAAAACACAATAGGCCTACTATTCCCAGCCAACGGCTGAAGCGTCATCTTATCCTAGCGCGGGGTGCCTATCGGCTGCCATGCTAGCGACACGGGGTAGGAGTCCCCTGGTCGATGCGGAGGCCCTTAGGTGGATGCATCACACGTTGGTTCTCTCCCTGACGCGTGAGACCCCTGACCCGGCCGTTGGCCCCAGGTCGATGCAGGGGCCCTCCCGAACGCAACAAGATCCCCCGTCGCCGCATGTGATCCAATAATTTGCGCGGAGACATGCACATACTGTAGCATAAGGGGCCTTCACCTGAAATGGGATCGAGTGCCCCTCGTTCCGTACCGGAGACTTTGCCTAACACATCGCCATTCTATTGTTCCCTTGTGGACCCATTGCAAGCTTCTACATCTCCTTTCCTTGTCAGGGGGCCCCGGCCAATGCAAGGGGTCCTCTGGCATTCTAAACCCAGTCCCTGTTCGTGTTCAGCAAATGCTCCCCTGGCCGACGCGGGACCCCTTTCCGAGTTGGTTCCATTCGCCAGAAAGGCCCTGTGGGCTATAGCCGGTGTCCCATATCTCAACCTGCCGGGGTATTCTCGGTTGCTCAGGGGCCCTTTACGTGGGTCTCAGTTAACCTACCGACACACTTGCGATATGCTCATGGGCCCTCTTCATTGGTCTAGGGTGCTTCCAATTCCTTGTCACTTGCTTAGGTCCCCACGCTCTTGTCGGGGCCCATCTGATGGCCTGCTTGGGCACACCAGTCGTTCGGGGACACTTCATACTGGGTCCTGGCTGCTTCTTTTCTTAATGGGGGACCCTATGCTTTTGGGGGAGGGCCTATCTGATAACCTGCCCGGGCACATTCAATCGTTCGAGGCTCTTTACATTAGGCCTTGGGCACGTGCTATTTGAATAAGCCCCTACGCACTTGCCGGGAGCCCCCCCCCCTCTGTCCGCCTTCTCGACCACACTGGATTGCTCGCGGGGCCCTGCACATTGTTTCTTGGTGTTTGAATTTAGGGCCCTCTGCTCCTATCGGGGTCATCTGAGAATCTGTTCGGGTACACTCCATTTTTCGGGGGCCCTCCGCACCGGGTTTTGGGTACTTCTTACTTGAATTTACGCCTTACTCTTCTGTCGGGCCCCCTTCCGATAAAATGTTCGGGCCCATTCGACCGTGGGGGACCCGATACGGAAGGAAGGCCCCGAAACGAGGATACGAAAGGCCTTTCGCTCTTGCCGGGGCTCCATCTGTTAACCTGCTCAGGCACACTCGAATACCCGAGGGGCCCTCCACATGGTGTCTTAGGCACTTCCTATCTGAATAGAGGGATGCACGTACTTATCGGGGACCCCATGTGTTCGCCGCTTCGGCCACACTGCATTGTCCGGGGGCCCTGCACATTGGGTCTTGGTGTTTGAATTTAGGTGCTGTCTGGGCCACCTGATAATCTGCTCGGGTATACTCCATCTTTCGGGGCCCTCCGCACTGGTTTTGGGTACTCCTTATTTGAATGGAGGGCTCAAGTTCATCTTGGGCAATTTTGATAAGCTGCTCGGGCACATTCTATCATCCTGGGGTCATTCACATAAGGTCTTCGGTACTTCCCATTCGAGTGGAGGGCCCTATGCTCTTGTTGAGAGCCATATTTGCTAACCTGCTCGGGCACACTCGATTATTCGGGGGCGCTTTTCATTGGGTTTTGGGTGCTTCATATTTGAATGGATGGCCACACACTATTGACGGGGGCCCTATATGTTAACCTGCTCTGACGCACTGGATCATTCAGGGGTCCTCTGCATTGGGTCTTGAATACTTCCTATTTGAACGGAGAGCCCCACGCTCTTTCTGGGAACCTTATCTGTTAGTCTGCTCGGGCACAATCGATCATTCGGGGCCCTCTACAGTAGGTCTTGGGTGCTTCCTATTTGAATGTAGGGCCCTACGCTATTGATGGGGGCCCCTATATGTTAACCTACTCGGGCGCACTCGATCGTTCAGAGCCCTATACATTGTGTTGTAATTATTTATTCTTTGAATGGATGGTCCTATGTTCTTGGCGGGTCCCATCTATTAAGATGCACGGGCCGGTGGCGGATGCAGGGGAGGGGGGGGGGAGGCACGGGACCATGCCTCATGGATCATGCTGAGGGGACCTAAAGGCTCCGAAGGGGCCCATAACCGGCCGGACGGACGCAGTTTTCTCACGACAAAAATACGACAAAATTTGAATCCTTTGGGTCTACAGACGACTAAGAACAGTTGTTTTGCAAAAGTAAAGAGTTCATAAGCAGACCAAGTTCATTTTTTACTGATTGAGAAAGTATTGCTTGGGAGAAATTTTGGAGCTCATTACGCTGCCTAGAGTCATTGCGCTGTTGGTTTCCTGGCCCTATATGTCCACCTGCCGGGTCAATCTGATCGCTAAGGAGCTTTTCAAGGAGCTCTTTGTAGTTTCTCGTAGGGCCCAATGTGCCGTTGGGACGCTATCTGCCTCCATGCCTGAGCACTGCTTATCGATCAGGTTTTCCTCCGCGTGTTCTCCCCATTCGTCCGAAAGGCTCTTTACGCTTTCCCCAGGCCCCGTATGCCAGGGCACACTCAGCTGCTCAGGGCCCTCCATTAAGGTCTCAGGCTCTTCCTCCTTGCTTGGAGGGCCTTGTGCTGTTGCTAGGGCTTTTATAAGGTAAGGCACTGAAATGCGCGATGTTCAGGGGCCATCTGCTTTGATCGAGGGTTCTCTCCCTTTTATCTTATTTGCGGAGGACTCTTCATTCCTATCGAGGCTGGTGTTGTTAAGCCGCCCGCACACTCTTGATCGCACAGGGGCATTTATTCATGGTATTGGATAATTCCCCTCCGCTCGGAGAGTTCTGTGCTCTGGTTGGGGCTTTATATGTCAGCCTGCCGAGGCACTACCGGTAGTTCATGGGCCCACCACGTTAGTCTAGGGTTTTTTCCTTGCTCTGCGAACCCCATACTGGTTGACGGGAGCCATTTTGTTGGCATCCTGCGACACCAGTGATCGCTCAGATTTCGTTCCTGTTGGCCTTGATGCCTTTGCCTCAGAGCAGCGTTGGAATATGCGCCGATGAATTTTTATACGCAGTTGCCGAACGTAATTTTACACGCCGCCGACGTCGGATGTGACATTTTCATTAGCTATTGAATGTGTGAAGTTTATTATTATACTAGTGCATCACGTTCTTAACATATTTCGAATGCTAGGGTATGTTGTACTCCTTATAACAAAGGACAAATTTTGTACTAGTCATCAGTCACCAACTGATTACATCACCCAGCCGGCTAGCCGTAAAAAAACATAAGCTAAGAATCATTACCATGCTTGGTTTTGATGGCTGTTAGCACCTAACTCAAGCCTGAAAAAAAATCAAGCCAAGCCTATTCCGAAACACACAGCCTGAAAATCATAGCATTTTGCATGATCTGTAGAAAGTGCGTTCTTTGTGTACGCAAGCGTAGCACGTCCAGCTTTGTAATGCCGTGCATAGTAATATGGGTTCCGTATTTATGAAATAAATGAGTAAGTAAATACATGCTTGCATGTATGCGTACCTGTGTACATATATATATATATATATATATATATATATATATATATATATATATATATATAGTATATATATATATATGTGTGTGTGTATATGTGTGTGTGTGTGTGTGTGTGTGTGTGTGTGTGTGTGTGTGTGTGTGTGTGTGTGTGTGTGTGTGTGTGTGTGTGTGTGTGTGTGTGTGTGTGTGTGTGTGTGTGTGTGTGTGTGTGTGTGTGTGTGTGTGTGTGTGTGTGTGTGTGTGTGTGTGTGTGTGTGTGTGTGTGTGTGTGTGTGTGTGTGTGTGTGTGTGTGTGTGTGTGTGTGTGTGTGTGTGTGTGTGTGTGTTACGTACGACTTGTCTTAAAATGTTATGACTGAAATGCAAGGATTTTTTTTGGAGGAAGCCTCAAACTCCATGGGGCCCCACAATGTACCGTGCCCCCCTCCCCCTTCACGAAATTTTGGATCCGCCCCTGAAGATAGGTCATGACCTAGGTTAAGCTCACGCGCTCTGTGGTTTTGTAATAGTTTTGCTGATGAGTTAGTATCCTCTTCACAAACACCAATATTATACAAAAATGCGTACATATTTGCAGCATTTACGAACTAAGTAGTGAAAATTAGCCCGAACTCAGATCACTTACCCTGCTTATTTTAAAACGGAAATATGAAATAAAGAAACTACAAGTAGTACCATGTTGTCTTTCTATAGCAAGTTTAAGCAGTGGCAAATAACTCACAAAAAGTTATGCGTGGTCAAAGTTTTTTAGAGGTTGACCCTTTTGATCTGACT
This sequence comes from Pollicipes pollicipes, assembly GCF_011947565.3. Lineage (NCBI taxonomy): Eukaryota > Metazoa > Arthropoda > Thecostraca > Pollicipedomorpha > Pollicipedidae > Pollicipes > Pollicipes pollicipes. The sequence goes on along the minus strand of NW_023596545.1, from coordinate 42,765,778 downwards.
TAGCTCACTGACCTTGGCAGATCGAATCTTAAGATTTAGCCAAGAGGTGCCAACTTGATAGATGAAAACGTAATGCAATTTTGGTGTTGATTCGAGCGTTCGTGTTGGCGCTGTGTTCGAAAAACCGCGGGGAAGCAGCCAGCTCCCCCGGCTGGGAGCGGGTGAAAAGCAGTGGGGAAAGACAACCCAGTCCAGCTGAGCTTATCCATACCCAGGGGCGTCTTAAACATAACCGGGGCGTCTAACCCGCACCTGGAGGTAAGACGCCCTTTTGCAGGCTTTTATTTAAATGCCAGCAGTCGCAAAATGGTGAAAGTTTTGGACATCCCATGCATTACAGAAGGCAAAGCAATGATTATGGCATGCGTGGGTATTTAGAAAGCAAAGATTCAGACCACGGCTTCGTAAGAATGATCGCTTTCCCAAAATTTGGGCACCTTACCCCATTATGGTTGCCAACTAACCAACCACGAAAGTAGCTGGTTGGTTAACACGGAGTGAGAATAGGTTGCCTGAAACTATGATGACAACACTTGGGGTACCGGCGGCATTTGTAAGCATAGAGTTATAAATCGATTCCCATGCCTCAAATTTTCTTCATCACTTATAACAACGTATTGTCATTAAAAGCAAATTGGTTCAAGTTGTGTAACCAGGCTTTCGTTCAGGATGAGCCAGGGGCGATCCCACCCCACCACCACAGTGGCAACACCAAACATGAAATTTGCCAACGTCCAACATTGCTTCCCCACAACTAATACTTAAATACCTCCGCATCCTCGAATCCTCAAACCCTAAAAACTTAACTACCCACCACTTGTGCAAAGGTTAACGCCTCAACCTCAACTGAAGCCCCGCCAAAAATGCTAATGGTCGTAAAGTTAACTGGTGGATGTTAAACGGAGGTGAATTATTTCATGGCTGTGTTCAACACCAGCAAAAGAGTAAATTCCTTAACAAACCAATAACACGTCAATTAGCAGATTAACGGCCAACGGGCTCGTGCCCAACTCTGCAATTAAGACAGGCATCAATAACTGCTTAGGGTATGGAGTTTCAGAGACACTTTTTATTTTTTTCATTTGGATTTTTAACAGTTTAAAAAGACTTCGGAGAGACAATGAAGAGAAGGAAATCGGGAAACATCAGCGGAAAGGCATATCAAGACAAATTACCAACAGGAGACAGATGAGGAACTGGAGAGCAGCCTCCGCCTGCCGGTATGCTGTTCAAGGTAACTCAAAGGTTATCAATTACTTTGTTAGTTGAAGGTTGGGCGATCTTCTCTTATGTAGAACGTCTCTAATATGGAAAGTCGGTGATGGTCTGTGCAATAAGTCAGCACTCTGATGTTTGCTGCAATAATTTGTGTCGCGTTACGCTTGCTGGTGTGTCTGCTGGAAATCATATTTAGGAGCACCATCCTGAAAGTGCATGATTAAGCATATTAATAGGGTTGTTGTCATACCTATGTGACCATTGTCACACTGCCTACAATATGCGCTCAAGCAATTTAATCTCCCTAATCACTTAGATAGGTTTCAGTTGCTTGACGTCGTTGACGCCAGTAGGTGTGGGCTTTGATGATTTCGCAAATGGCCTGGTCATCAAATTTTCAGGCAGCTGACATGCAACTTTTGCAGCATGCTTGAATAATGTTTCTCTCTTTGCGGACTTTGTTCAAATAAGTAGCGTAGGGTGTCACCGATCTCACTCTTCACATCATCGCTGCGGCACCCCCTACTAACCAGAAACTGTCGTGATTATTCCAGTTCGACTTGAAGGGCCTCCCATGTGGAACAGTTCAGAACATCGCGTCTGCCAAAGACTTTACTTGCTCCGCGCTTAAAGTGATCTGGGCATTCATTTCGGCAAAGCTAAGAGATGGCAATACTTTGGCGTCTGAGAATCACGGGAGCAGCCAAGAAAGAGCGGCCCAGGGGCTCCCTGAGTTCCAGGTTTTCCCCTTGCATTACAGACTTCTCCGAACAATTAAAGCTCAGCGTGAAAATTAAAAAGGCGGCGTCATAAATAAGCGGCGAACTCACCGAGCTCCAGGTCGCTCTTAAGAAAAGCAGCGAGCAGTGAGGCAGACAAGCAGCCTCGTGAAGTCTTGTGTACTATGCCGATGAGCCTTCGTTCTGTGGTCTCGAGCCGCTGCACGCCCCAGTGTCGCCGTGCAGGGTCGTGTGTGCACGCTATCGCTAATCACTGACAAGCTGTGGCGCTGCAGCGACCGTTGGGCCGGCCAGGGCTGCTGACCTCTCGCCTGCGGCTGGGCCGCGTTATTGTGACCCGACCGGCCGAGGCTGCGTTGACGGGTGCCACTCGCCCCGCCGGCCTGCCCATCGTCCCGCCGGCCTGCCCATGGTCCGGCCGGCCTGTCCCCCGGACGCTGACGGCACCGGCGCAGGGGGAAGACACAGAGACGCACATCCTTCGACGTCCGGCCGGAACAGACGGCGGCCGACTGACGCCGGTATATCCCGACCACGCGTGCCAGCCGCCCGTCTGTCCCGGACGAGCGCTGGGAGCTGCCCCGACGCGCGTGCGTCGGGCGCTGGAGCTTGGTCGGGCCTCCGCTGCAGGGGTGATGATTTCAGTGGTGAAACCGCTTTTGGAAGCAGGGAGCTAGAATCGCTTTTGAACTAGGGAGGGAGCAAAAAACTTCATCGCAAAAAGACCGCGCGGGAGTGAAAAAATCAGTTCACAAAAGATGGTACTTATGAGCTCGTGACAGATGCTTCAGCAAACAAAGACATCTATTGCAAGTTAACATGAACGTAACATCAGAAACCTGAAAAATTGTTTTTTAACATCTTAGGGCATTACGGTGCAACAGAATACATTAAAGCATAGTCATTTCATGACAGTGTAATGAGCATAAAAATTATTTACACCAATAATTTGATGCTGCACTTTGCATCTCCTTTCCATAGCACTTTTAACAAAAAAACAAAGCAAAGGAATTCGATAACAAAATAACAACGGCAAATTCAACACGCATAAAACACTCAAACAACAACAAAAAACAACAACAGTGGACTCCTACACGTCACCCCATCACCAAGTCAAACACAATAGACATACCTCTGGCTTCTGTTAAGATAGGGTCAGGGAAAACAAATATTTGTCATTGTTTGTTGCAAAATACCAATGCTTATCTCCATAAAGTAACCTAACTATGCTTAACCTAAAGAGGCCTTACTTCATGTCATCCTGTAAAAACTGTTTGTATCACAGCAGCAGTTGTAAGTTACTGATTCTTGCACAATTCCTATTGCCACTTGCCATGCACTTAACCAACTTAACTTGACTTAGAGTAGCCCATATGTTGTACATCATCTCAACTCACCTATCTGTTGGCAGCAGCACTTGTGATAAAAACATGATATGGCTCATTTTTGGCTGGTTTCAACTTGGATTTTTATTCAGTTTATCTGGGAGAGCTTGTTGACATCAGATAAAGTTGACAACACATGAATCAAAATACTAAAAATCACTTTGAACAACTTATTTTGATTGCCATGGCGAACCTATGTCAAGGGCAGTAATGGGTATGCTCCACAAAACAAACTCTCCTCTCCAAAAGTGACATAACCTTTAGATGACCATGCCAGTATTGCTGCTTGCATTTCCAGGTACAGCAAAGGCATCTATTTAGGCTTGGTTATTCATATTTAATGACAAAGTTTGACATGCTGGCCTCACATTTTGAATGGTATGGTCTGACTATTTGTTACCTACTAATATTTAACTCATATTATAATTGCTCTGCAGCTTAGAGTAGTATTCCTGTGTTAAAAATATAGTACATATATACAGTACAGTCACTTGCCAGCCAGCAAACCATGACAGCTAGAGAAAACACCTGGTCAAAGCAAACATGAGGGACCACTTGAAGAAATTTGGGGCAAATAATCAAGAATATGAAACAAAATAAGCCCATTGCATGCCATGTGGCATCATAATTTTTCTTATGACAAAACTCGATTGATTGAAACAGAAAATGGCTAACTCTGGTTACCAATCATGTGTTGAAAGCAGGCAAAGTAAGCAATTACTTGGTCCACAGGAGACTTACTGGCTTCTTCCTGCTCCCCCGAAACAAAAAGTCAATACCTTTGGCATGGTCTGCTGGCAGACAGAGGTCATCACACTCACCCCCTCCCCCGCCAAAAAAAATCAATCAAGCCCACCAACCTACGAGATTAAAATGCGAACAAATAAGAGGTGTGCATGATACACATCTCCAGAGGGCAGAATTTCGCCCCCAAACACTTCTGTATTAGCTGCGTCAGGTCTGTCCCAAAGCTCTGTATGGCAGCATTAGGATATCCTTGTCGGGTGGCCTGGTGAGTTAGACACTCGAAAGGGTTAGATTTATCATTATTGATCACCGCCATGAACCAAGAAAACGGTTAACCGAGGGTTTAACAGGGAAAAAATGGCGGTTAAAATAAGTTCCGTGCTTCAAATTGCCTCTTTCATTCCTGCGAATTGTTCACTCCTGGGCGCCTATCAAACATGATCGGTCGGCTAGCGAATTAATCCAATTATTGACGAAATACGTTACAAGTTTGCAGTTGGAGCATCTTGCAGAGAAATTGGTCAAAATTTTAAGCAACAGGTGGTACCTCTAAAGGCAATATAAAAGGGAGGAAGAATAAAGTGGTATCACACTCGTATGATACCAAGAAAAACAAAAGTAGTTAAATAACTATAAAGACTGTACTTTTTACTGGCAATTTACTGATACTGGCATTTTTCTGATCAGCTGATTTGACTTAAAACCTGTGAACAGGAGTGCTCAATGGTTTTTCTTTATCCTATAAATTTAATTTAGGAGACATTCCTGGAACTTGTCACCCTGCATTTCGGGAGTGATGGAATTTAGTGGTCAAGTTTTCTCGGGGAAAAAGAAATACGTGGAGTAAAATTCTCTACCAGTGAGCTAGTTACCAGTACTTGCTGGTGTTTGCACCAGTCTCTGCTTTCGTGGTGTGGTGGGTGAGACCAAAAAAAGAAGGGATGCGTGAAAACCTTGCATTTGGCACACAGATGACGATTGTAATGCATTTTGTAAACAAACCACACTGAATGTGTGCAAGCGGGTGGAGCTGTCGCTGGGGCCTGTTGGGCTTGGAGGTACCTGGCGCCCTTGCTCTGTGCATACAATAGACATGATTCAGATGTAGGTGAGGCAGGGACATAGCCATAGGTGTCCGGGTTCTGTGGAGCCTGGTTTATGCTTGGTGGTTTCAAGTGAGCTCGGTTTTGGATGACATCTGAAAACATCAGAAAGGGAAATAGGGGTTTGGCATGAGCCATTAGACAATGTCAGGCAGGAGTGGAAAATTCACATAAAATATGGGAAAGGAGTGAAAATCCTTTCCACAGGGTGTTGCTTTACGCCCAAAGCGGGCAGTTCTAAGACCACTGTTTGGAAGAGAGACGCTTCACTTTTATCTTGCAACATTCCGACCTGTAGCTCTTGAATTCAGGGTGCGATTTTCCATTCAGTTGGGGAGGGGGGGGAGTGCTTCAACTCCCCAACGTGGGCTCCAGTCCCTTTCCTCCCCAAGTGGGGGATGGCACTACTCTGAATCATGTCTATGTATGCACAGAGCAAGGGCGCCAGGTACCTCCAAGCCCAAGAACCCCAGCGGACTCCAGCCGCTTGCACACATTCAGTGTGGTTTGTTTACAAATGCATTACAATCGGCAGCTGTGTGCCAAATGCAAGGTTTTCACGCATCCCCTATGCCATGGCAGGGGGGCATGTCCCTCCCCTTCCGGCCCCGCAACGGCCGATAGGCTCCGAAGCGTCTCATAGCTGGGCGAACAGACGCCTGGTGGCTGTTGTCATAGCCTGGTGTACTAGTGTTTACCCAGAGTTTCCGTTATTTAACTCTCCTGCCGTCGTCACATGCTGTGGAGTCCTGATAAGGAGCGGTCGCAGCTTGCAGCTACAATTGAAATGGATGGCAAATTAAAGGCTGACAAGATGCGTAAATGGATGACAAGATGGGTCTATTGTCCGCATTCTATGAAGTGTGTTACAGTTCGTACTGCAATCTGGTCGTCACGGCACGTGGGCGGCGATGGTCTTGTAAGTAGCAAAATGTGTGATTGATGCTCACAACGAGTGTTTTAAATGCAAGGTATTGCACCCGAAAGTGGATGCATGTAACGCTCCTGCCGAAAGCGTGGACTCGTGATTGGATGTTGTGGATTAAACCGCACCGTTTGTGGAGGGTTGAACGCACCCCATTGGCATGAACATGGACACCTAAAAGGGCAGGCGTCGCCGCACCGAGGCTTGGAATACCCTCACAGGCTTTCATTGTGTACAAATAAACGATTTTAGGTGGAGTAGTTTCAGGTCGCCCACCAGGCATTTAGCAGCCTCTGCATGACATACTTTGTCCAAAATGATGATGAATCGCAATTTACGAAGGCGCATGACTAGGGGTGTTACATTCTAAAATTGACCGGGGGATCAGCCGAAAGGTCGACTTAACCTAACCCCAAGACCTAATTTCGCCCCGGATTCGGGCCTAGCGTCCTCGATGTTAAGATGAAAAATGCCTTGTTGAATATTTCGAGATTCAAAGTTTGCTCCTGCGGAGAAATGACTTCCCATTTCAAGATAATGCCGACCGCATTTTGGGAAAATCTTAAAGTAGGGTACAATTTACAGAAAACAAACATCTAAGAAAATCCCCGTGAGAAACCATGAATGATTACGGCTGTCGCTAATGGTGCTGTATAAACACCGCAACCACTATTACTGCAACAAATACACTTACCACTGTTGGGGAAAACGTGCATTAACTTTCATCTTGGTCACCCTATACTTGTAAAAACTGCTGCGTATTGCAGACATTGGTCTTTGTCCCAATCCAGGCGTTGTTATTTGAAACACTTGTCAGATTAATTAAAGTGATTAATTCAAACACCTGTCATTTGCAGACTGACAGAATATATGGCACAGTTGGCATGACAGTGTCATTATAAGTACCTGCAGGATACTACTCGGAACAAAATGAACATGAGATGAACAGTGATGTGTTTAGATAACTGCTACGTAGTATACTAGTAGTTGAAGTAATTGTTCGGTGTTAAGTTGACCCAGTATTCCCTCTTTGCTCATACGTATTGAGGAGGCTCGAAGGAGCATTGGGAGGGGCTTCAAGCCAGCATTAGCGGCTCAGGACCCCCGTAAGTGTATAAAGTGACACCCCTGGACTTGACACTCAAGGGAGCTTATTTAGAAAATATGGAATGAGCGAGAATTTTATTGTTTGAGGCAGCGTAAGCTGACAGTCTTTACATCCCGAAGGCAAATTAAAACGCCGCCAATGGCTCCCGTCGGCGAAGAGTGGCGTCAAACGGCCGAGCGAAAGCCAGCAAGACACCGCCTCCAGGACTTTCCCCACATATGCGAAATGGACTCGTCCAAACGGTGATGACGTCAGTGGTTGAGCCACGCAGCTAATGAGCGAGCTTTCACAGCATCCTAATGCTGGGAAGAAAGTGACGCACGCCGTACACGCCAGTGTCAAGGCTAGATAAACTTGCACGCGCAATGATTAGATACAATGCACGACGCGAATATAACTTATGTTAAATTGTTACCTTAAGCATCTAAACTATTATGCGTTGCACGTAAACTTGCAAGAGTGATGTCGTGGTGGTATATCACTTAAACGTTGCACGCCAACTTGCATTAGTTATGTCTTGACAATACATCATCACAGCATATCACTTGCGCATTGCGCATGAACTTGTATTAGTTACGTCACAATGATGTACCTCAACGACATGACTAATACAAGTTGGCACGCAATGCTGAAAAATTTAGGTTATCAAGCTAGGGAGCTTAAAGCAAAGCTAGAGCGATGTCCGGGCAGTTAAATTAATTCCACCGGTTACCGGTAATGTCGGTTTTCCCGACTGCGGGTCAATGACTCAAGAAGTTGATTCTCATCTCGTTTGACTCCGCGCTGCACCATAGGAGTCCGCATATCCCTTCCTCGTCCCATACCTGGCTGCTTCTGACTCTGTGACGACCGGACCAGTGACGGTTGGGCCGATTGCAACTGAACCAGGGCAGCTGGCTCAGTTGTTCAGTTATGTGCTAGGAAGAGGGGGAAAGGCGCCAAAATTTGCTAACGATGTTAAAATGCTAAGGCTGTCAAAGAAAACTTATCAAGTGAACCAAATTCAGCCTGGCTTAAATAAACTAGTGAAGTGGGTTTCTCTGTGACGGATGTCATTCAATTATGATAAGTGTAAGGTAATGCATTTGGGTAGTTTTAGCAGTGATGGCATTAGTTATAATTTGGAAGGCCAAGAGGTAGATCATTTGGAGGAAGATAATGACTTAGGGATTATAATTTCTAGGGATTTGAAGGGTGAATGCAATGTGAGACTGCTAAGAAGAAGACACTTCAGATTTTGGGGCTTCTTAACAGGAATGTTGTCAAAAAGTTGTCCTTAGCTTACGTTAGACCACACCTAGAGCATTGTGCACAGGCTCGGTCCCCATGCGTCCAAAAAACATGATCGACTGGAAAGAGTGCAGCGAAAGGCAACTAGGATGATAAATGGGATTAACGACTTAGAGTGTAAGAATAGGCGAAAGGCATCGAATTTGTATCCACTGAAATATCGTAGACGTAGAGGGACAGAGGTATACAAAATTAGGAAAGCGATAGACAAGGTAGAGAGAGAGAGAGAAGAGAAGAGAGAGAGAGAGAGAAAAAAAAGAAAAAGAGAGAGAGAAAAGAGAGAGAGAGAATATATTATATATATATATATATTATATATATATATATATATATATGGAGCACTGAAAATTGGGCTGAGACACAGAGGAAACCAGTTTTGTTTAGCAAAATGTAGGAGCAGAGCTATGAAGAGACAGATGCCATTTAGTCGAAGAGTAGTGAACCATTGGAATAGGTTGACAAGTACAGTTGAAGAAGGTCTCTCTCCAGCAACATTCAAAAACCCTTTGGACAAGTTCTATTGGTCTAAAGGTCTCGCTTATAACTAGATATATGCACGTCAGGTGGTAAAATTGGCTTTGAGGATGTGCCCGGAACCTGAGGTAGGCTAACTTCGATGGGCCCTGGTGGCTCTTTGTTGGCTAGATGTCTCATTTGTCTCTATGCCTTTTAACTGCTCCGGTGATAACTGAAGAAAAGCAACGAACCCGGTGACAACTGACCCAGGGTAGCTGAACCAGGCGCAACTGAACCAGTGACGGCTGAACCAGTGACAACTCTCTACAAAGGGCACCAAACAGAGCTGGATACGGACTTCAGCGACGGAGCTCTGCCGGCTGGTGCTACCGCGGGTGCCGCAACACGGGTGTGCCGACCGATTGCAGTCACGTGACCCTGCCCAGCGATGACCATGTATCTTTCAAGAGGCAAATGCCATTACAGCGACGCAGTTGAGAACCGCAATCGACAAGGCTAGCCCGCAAGCCTTGCGACGAGCCAGGGAAAATTAACAATCACCAAGGCACGTCCAGCCGCCCTTTAATCCTCCTTCCTGCTTAATCCTGCACCCTCGCGACGCCCCGCTTGTCCGGGGTAGGCTGCGTTCACTACCCACGAGTGGCCCCTAGAGGCCCCCTCGAGAGGCCTCGTCCGGACGTCCGGCGCATATCCCGCAGAGGGGCACAGCGCGGACTTAGCATTGGTGGTTGGGTGCCCAGCTGCATGTAGTCCTGTCCCATTGTTATCCATTCTTTTTCATCCCATAGTCTTGAAACGGTCATCACTCGTTGAAAAGGCTCTTATACAAAGAACCAAGGCGAGGCTTCTATTTGGAGGTGGCTCAAGGGAAGCCAGTGATGATGAACTGTTCAGGCCGCTGCAGAAATTTTCGGCAGAAATGCCACTTCAGTGAAAAGTAGCCTCGAACTGGAAGACCCCCAGAAACCAGTGAACGTCCTTAGGCATGCCAAGTAAAAACACGGACCTGCCATGCCGCCATCAGACTATGAGCACGTGATTGTCCTTACTTGAGTGGAGATGACGTAGTTTGGAACTACAACCCAGTTGGCACTGAGCCAGTTGTTCATGATTCAGTTGTCACTGACCCAGTAGTCCATGGCTCAGTTGTCACTGGCCCCGTTGTTCACGGCTCAGTTGTCAGTGACCCAGTTGTCCACGGCTCAGTTGTCACTGACCCAGTTGTTCACGGCTCACTTGTCACTAACACAGTTGTCCATGGCTCAGTTGTCTGGTTACCGTTTCTTTCTATGCCTCTCGATTAGGCCAGCGCAATGTTTTGCCAAACGTGCGGGACTAGCCCGTCCATACCTTCCAAGCCGTCATCTCGGGCCGCGACACAGGTTTTCCGATGCCTGGGAGCTACCGGGACGAGTTTGTGCTGCGGTAGGCCGCACGGACAGCCGTTTCCGCTGGCCTATACGATGCTTGGGATATCCACTCAGAATGCCTCATATTATTCTGTTATTGCGCGTCTGCACGATGGTCACAAAAAGCAAAAAAACTGATCTGTTTACAGATGTGTGCTCAGCAGCTGATTTGTTTACGTCGTACGGTGGTGAAACATCTTACAGAATGGAGTCCCTCAGTCTCGACCCGGAGAGCACTTTAACATGGATATTATAAGGAACGCTTGGCAAATTATTCACGACATGCAATGACCGGAGGATCCTTAACGGCCCAAAACAGCGATTACACTCATGCTGCTAACGGCACCGATCCTCTCAAGAGGATATGAAAATGTCGACGGCGCGAGCGGCGGACGATTCCCAGACGGTCATGGCCCTAGTCGGTGCGCGGTGGACCCTCCCCAGACGGTCGTGGCCCTAGTCCGTGGCCCAGTCTAAAGGGCGCCGTCAGCGAAGGCAGACGCGACCCGGCCGCACGATCACGGCCACGCGCATGGTGAACTTACAACTTCAACAACTTAGAGGATGTTCTTCGAGCCGTATATATATATATATATATATATATATATATACATACACGATTCTACACACACACACACACACACACACA